>NW_024386860.1:14492252-15018855 GCF_900408965.1 Simochromis diagramma
CGCCAAATCACAACAACAGTCACCTCAATGCACTTTATATTGTAAGGTAGACCCTACAATAATACATGCAGAGAAAAACAATCATATGACCCCCGACGAGCAAGCACACTGGCAACAGTGGGAAGGGAAAACTCCCTTTTAACAGGAAGAAACCTCCGGCAGAACTCAGGCTCAGGGAGGGGCGGCCATCTGCTGCGACCGGTTGGGGTGACAAAGGGAAGACAGGACAAAAGACATGCTGTGGAAGAGAGCTAGAGATTACAAGAAGTCAATCACAAATGCAAGCAGTAAAAACTCTTCTCTGAAAGAAGCCGCTTCTCTGAAAGAAGAGGCACTCTCTTCTTTCAGAGAGAGTGCCTCATTCCAAACAGCCTCTTTAGATTGCTTAACATTAGCAGAGGGCCACTAACTTCCAAAGTCCACTGAAACCATGAGATTGGTAGCTTTAGCATTGCTTTCTGATATTATTTTTCTTCTTCTTTCCTTTTGTTGATGGCTCTTACTGTTGGTTAGTTGTGGTTTGTTCCACACTAGAAATGGTTCTATATTTCCCTCCGTGATTGAATTAATCCTCCTCACTGTTGTTCAGAACTTTTAGATTTGTCATGCTCTCATAAATCCCACCAACCTGTAACTGATCGATTAGGTTTCCCTTTGACCAAAGACTAATCACAGAGATCTTTAACTGAATTAATAACATGAAGTCCAGAGAGCCAGTTTGTTTCCCTGAGTCTAATCAGGAAGTGAGACACATTCATGTCCTTTGTATTAAACTGACATTAACAAGCTAACCATAGTGTGCATGGATGTAATCAATTTAATTTTACATACAGTAATAAGATGTATCAAGCTGTAAACACAACAATGGCACTGGAACAGTTGCTTGTTAACACATCCATATATGTAGTGCAAGTCCAATATTCCATCACCTCTTGGCATCTTACCATAAGTTTAAAAGATCTGATATTTGTCTTTAAATGTGCTGGTGAATATTGCCGGATCAATAAAAAGTGGCAAAGCTGCACATTTTGATGACTGTAAGAATGCGAATTACAGCCAGATGTTGCAGAATTCGGCTGACCTCTATCAGTAGATTTTTTTATATATATTTATACCAAGTTAATGTTGTTTTCATCTTTTTATCCATACATCTGTTTTTTTTTCTACATTACCATACTACCTTACACATCCTACCATGTTCTACCTTAGTTCTTCTTCCCCTGTTTGTCTCATTTTTAGTTTGTGGATGGGGAGTGGGTTCTGGACGATCCTCTGTTTGTGTTGGCTACCTTTCTGAATGACACAGCTTTGGAGTGCCAGCTCCCCCTGGAGGACAGCTGGGTTTCTGCAGGTGTGGACTTGGAAACGGTGACAAACAGACCACTGGCCCGCTGGCAAATTAAAGTAAGTCATTTTTCCAGGCATTTTATGAAGAGCACACTGTGAAATTATACATTTCATTAGGTCCTGCCTACCCATTTCAAACTCATCTTCTGCCTCTCTTACAGCATTTGTTTGTCATTTTCTCTCATGCTCCTGTCCGCTTCTCAAAACTAATGATAAATATGAAACTATACGCTTATTTTCTGACATATATAACAATCTAACAACGCATCAGCAGCAAATTTGCAGTAGGATGTTTAAATTGCATGGATGCAGTAATAGAAAGCGTGCACTGAGTGCAGCTGGAGGTTTTTCTCCAATTTCTGTTTGGCTTAGAAAGGAAAATGAACTCAGTGGAATATTAAAAAAAATAGTTGAGTTACACAACTGACAAATATGTTTCCACAGTTACGTTTAGTGAAAATGTATTACAGAGTACTTTAGCATTTACACTACAGTGAGATCACAGAAGACGTTATTCTTAGTCTAAACTGGAAATATTTATTTTTCCATTCAGACTACCAAAAGCCTTTTTTTCCAGGGAGCTCATCGTATCATTCAGACCGCTGTTTGTCTGCATTTCCACTGCAGTGAAGATCTAGTAAGATTAGACCAATTAGTCCACTGACTCATCTGTTTGTACTCACTTTTCTGTTCTTTGTGTCAGGGTGACCGGTGCAAAGACAAATACACACCCACACACACATTCTCACAGTACTCGTAGGAGACACGGTGGAAGCTAGTTCTTTTGGCTGCAAAACGTGACAATGCAGTGCATACCTGCAGGAATGTACGGGTGCATTTGTTAGTGCTTTCAAATGTAATGGCTTTGATCGGAAACAACATTTTTTTTAGTGTCTTTATTTCTTAGATTCACCACTTTGTGTTTTCACTGAGACATCTTCCTCTTTTTATACATTTTCTAGCTTGACCATCACCACAGACTCACTCTGTTTGTGTCTTGCTTGCTCTCTGTTTTTTTTCTTAAATCTTTTTGCTGTTTGGTCCGCTCTTCTTCGTCTGGCTTCTGCTAGGTTTTTAAACTGGCACATGTTGGGATTGTCTTCTCTGAGTTTAAACAAACACTGTCAAGTCCAAACATGATATTTTTAGGATCACTCAGAAGTACCAAACTCAGGAGAGGCCAGCTTTATCCCCTGATAGAATTCCCATGGTTTTCCCATGGTGAGAACTATGGGAAAATCCAGAGGAAAATGGCCTTTTGACTATATAACCCAGTGTTTGTGATGACCGTTCACCTTTTTCAGCCTTTTTAACGCCTTTTCCCAGTGAGTCTCAGTAATCAAGCTTCTGTTGATGACAGGTTTCCAATGACGGTTACAGCTACAGCAATGCAAAGATACTAACTCTTTACGATGGAGCCTGCCAGATGTGCAGCCTCAGGACTGAAGTCGTCTGTACCCTGAGGGTGAGATATCTCAAATTATTTTTATAATTTACTTCATAGTTGGACAAGGAGTGAAATATTTTGCTCTTAGGCTTCTTTATATGTTAACTGTGAAACTTCTAATTGAACAAATTCTTTCTAGCAAAGCTCAAGAACAGATCCAGGTGTAGCATGGCCTACAGAGTCTGCCTGGTATGCAAGAAATTGTGGACTATAGATGACGTGCACATGCTTGCGGCTTTTATGATGTGTACATAAAATAAACTATTAAGCAGCCGCTTTTAGAATAAGCATTAATTAAACCACTGCAAGTATTTAAAGGTATTAACATGAACAATTAAAACTGCTCTACTTAATTTTTAAGCTCCCCCCCCCCGTTTTTCTTTCTTATTTTTAAACTGAACACTTTATAGGCTCAATAATTCAGCACTAAACAAAAACAGCCGGGAAACACATCAGCTAGTCTGCTGACGGAAACCTTTAGAGGCAACAGCTAACTTTTAGGGCTTCTGTGTTGCCAGAATCAATATCAGCTTTAAGATAGCACATCACAGATTGAAGACTTCCTGCTCTGTGCAGCAGCCATTGTTTACAAATGCAATAATTTTTTAATTTAAAAGGTAACATTTCATCACTTGATAGCTCTCCACACAGGCTGTTTACCTGCATGGACACAAAGTTAGTGTACGCGTGATTGGCCAACAGACCTCAGATTCTGCACATGCATGTGAGGAAATCTGTTAATAGAGATTTAAGGAAACTTAATTATCACGTGTTGTTAGAGGCAGATCTTTTGTACACATGGGTTTCGTATTGCTAAAACCAAAGCCTTTTTTTTTCAATATTAGTTAGTTGCTCACATAATTTTACAGTTATTTACATAATTTTTAGTTATTTTAAATGTCTTTGAAGCAATTTTTCTATCTACATGATGAACATCTCAAAAAAACTTCACTAGTGTAATTTCATATCTATTTTAAAATGTGCAGAAATCCAAAAAACATTTTTTCTATATATTAGAAATTAGAAATTAGAATCCCTCTCTCCAACAAGCCAACGAACAGGTGCTCTAAACAGGTGCAAAAAAGGGAAAACCCACCAGCTGGTAACATGTAGGGAGGATTTTCTTCTGCAATCTGCACCTATAACTGCAGATTTCTCATCTATTCATTTATTTCCTGTGGCTGTTGTGCACTCTGTAGTACCCCGGGGCTCCCAAACATTTGCTTATGCCTGCAGCCGCTCCTGCCAACAACCATTACATTCAAACTTTCAGCCTTATGTGAATGTGGGTGTGAAGCAGAAAGATGCTGAAATCAAGCATCCAAGCCCCGGAGAGGAAATTTAACTGCTGCTGTGCTTTGATATTACTTATACAACTACAATACACAAATAAAACACTAATTTGAAACTTCAGCCAATAAAATATCTCTAATTAGATATTTGGAAAAATACCATTTAGAAAAGCAGACTTGCAGTCCAGACAATACCTTTGTTAACACAGTAACACAGACAATGAAGGACAGAAAGTTTGCTCATCTTTAAATGAAACAACAAATCGATATAAAAGACGAGTCCTTCTCCTGCTATGGTTTAACAAAGGTATAAATAATTTTAAGGTGGGTACACAGTTATAGATCCTTTGGCAGCTTTCTCTATCCTTCAGAATTGTCAGAATTGAGTCATCATGGGTTGATGTCCAGGTCACAGGCAATAAGACAGAAGATAGAAAAAGCCCTTTGTGTGTGTCTCTCTCCTTCACTTGATTTTCCTGTTTTGTGATTTCTGCTCCACCCTCATTATGTTCACCTGTATCAGTTGTTTTTACCTGTGCTCAATCATGGCTGTGTATATATGGTCCTGTCTACTGTTACCAGCCTACGTGTTCTCTCTCATTTGACCTTGTTTTTTAATTTTTAATTTCCCATCCTTTTATTTCTGTTTTAATTTGGTGTTTGTTGTTTGTCTGATCCTGCATTTTGTTTTAGTCCCTTAAGCTTCCCTTTGTTGTTCAGGCTGTTTTGTCATTAATTCATTAATTATCTATTATTTCATTTTTAGAAATTCTAATAATAATGAAGAAGAGAATGAAGACAAGTCGATGTGTTTTTGGAAATGTTGTAAAAGCTTAATTTTAACTGACATGGAATAGATGTGTTTTCCAGTGGGTACATCATCAAATACATGCTGTTCATGATCTGATAGTGATGTAAAACACCAAAAATTCTGATTAGAAGCCACTGTTTCATTTACAAAAAGGCCTTTAATTAAGAGACCTTCAGTCTTTTGTGCGACTATGTAAAGTTACTCTTGTCACAGGCTTGGGCAGACACAATTAGGGCTTGACAAACAATTGCAAATAAGACAGGAAGCAGAGATGGATAATGTCAGAAACACAGTACACTAAACAAAAAGAAAAAACTCTGAACCTAAATCTGACACCACGGGTGTTTTGGACATGCACACACATTCCTCACTACCAGTAGTTTTGGATAAGGGTCTTCTAAACAACATGTTGTGTGTTATGAAAGGCATTTTTAATGTAAATAATATATGTTTGTTGCTTTCCAGGAGAAAACCTGTAACATTGATGGCCTGTGTTACAATGAGGGGGAGTCCCTTCCCAGCAGCCCTTGCCTCGCATGCCGTCCGGACTCATCCAAACACACCTGGTCCATTGCAGAGAGTATCTGCTTTTCTTTCTTACTTTTTTTTCAATTAGTTCACATTCTAAAAGTTATCAGTGTCTACTCTGATGGTGAGGTACAGTAACACAGTGTTAGACTGAAACTCCTCATAAGAGCTGAGGTTGGATACTCTTCACTGAGTTTTGTAGCTGGTTGTCACTTGGGGCAGTTTTGATCCTTCATCAGCAGATTGGATCCACTGAAGTTGCTTCTGTCCCCCAGCACTGATACAAGGACAGCTTACCTCACTGTTACGCTTTGAGACCAACTTCACTTCTTCAGCTTAAAGTAGGTCAGACGCAGCTGAGCAGCTCAGCTCCACTCAAACAAACTGACAAAATAACCAAACAGGAGTCAATGTGTTGTTTATTCATTACGCTGATTCCACCAATTCATCAATCATTTATCTGTTAACACAATGAAACAAGAACATAAAACAGATTTTTTTAAATCTTTTTTTAAAAGATTTTTTTAAATAGTTAATATGTTCTATCAACGGTAACTAGTTCATCATTATATATGAATTTTAACTTTATGTCTAAATCTAAATCTCTTTGTGCCCAAACACAAACACAGAGAGACTTTGACAGATTTGTCTGAATGAAAATTTGGTCTGACATAAGCTAAAACTGCCCACTCATGCAGATAAATGGTGTAAATGGTGCACAAAATGCCCTCTTTATAAAGGCTACTTCCTTTTTCACAGGCATGTTTGATTTGCTGGGTTTTTACCCCAGATGCTCTTCCTGGACTTGTGTCTCCTCTTGTAATCAAGCTGGAGATCTTGTTACAAAAAGGTTTGATCAAAAAGTTCTAATCTGCTCTGAATTTGGCCAATTTTCCATTCAAGGTAACCTTCGGGGTCATGTACAGAAAACTTACATGTTCGACTGTGATTCCACCGTGGACCTCAAACTTGCACAAAAAATAAACATCAACTTCTATTTAACAGTGTCCTCATGTTGAATGAAGGGTCATAGCTGCTGATTCGAGCTGTTGTCAAAAATCCACAGTTTCCAAATCCAGCAGCAGTGATGTGGACCTGTTATCAAAACATATTATAAACATAAAACATTTTTATGTTTATATTATATGGAAAAAGATGTATTTCCCAAAATGTTTTCCCATAAAAACGTCTAAACTCTGGCACGCAGAAATGCTGTAATATGACGTATCTATTGGTCTGGCATCATCAAACCAAACTGTCTTTCCAAGTTAGTTATGAATTTTATGAATTTTACCTGCACGTTTTTTTTATCCTTCCTGCTACACACCACCTTTTCACACCCACCTTTCACCCACTCTGAACCAGTCACACGTAGGTTTATTTAGTATCTTATTTCGACTCCCTTCTTTTCTATTTTCCCTCAGACAATGAACCTCCTCTGCTCCAGTCGCTGACTTTGCCTCTGCAGTCCTTTCAGGGGGAGAATTTCATTTACCAGCTAAATGCTCGAGACCCCGAAGGCTCCACGGTTCTTTTCACCCTGCTATCAGGCCCTGAAGGGGCATCTCTGTCTCCAGCTGGTCTGCTGATGTGGAAGGCCACAGCTGAACCCACCAACAGACACACTTTCCAATTCACTGTGACCGACGACTGTAACGCTGAGACCAGAGCCTCTGTAGAGGTAAGACTCGGCTCATTAATGTAAATGTAGTGTTGCTGGTGAGTACAGATCTACATGCACGTCATGCAAAAGAATTATTCATTTAATAATAAATTTCATTTAAAGTTGGTTTAGCTCTATAACTGAGCGTAGATTTGATGCCGATGCTTAAATTCGTCTTTTTTGAATTTCAAACAGAAACATTCTGATCTGTAGTCCAGTTTCAAATAACACAAAGTTGTGGTGTTGATCATATCATCTTGCATTTGGTTTTTCACTTTCTTTTTTACAGAAGACGTGCCATTAAGCCATGTCAGTAAGCAAGTACAAGCAACATTTAGTCTTTATCGCCTGTGTTTTTTCTGCTATAAGATGTTAAAATTTTGGAAGTTATTGTGGCGTTATTGCTGCCTTCTCCCACTAGAGGGAGATACTGGTATACAGTATGTAGTTTGGGGCCTGAGGTTTCTCTGTAAGGTGTCACTGCAGTACACACTGAGCAAGTGTTTCCACCAAAAAACTGCACAAAGTTGTC
The DNA here is from genome assembly GCF_900408965.1 of Simochromis diagramma. Taxonomy (NCBI): domain Eukaryota; kingdom Metazoa; phylum Chordata; class Actinopteri; order Cichliformes; family Cichlidae; genus Simochromis; species Simochromis diagramma. The sequence continues at coordinate 14,499,873 of NW_024386860.1, forward strand.
AGACTAAATCATTTTTTTTCCTTTTTTAATATGATGTTGCACAATTCAGCGTACACAGAATAACTGCTCACAGATGCAAAAATATATCACTGTGGTTTTGATTTATCAATATCACGAAAATGCTCTAAAGCTATAATCTTTGGATAGAGTGTTTTCCATTCTCGGGACACGTTGTATCATTGCTCTTAGCAGTATATGAGTAAAATACCCCTCATGTGTCAAGCCAGGTGTTCTGTACTACAGTCACAGCCAATAGCGTTAACTAAGTGGTTCAGGGATCATCAAATAAACATTTGGGATCCATGGTCAGGAAGGTTAAGCCTCCTAATCTAATAAAGCATCTTTTCAAGCATCCTTGAAAAGCAGGTGGTCCACAAATAGGACAAGCCTTCAATAATGTGCTGGAGTAGAAAAAATATACACACGGCTTTATGCATATAACTGTTAATCATGCAAAGTTATTTGTTAGTTAACTTTTGCTACACGTTTTGATTATACTGACTGGACCCTGAGTGTCTCTGTACACTCTGAGTTTTTGTTTTCTGATTTCTGTAACTACATTCATGTGTCTTGTTCAGTGTGTCTAAGATCATAAACCTGTGTGACTTAAGTTCAGATGTCTAAATGACAAGAAACCTTTTCCTCTCTAGGTGTTTGTGCGCTCCTGTGAATGCCTGAATGCTGCTTCATGTGTCGCCAGCGTCAACCTCCCTGCCGACAGTGGGGAATATGTGTGTGTGTGTCCTGATGGATTTACAGGGAGGAGGTGTGAGGTGGACATAGACGACTGTAAACCAAATCCCTGCAGACTGGGTTTCTGTATAGATGGGCTCAACTCCTTCTCCTGTGTATGCCCACCTGGAATGACAGGTCAGCTGTTTCCTTTAACTACACGGAGGATTAATCTTTTGAATATTATTTTACCTGTGGTCCTTACGGCACTAACTGTACTGTAATTCCTGCATAATTATGACGCCTTTGTATTGCATTCCACTCATTCAGTCCAGTACTGAGAAATGTTGTAACATGACTGCGAGACACTCCTTTGGGTGTAACTGCGTAACTAAATAGATGGTTTACAGTTCTGAGTGCTCACAATAAAACTCTATCTGTCCTGAAATACTATAAACTGAATGCAGATACTTGAGTTTTGTGCTGACTTTCCTTTGAGAACCTCCTTTAAAGATAGAGCCATATTTTGGTTACAGCTTTGACTTTGTGTTTATACTTGAGTGACTTATTACATTCAAATAAATGCTTTAAATTAGTCACTGGAGCTCAGGTTTAGTCACATCGTGAGCTTACTGTGTTCGAGATGGAGGCCCACATGTAAGCTGTTTACACATATAAACAGTGGAAAATATTGAAGCTGAGGACTTTGTTGGAAGCTGGCAGGTTAAAGACTTTTTAATGTGTGATTTGTGTTGTCAGATGCAGTTCAATCTGTGTAAAATTCTTAAATGCCTGCAAGAGAGAAACAAGTTTTCATCAGAAAAAACTTGGAACAGCTTTATTTATGATAAAAAATGATCCCAAATGAAGCATCAAACCAAACGATGCAAACAATTTACAAATTTGCCGTATAATTACTCTCCTGTTTTCCTCTTCTTAGCAAATTTATGATTTTAAATATTTGTTTATTTATTGAAATTGATTCCGTGTTTCCTCATAAGGTCTGCTGTTTCATGTGTTGTCAGGGCGTACATGCAGAGAGGATATAGACGAGTGTGTCTCACAGCCTTGTTTCCCTGGGGTGGGCTGTAACAACACGGTAGGCTCTTTTTTTTGTGGATCGTGCCCACAAGGATACAGCGGTGATGGGAAAAACTGCATGAGTAAGTCTACATTTTATTTGTATAGTTATGTGTAGTTCTGCCTTAGAGAACATTTATACATTCTATTTGTTTTGAAGGAGAGTCTGTGGTTGAAGCGGTGGTGACACCAGTGAGGGTACCACAGGTTTCGTTGAGGTCCAAGCCGTCGGGTGTGTCGCCATGCTCCAGAGGGCCGTGTTACCCAGGGGTGCAGTGTTTCGAGAGCATCCATGTTTCAGCAGGCTTCGTCTGTGGACCCTGCCCTGCTGGTCTGCAAGGAAATGGCCAGAAATGTACATCAGCAGGTGAGAGTGGAGCAATTTGTGCACCTTTGGCTTTGTGCACCTTGTAAATGAATGAAATAAGCTGGGTATATGTGTATATTTTGCCTCCATTTCTTCATCTGATTTTGTTTACAAAATTGTTTAAATGCTTGTCTGTGAAAGTAAGACAAGTCTAAAGTTTTTCTGGCTATTATCCAGCAATATATAAGTGGAATGTTTTGAATAATGTTGACAATAAAGCCTGTATTTCTATGACTTTGTAAGTCATGTCCTCTAACAGCTCAGGGGACAGTCACCAGTGGAGCAGACAGTTATTTTCACGTCACCAGATCAAATTCCACTTCCTCCTCAAACAGACGACCTCCTGACAGGAGGACGAGACCAGAAGCAACAAATATCAGGAGACTTTCTCCTGCTGACAGAAAAAGCACAGCGACTTCACAGGATCAAACCACAGTCAGAACATTTGCTCCCACTGTCCACAGGGGTCAGCCCAGTGGGGTGGATTTGACCCCTGACCTCTCCACGGGGATCAGATGGGGGTCAGCAGCTCCCCATGTGACCTGTGCTGACTCTCCCTGCTTCCCGGGTGTCTCTTGTGAGCCCAAAGTATCTGGGTCCTTCAGTTGTGGCCGCTGCCCATACGGTTACACCGGAGATGGAGTCACATGTAAAGGTAAAGTGGTCTTATACTTCTACTTTTCATGACTGAATAAATTAAACTGACAACAAAAGTGCTAAAGAAATGATTTTGATAACAATGTTGATTGATTTTCCTTTGGCTCTGGTGAAAAAACTCTTGCAACTTTGGCTCTTGCAAAAAAAAAACTTTTGCAAGGGGCATAAATTTTTCAGTAAAGGTGAAAAAGTGATATTTTGTACCACAAAGTGCTTCAGTATTTAATGTTATCGCACAATTGTACCTTATAGTCATGGTGGATTTTGGTTAGCTCTGTGTGGTCTTGGTCTGAAATGATGAAATGAATCCTCAATTGGGCAACTTTTTGAGTACTGAAACATACTCATAAATGTACTTTGTTTTCAGCTGTTTGCAGGTATCCGTGTGGGCAGAACATGGAGTGCACTCTACCAAACACTTGCACCTGCAAAGACGGCTACACTGGATACAGCTGCCACATAGGTGAGAAACAGAGCGCGAGCTAATGAAATCACACTCACCTCTGGATTTGGCTCTTATATCTCAGGGTCTAGTTGTGTTTTTTAAAGCTGACAGTTTCCTTTCATCCCAGCCATTTGCCGGCCTGATTGTAAAAACCAGGGGAAGTGTGTGAAACCAAATGTGTGCAAATGTCCTGCAGGCTACGGAGGGCCCACCTGTGAGGAAGGTAACCTGGAGTCATAGTCAAACCAGTCAAAACTGCCGACTGGTTTGCATTGCTTACATACTTGAATTGCTCGCAGAACACTGAGGAGTGTCATTGTTTGTGTTCAGCGAGCTGTGAGCCGCCCTGTCAGCATGGAGGTACCTGCCTGGCTAGAAACCTCTGTACCTGCTCCTACGGCTACGTGGGACCACGATGTGAAATCAGTGAGATGTGACTTAAGTGTTTTCTGCATCGTTTTTACATTTTACATAAACCTCCACAATGCATCGATCAGTACCCCTTTTGTTTAAGTGGGTCGGTTTAATCTAGGATTGCACTACATGATTTATGTCTGTCAGTGGTGTGTAACAGGCACTGTGAAAATGGAGGCGTGTGCGTTTCTCCCGATGTCTGCAAATGCCAACCTGGCTGGTACGGACCGACGTGCAACTCAGGCAAGAAACACGACCTGTAGCTAAGCATGCGTTCAGACTGCAGCTTCCTTCTGTTAGAGTGTTTAATTCTGACAGCATAATTAAGTGGCACAAAACTCAATCTGACTTGCACATAAGTACTCGAAATATATCAGTACTGCAGGAACCTTTTCTCTTATTTATACTGTAAATCTAAAAGTACATATGTTGGCTCTTAATAAAGCTTTTTGTACCTTACGTCACCTGCAGCTCTCTGTAAACCCGTCTGTCTGAATGGAGGAACCTGTGTTAAGCCTAACGTATGTGCCTGTCCCAGTGGTTTCTTTGGCTCCCAGTGTCAAATTGGTAAGCTTGTGATGAATACATACAATGATTAATACGATGAGGAATTATAGTCAAATATTTCCAGCAATTTGTACAGACTGACTTTCATTTTTATTAAAACTAGCAAAAGCCTGAGGCTGCTTTCTGTTTGAAACAGCAAAACTCACTGGCATACATTTATTAAACTGCAGAAATCTCTGTAGGTTTGTCTCTCTTCTCTGCACATTGCAAGTAATGTTAATGGCATCTACTAGTACCTTGCAGACAGGAGTGAGAACTGTGCAGAGTGTGAGGTCATTTAAGTCAATGATTAGCATATTTTTGCTAATATTTCAAACAGCGGCATACATATTTTACACATTTAGGACACCCACTGGCAAAATGCTGCCCCATGGTAGAAAGTAACTGGGGTTGCAATCTCTGTGAACAGGCTGTGCCCTAGTTACAAACATATTCAGCTTACTGAGGTTTCAAATAGTTTCTTGACTCTGTTTATCTTTCATACTAGATAACATCTGTTGAGAATGCCTGAAAGAAGTGAAGTGATGCTTTTTCAACAAAACACACCTAAATGTTGCATTTCCTCTCTTTTAAGTCATATCAATGTTGCTATAAAATCCAATCTCTAAGCTTCAGTCTGATTGAAATGTGCATTTTCTGGGTTCCTCACAGTTTAATATTGCTGTCTTTCAGCTGTTTGCAATCCTCCTTGCAAGAATGGAGGTCAATGTATGAGAAACAACGTGTGCTCCTGCCCTGAAGGCTACACAGGAAAAAGGTGTCAAAAGAGTAAGTGATATCACAGCCTAAATAGTTGAAGTACTGTTCAAAGTAACAGCTCACAATTTAAACATTTGGGTTTTAATTTGTTCCAGGTGTGTGTGAGCCTATGTGCATGAACAGAGGCAAGTGCGTGGGACCCAACACCTGCTCCTGTGCTTCTGGATGGAGAGGGAAGAGGTGTAACATACGTGAGTGATGCATGGATGTCTTGATACACATAAAATACACAACAAATAAAAAATTACCAGCTATAGCTCCAAAAAACATGTAATTCAATCAGCTTCATTTCTTATACTTTGATTTAGGTTTAGGTGGGGTTGGGTAATAGCACTCACAAGAACTAACAAGAAGTCATACACAGTAGTTGTTGTAAGAAATTCTCTAAAAAGTTTACAAATTGTCTCCTAATAACAGTGCACTATTTATATTTTAATATTCATATGAATATGCATATGCATGACTTTTATTCATGCAAATCTTTTAAATCATCTTGCCCTCAAGACGGCATCCACTTTTAACAAGAACTACATAAAATGAAGGAAGATGAGATACTTAAAAACCAAAAGGTGTTAGCTTTTCTGCCCTGAATTCAGGCTTCCAGGCAAACATTATTTCTTTATTTATTTATTTTTTGGTTCTTAAAAATTATTTTAGTGGCTAGAAAGTCCTATTTTCATTTTAATGTAGCACAGCTAAATGGTAAATGGTCTGTATTTGTATAGCGCTTTACTTGGTCCTAAGGACCCCAAAGCGCTTTACACTATACACAATCATCCACCCATTCACACACACATTCACACACTGGTGATGGCAAGCTACAGTGTAACCACAGCCGCCCTGGGGCGCACTGACAGAAGCGAGGCTAGATCTTTTCTGGCTGACCTGCAAATGCCTAATCTCAGCACTTTGGGTTTTAACCTTTTACCTATCTGTTCAGTCCAGTCGGGCTTCTGAGATAAAACCTTTTAGAAGCTGCTTTGGTGTTCATGCCTCCCTCACTGTTCTTATTTTAGCTGTGTGTCTACAAAAGTGTAAAAATGGTGGCGAGTGTGTAGGACCAAATACCTGCCACTGCCCCGCTGGCTGGGAAGGCCTTCAGTGTCAAACAGGTGAGTCTGTTCCTCAGATGTAATAATATCACTAACAGCTTCAGTAACAGCTCAGTTTTTTCTTAGGTAAAATCTGGCAAAGGGTACATACCAAATACTTTAACTAGGACTACTTTATAACCAATTTTCCTGAACTATTGCTGAACCAAATTAAACTGTTCCTCTGCCAAAAGGAGAACTGCTGTCTCCTTAACTCTCAGGACAAATACACAAAAACTACTGTACCACATTACAGGATACTTCTTGGAGAGATGAACTCAAGCAAAGGAAAAACAGACATTTTCATGCAGATTGAGATTCATCCATCCATCCATTTCGTTCCACTTATCACATTCAGGGTCGTGGGCGGGTTAGAGCCTAATCCCAGCTGTCACAGGGCAAGAGGCAGTCTGGCCTGGAGAGTTTGCAGACTGAGATCACTTTGTTTAAAATAATGAAGTAGAAGACATGATCGTTGGTTTTCCTTCAAGTTCTTTTTTGCAGATAATTGTTTTGATCATGTTTCAAGTGTTTCCAAATGACAATCAAACAGACAGCCTGAACTATAATAAAAGACTCTTTTCTGATTGTAGATTTTAACAGGAATTGACCATGAAAAGAAAAACAATAATAGATCAAATGTTTTAATTGTGACTTTCTCTCCAGCGGTGTGTAAACAGCGGTGTCTGAACGGAGGCAGGTGTGTGCTGCCTGACTACTGCCACTGTCGGAAAGGTTACAACGGACTGACTTGTGCAATAAAGGTGAGAAATGGGGTCATGGTTAACATATCCCAGTGGGAAAAGTCATAAAGAACACTGATAACTCCAGGATTTATAGATTTATAAGATTTACAATAGAGTCATAGAACAAAGCTTCATTAGATGAATATCGTTGGTCTAGATGACTGAAATGTTTAGTTCTGTTTAATATTTCAGGCTATAAAAAATAAATCAAAAAAAAAATAGTGTCTTTAAGAGAAATGTGATATTAATGACATACCAAAAAACTATTAGGCACCTTTTGTGCATCTTAAAAAATGGACAACTCAGTTTTTTTTTTTTTTTTTTTTTTTTTTTAATCTTCTGTTCCTTTTTTTTTTTTTTTTTTTTTTTTTTTTTAAATCTGTTTAATTCTTTCTGACTGCTGATAACCACTATTCAATTCAATCTTTTTGTACTAATGTTAAGATATATTTTTAAAAAGTCAGATCAAATATACATCAGAAAAACCTTGAATTTAACACACTGCTTTTATTTTATAACCTCTTATTACTTTTGAAAAATTTAAAAAAAAATTTTTTTTTAATCATATGTATTTTATGGTTATTTCAAATTTACTTTTTAACTGCAAATAGCCCCATGGAGCACATGCAGTACTTTCTTGGCCCACTAGGGGGCTGCAGGCTACATTTTGGGACATTGCATCAAATAAAATGGCACCAAACAAATTAAAAAAATTTGTTTATACTTCACAGGCATCACAGGCATGATGGCGAACAAATCGGGAATGTACTAAAGAAGCCACAAAGAACAAAGAAAGCACCATAACCTGTGGTGTGTATGAGTGAGACTGTGGATACTGGCATGTGCTGTAAATGTGTGGCTGTGTGCACATTAGAACTGTAACAGAGCGATTTGATATATGCACTTGTCTTTTCCTGTCTGTGTAGATCACTACCTCAAGGCTCAAAGTAACACCCATCTGTTAAATGTATTAACAGTGTATTTTATGCAGGCCTGTGTGCCGTACACAGTAGTTGGTTAAGAAAAATAACGTAGTGGAGGTTATTGCCATCACACATTTTAGATTTGCACTGTTTCTTTCTATCTTATGAGGGAAAAAAAACAGCTTGAGCCTGCTTCTTGAGTAAGCATAATGAAGGCTTTGATATGAATATGTTGCAGATTAACAAAAGTTGCATTTGTTTTGTTTTCTTTATTTGCTGTCATTAATATATTGCCCGATCAGGCCTGTTTGAGTTTGTTATACATTTATTGGCAAATATGGATGAAAGCAACGCTGGTGTTGAGGTTGTATATAGGGCTTGTTTTCTACGCTCTCTGTACTATATATTAAGCCCTATATTTTGTTCCACATTACACGGTGGTACTATAATAAAAACAATGTCTATTTTTTCTTCATTTAATGACAAATTACAGTATATTGTGTGTTTATACAACATAAAACACATTCAATATTTAAAAATAAAATAAAAACAAACTAAAACGGTACACTTTATATAAAAAGAGGGATGAACGTTTTGTCTGAAATGTGAAACCACTGCTGATGTACCTTAAACCAGCCTCATTTCTAATGAACAGCGGGGGCCAACTGGTTGCAAAAAAGTAAGTTAAAGTAAAATAGTTTTTATATATAGCACTTTCAAGATAAACATTACAAAGTGCTTCACAACAAAACACTAGAAATAAAGACATAAATGCTACCCAAAAGGAAGTTTGAAAAGATGACTTCTTAGCTGCTTTTTAAAAGAGATCACTGAGACCACAAATTCCACGGTCTGACTGTGTATAAGTCTATAGAAAAAAACATTTATTGACTACAGCATGATGTCAAATTTGCAAGTTATATTCACATTTACAGTAAAATAGGTGAGAAAGAGGGTACGTTTTATGGTGTTTCCAGCCTGTTTTTAAAACTCCCAAGATGGGTTTTCACTAACTTTAAGGGTGACATCATAGTGGCTACATCCATCTTTTCCACACAGTTGCTGTAAAACTAACTACGTCCCAGTATAAAAACACAATCACCCCCACAACATTGTTTGATCCTTGGGTGCACTAGTGGGACTTTTTTCTCTCCTCGCAGCGAGGTCCAGAGAAAGGAGGTCGACAGCGACATTTGTTGGGAGAAACGCACTTCCCTCCGTGCAAGCAGGGCTGACTGCATACAGCTACGGACAAAAGAAAACAAAAGCACAGGTACTATTTGTAAAACCAGGGGAATGGGAAATGAGTGAAGAGCTTGTAAATTCTAGCATCATAAACTCCAGCAGCTGGTCTCAAAGGTGTGAAGTGTTGTGACATCTGGAAATACACTAAGCTGAAAAGCAAATCCAAGGTGCAAAGAGAAAAATCGGGTATGTAAAATGCACTGGTGTGAGAATGGTGCAATGTAGTCAAGAGAGCAGAAAGTACCGGAACTGGATGAAATGAAAAAGACTTTATCATAAGGAATAAATGCTCCCAGTGAAGGGCCAGCATCAGAATTGGGGTCATAACACGACTCCGTACATCTGAGGCTCCTCGATTATTTAACCCAGTCTCATCAAATGTGCACAGCAAAACGTTATCGGTCTTTGGGAACAGTGTACTCACCCATATGGCAGGCACCACCCAACCATCCCTCCGTGCAGCTGCAGATTCCTGGAGCCACACACAGCCCTCCATTCCTGCAGCCCTGGGGACAAATTGCTGCATGGGAAACAAACCATAGAGGGGTTTGCTCAGCGTGGAACAGAAATATGAAAAAGAAAAACTTACAATAAAAGTTTGTGCTTTGTGAACACATGTGAACATATTTTTATTTAATTCAGGCAAAAGTCAAATGTGAAAATTTGACATTGGTCAGACCATACAGTGGCAGTAGCGGCTGTAATGTACCATTGGTACATGCACGTGACGTTTTTCAGGCATTTTCAGCCTTTATTGGACGGTGACAGTAAAGAGTGGACAGGCAGAGATCAGGCCTTCACTATTATTATCTACAAACCCCACCGAACTTTGCAGGTCCCTGCAGCACTTCAGCATATGGTTCACTTGCTCAAGCATCATCCTGGCCTTTATGATTCCTGCTTAACTACATATGTAACTATCCTATGACATTATGTTTAGCAAGTGATTGGTCTGTTGTGTTGGTTGCTAAGTTAATTGTGGTTTTATGTTGATGGTGTACTTGTAAAATTAGTGCCATGCATATAAGAGAAGGAGTTCATATTAGATTTAAGCCTTCCCGGTGCCAATGACCCAATGTGTATAATGTGTATGCTAGCAAATATGGAAAATGAGCGTAGGAAGTCATCGAGTCAGCTAATGAATGAAACAGCTTTAATCCTAGAAGAGCAGCAAGGCTGAATATTTCATCTAGACCACAGAAGATGGATTGCTAGTCCAACAGATCCTTAATTTCACATGGAGAATGCATTAGTGGAAGCAGTCTAACAACAGATTTTCATCACTAAAAAGTCAAGTCTGAGTTTCATTTGAAGAAAAATCTTGGTAGACATATAAAAAATTGGCTTTTCAATCTTTGCTGTTTTTTTTCCAGTTCAAACTGAACTGCAGTTTTCTGCCAATATTACAAACTTCACCACAGCTCTCCAGCTGTTACACCTGCATGTCTGCCTCATCCACTAAGTCAGACTGACTGTTGCTTCCCTTGGTGACAGCTACTTGGAGCCATAAAAAGCCTTAAACATCCACTAATGTCTGCAGCTGATGAACAGCTCCATTTGGCACCTTTGACCTCCTGTGTTAATTGGGTAATTAGATACAGCCACGAACCCTCCTGGCATTTTGATCCGGCCCAGCTTGAAGGGCAGATACACTTGGCCACGCCGTTGACAGCGGTGCATTCTCCTCCGTTCCAACATCCCCCATCGCACGTCACTGCAAAACACACACACGCACGCACACACACACACTGTTCATGAGATAGTTTTACCATACCACAAAAGATTTAAGTTAATTTGGGTATAAACTCCCCAAAGCACCCAGGAAATTCTTCACTACACACCATTCTGTTAGAATGCATTGACTTATGCATTCATAAACTTAATTAAACACATTTTAAAAAAATCTAATCCATAAAATGTTTTAAGAACTTAGACAAACAAATGAGGCAGTACGTGAGCAACAGCTGAAAACTGTGTGTAGTATTCTGAATAATAGTAAACCGAATACAAATGAATAGAGCAGGAAAATACACCAAAAGCAAAGAATAACTGTCATCATGACACGCACACACGTGTTAATACACTTATTGTATTAGAACTGTCCCGCTCCCATGAACTCGTTTACCTTTGTGACAATATCTTCCTCCAAATCCAGGAGGACATCTGCATTTTCCAGGGCGAAGACACACTCCTCCATTTTTACATTTGGGATCACAGTTGGCTGCAAAAACATTCACCACAGTTTTTTTAATAGGCTTCAAAGTTTTGACCTTCTTTCTCAGAAGTCTTCGTCACTTTAAATTAATTTGCAACAGAATAAGTTAGTCATAAACTGGGTCAATAAATAAAGTGGCACATTAAACCATTTATTCATAGCTGAGCTTGGCACGAGGTCTTCCCTGTGCCATCATCAGAATTTGAAATTACGCGCAGATAAAAGGTTTGTCACGTCACCATACTGGCAGGTCTCTCCTTCGTAGCCCCGGGAGCAGAAGCATGTGTTGTTGCGGATGCAGACGCCGGCGTGTTCGCACGGCGGCTCGCACTTCGCTTTCAGGTCAAAGACGAAGCCGACCGCGACACCCCGGGGCGCGTCCGAGCCTCCGGAGCACACACCGGCGAGCGACATCAAAGAGGCAAACAGGAGAGGCGCAAAGAACATGGCCGGATGTGCTTTGTTGCTCAAATGAAGAGTGAAAAGAAGCGAAGCGGTGGACGGATGGAGGAGGAGAAAGTCTCCTGAAGAAACAGGGAAAACTTCTCGGCCAGGATGGTGGTGGTGAGGCGGAGCAGGGAGAGCGCCCTGGGGTGGGGGCTGGGGCTGTTTTTCAAGACTTTGGATCAAACCTATGCAGTCCATATTTGCATGAAACATATAGGTTAGACCACCGCGCAGATTACGCAGTGGGGTTACATGAAGTAAAAGTTTGACTCTGCCACAACAGATTCATAACGATGAGGTTTCCCAATAGTTTGTCTGGAGTTATGACAGAGATGCTCAAGATACTAATTAAATTAGGCCCTAAAACATGTGGATAGCACAGCTTCACCATGCTGCTCTATAGTAAAATACTCCAAAGAAGGATTTAAGAGTAATCTGATTGTATTTGCAGTCTGTTCGTTGTGCAATAATTTATCCAAGGAATGCTACATGTGGTAACATAAAAAGTATTTGTATTGTTGCTTAGATTAAAGCGGTTGTGTTTCATATGTAGCACCCACAAAGAGAGTAATATAACTGCTCCAGAATGCCTAATAAATAAATAAAAATCTGTAGTGTAGTTTGTTTTGTTTGTTTTTTTGCTAACCATAAAATAAAAATGTTTCAACAAATGTAAGAGCTCACCTGTATGAACTGTATGAAACACTGCTACCTGCTGTTTAATCCTCACTGATCCTGTGCTACATGTTTGGGACAGTCTACCATAAGGTGGCTGGATGAAATAAATGGACAAGTTTCTGGTACATATGCACATTTGTTGAGTAACTATACTCACTATACTTGGTATCTTCTAGTACAACATTTGCTTCACAAAATGAGACACAAAAGATGATGCACAACTGATTTTGAAGGTCCTCAGTTGACCTAATATATCTACACACATACAGGAAGCTCACTTTACCCAAATATTTAACTTTATTAAAGTTACATAGCATCTATAACTAGTGGTATTTAAACAACATCTTACTCACTTCTGTTATAACAGCAAGGACTGATTTCTAAGGCACATAATTCATAATTTGTGCAAAGTATTATTTTTCATGGCTACACATCTAAGGTTTAATTTTGGTTTAAAGAAACTGCTGTGAAATATGCAACAAAAGAAAAGTGCAGTATTTTATACTGAGTACATATTTCACAGCGATGTTGACAAACTATATCTAAAAGACTGTAGAATCACTTTAAATGTCTGTGATTATATTTGTCAGAAAGACAGAGTTTGGGATGTTAGTCTATGTAGAGCAGATATGGAAAAACCATTTCCTCTTGTTTGGTGAAAAGAAACCCTGGGCCTGTATGAAGGACGGGGTGAGGGGGAAGTTCTGTTGTAATGACAATAACACAACCAATCAGTAGCGGATGTGGTTCTTCTCTCTGCTCCCTTAAAGCTGTTCAGAGACCAAACAGGCAAAGTAGCTTTCTGTTTGATTCTCTGCGTTTTGCATTTTTCAGTAAAAGTGAACAGTGTTTCTTTATTCTGAGTCCTGTGAGCTCAGAATAAACAGAGTTTGCATAATACTTGGACTACTCCAAGTACAAGATTTAAATTTCCATAAACGGTATGGAGTCGCTCTGCTGCTTATTCACGGAAAGCTTCTCTGGACAAGCAGTCAGAGTCTTTCCTTGGACTCACCACATCAGACTTGTCGTGCATGACAGAGTCCAGCTGGAAGAGAGACAACTGGACTTTATGAAGACCTTAGCATAGTTCTTCCCAAACAATCTGAACTGAAGTAGCTCACAACAAATGCAGTTATGTAGATTTAGTTGGCACAACACACAAATATTCCAAACATCTAAAAATCAAGAATCAGCATTATACTAAGCAGTGTCGGGACAGTGAGTCTGACCTTTTAACTTGATTTAAATGGGTTTCCTCTGTGGCCAGTTTAGAAGTGTGAGTTTCACTCATATCTGGGTGGATTTCTTTGGTAATAAGATTTTCATTGAAACTGGTGATAATGTGTTGAGTCACTTTAAATCAATATAGTTCTGTAGGGAGAAAATAATAGGTTGTCGCTTATTTGCAGAGTGATATCTTCATGTGGTTTATTTGATAATGCACTATATTCAACCTGCTAATCAGCAGTTAGCCTGCGTAACCACCAAAAAAGATAAAGAATAACAACAAAGATGAATGCCATCGTGTTAAAAATCCAAAGGGGAAATCACTCATTTAGTAATAAAGTACCTCCAGAAGCAAAAATAAAAGTACAGTGCTGCCCCACTAACACTCTACTGGCAACAACTAAAGTACAATCAGTAAGCAAAATACATTAGCGATGGGGGCAAGAAGGTTTTTTCTCTGTTGTATGTATTCCAGTGCAGCTCTGGTCTAGACCTGTGACCTGGATCCCGGAGTGGAAGTGAGCTGGTGGTTTAATGACTGCAACAGATGTGAACATACCATGATACACAAGGGGCCTGTGCCTCTCGCTTTAGGAAACAAACAGATGGATAACACCAGAAAGAAGTTTTGAAAGCAGAGAACAAAATTAGGTTCTTTGAAAATAGTAATAAATATTACTATTATCATTAATAAATAGCTTAAACACACACAGCTTTACAACCACATCCTCAATTCTAATTTATTATGAGCATAAATGGAAGTTAATAGATGTTGCTTTATGTGTGTGCTTCAGCTCTGTGGATAGTTGCTGGAGTGAATAGGTTCGTGACAGGATCCCAACAACATTAATGAGTGTGTTTGTGTGGGACACCGTACTAATGCTAAGAGGCAGATAAACAGATTTGGCATGAGGAATATGAAGGACAGTTATGCTAAAGTTTGTCACCGGTCTTCTGCAATATTACTGCAAATTTGCAATCTTATTTCCAAATTTCATCTCTGAGTTTCAGTAGGAATGCACAGACAATGACAAAGAGAAAACGTTATTTGGAGACATGTGTTCGTGAACTAGATCAGAATATGGGACACTATTTCATTTTGTGAGAAGAAAGAACAAGTTCCAGATAAAAGTACAGTATCTGGTCACCCTGCAATAGCTGCAGCCCCCTGGTGGGTTGTGAGGATACTGCAGGTGTAGTTCTTTTGGTGTAATACAATAAAACCCTGTTATCCTCAATAAAAGGAAGATGTTTATGTCGGGTACATTTTCTAGACAAAATCATTTATGGACAACTAATTTATGATCAGATGAAATTTGTTTTCGCACATTTGTAAGAAACCTGCAAATTTTATCTCCTATTCATTGCTCAAACATCTGCATCAAGTCCACTGAAATGGACTTGATGCAGATGTTTGAAAACATGAAGACCTACTTTTTCTTGTCTTTTAAACGTCCAGTTTCAAGTATTAATGTGCAGTAATAACAATGGAGTAATGAAAAGGTAAGAATTTGGGGACCTTCATACTTCAGCTGAGTGAGACATTTGGCACCACTCTGTGTGTACACAGTGTATTAGAAGCACACCAAGAAAACACAAGAAACGCTCAAAATGAATAGATTTTATTGTCACCGGCATGCATGAAAAACACAAAACCACTGTTTAGATGTTAGAAAATAGCTGGGAAACTTTCACATTTATGGAATATTACGAACAGCTTGATTTCGGTTTACTTTCTTCAAAATGACGTGTAGAAATGTGGAGATTTTGCAGCGATTTAAACTGTGAAACTTTGCATGTTGATTTAAGAAATTATATTTATGTGATCAAAACAGCAAATTACACCATGGCCCACAAAAATAGGATTAATTTAAATTTTTAAAAAAAGGTGACATTTGTATGAATAAGCCTATGACATAAAAATATTATTATAAGTTATTTTCTTATCAAGTGAAAAATGTATTTTATTTTTCAGTAAAATATGCTCATTAAGGTCTTCAGAGTAGTCACGCGTCGCTTTTAACCTGATGATTAACAGAGTTACACACACACACCGCACAAAAACTAAAAGTTTAGAATAAATCAGTGATGACGTGAGTCTGCTGTACTGCTCTACACACTAACAAAATTCGTGAAACAAAAAGAGAGAGGCTGTTTGTAGAAAGGAGTCAAATAAGAGCAGAAAGGAATGATTAGGAACACCTCAGTAGCTTTACTTTCAAAAGTCAATTCTCTCTCACACGTTTTAGAAACGATTTCATAAAGTGGTGTAGAATGAGAGGGGCTGTGAGCAGCTTTCCCCTTCTATTTAAGCAATATTCACATTACCTTCTCTTCAAAAGGCCCAGCTAAAGTGCATCGTAAGTAAAGCTATTGCTTCCAGTATTTCAAATACAGAGGAGGAGTGATACTGAATATTGAATAATGTGCTCTGTTTTTACCAGCCTGGAAAAACTACAAACCTCTCGTCTATGGGCCATGAGGAGGATTTACAGGTCTGGTTCACGAGGGATAAACCATCGTTTGGTGGTTTTATTGCAAAACGTCTATTCTAAACATCATGTTTGTCCTCTAAACAGAATAAACTATTCAGGACTTAAAAACTGATGAGCCACTACGACTAAATTAAAAGCAAAGATGTTTTGTATGGAGGTCAACAGCAGTATCTGATGCCTAAGCTCTTTTGCTTCCCTTATTGGTAGACCTGCACATGCCCGTGCAACGAGGTGGTGTTCCCCCCACAGTCCACATACTGGTACATCTCCTGGGAGACCTGCTCCGTGTGGCCAAAGTAAGACGTTGTCACCATCACCCTGAAAAGCAAACAAGAGTCAAACATGATCAAAGTGCAAGAGATCAGTGGAAACAGTTGTGCAGCAGTCTGATATCACTGCTATCATTATTTGCTGTTGAAAGTACTGTAGCTCAGAACTTACACCAGTGCATTTCCTCCATCTATAGATCTATCACACCTAGACTCAACATCTTGTTCTGGCCTAAGCTCTAAATAAATTCTGTGCAGCGTTCTTGTGAATTGAAGTGGAATAAACCTCTATGTTATTCTATGTGGCATATCAAGTCTTCTCTGCACAGAGCAGTTTTTCATAGTTATTCGAAAATTAAAGAAAGGGGAAACATTATCATATGAAGCATCCATGAAGAGCTTACAATTTCTGATTAAAAGTTAACTATCACAGCCATGTACCTATAAACAGCTAAAAAGATTAAATATCTTGAAAATAGTAACAAATCTGATCAATCTGGATTCAGCACAGTAAAAATCAATAAGAAACAACACATTTTATCTTCAAAACAAACAACTTCTGAAGTTGACTTTTTGACTGCTGGGTTTGGACAGCTTATTGTTCTGATCCTCACTTGAGGGGTAGACTACAAACAAAATTCAACACAGCCAGGCTTTCTTTATGCTAGCTGTCCTAACAAAACCCAAAACCTCAGTTGGAGATAACCGTTATCACAGTTAAGAACAGGGTTTATCAGCTTCCTCTATCAGGCAGGGGTATATGCATCAGGCTCTGTGCGTGCTCAAACAAAACTGGGCATTTTGCAAGTCATGTGACTCTTCTTCTGCATGAAAGAATCATAATAGGTGCTGTCTACTCCAATCAGAAGCATTATCAACTGATGATGATGATGATGATGATGATAAAATTGTGATTAAGAAGATAAAAAACATTACAGTAAAATGCATCACTGCAAATAAAACAAAAAAAATTATATAATGTTGCAGAAAATCATTAATCTGGTGGTTTCGTGCACAGAGTAGTCCAAAACATTTGAATTCAAGTTATTTTATCTCTGAGCACGCTCTCTGTGCTGCTGTTTAGCTGCTCTGAAACTGTAAACTGGATCCATTTTAACATTAAAACTAAATTAAAATTGCTGCACTTTGTCAGCAGATCAAAGTGAAAACGATTTTATGGATTGAACAGGTATTCCTGCTGTCTGTTCTTGTAGCGTCCAGCAGTGTAAAGGAGACTAAGCAGTAGATTAGAATCAAGTACAACAAGGTTTATACAATTTTTGCATAACAAAATAAATCAGTATACATTTCAGGTGCTTCAATCAGTGGTTTAAGCGGTGGTACGGCTTAACGACTTGGACATATAAAACATATTCCCCCAGTAGATAATCTAGATAACATTTAATACATGCTGTAAATAAAAGAATCAGTGAAAACATGAAACATAATCTGATCAGAAGCAGGTTATCTGTTCAGTCTAAGTTACCACAGTGACTTAGATAAAAAGAAATCCACTTTTATGACACAGAAACCTTTAGCCTGGACCTGCTCACTAAGTCATTAATCTGGCTTCATAGTGCAGGCCTCAGGTCTATGTTATTCTGCATTTACTACAACATGCATCAGCAGCAGGAGATCTGAGATAGCATGGAGCAAAGTGTCAGCAGTTAGCTACACCAACAGCCAACCACAGCTTTTCAGGCGAGTCATGCTGAAAAGCTCAGATAACACCCTGTTGACTTCGCTTTCTTGCTCTTATTACAGTCAAAAACTGGTTGGGAGGCTTTCCTTGTACTTATAACATCACAAAATCAACTCTTGATATGACTTCACAGCTATCAGTTCCACTCCTCACTTGACAAGTTTGCATGATAGTAAGAAAAGTCTCATTGAGAGCAAGCAAAGGAGAAACTAGAATAAACAGTAGTTGTGAAGAGTCGCACAGTGAGCTGAAAAGAGATTGGTGCAAACAATGAAAACAGTGACCCCCCCTTCGCCTGCATTTGCTTTGGTCTCACTGGGATTTTTTAATTTTACTAAGAAATGCCAATCGACTAAATTTACATTCTTGGATTTATTACATCTTATTTAAACAAAACAGTGAAGCAAAGCCTGACATTGTCTTATGTATAAAATTAACTTCCAGTCTGATCCTCAGAGTGACTGTGAAAACAGATCATTCATTTAACATTAGTATCAGATGAGTACTTGACATTGAAAAATGCATGAAGCCAACAGATCTGTGTCGTATCAGAGCTGGGAAAAGTTGCACTGGTGCATCGTTAGAAAGCTGTAGTTGCTGTCAAGGTGTCGCAAATCTTGCAAATAAAGCTGATAAGAGCCCTGCTTCCTCTGCACATTTAGACTGTAGTCTCATGGATTTTAAAATTTCCTAGAGGTAAAACTTAAATTAGTCCATCTGAAAATCTGGTATTGCCAAAAGCTTTATAAATTTTTTTATTGGCATTACCTCATTGGCCTAACATTTATAATAATGTGATCAATGAGGTTAGCAGCCTCATTGTAAGCTTAGTATGACAAGCTTGAGGTTGTTCGGTTTAGAGGGTTTGGATGTCATCTTGACACACCTTATTTTGCAGAAACTGCTTTTGAATACTGAAGTGTCCAGTACAAATGTATTAAGCTTAAATGATTGATATACACAAAAAAAAAGAAAGAAAAAAAAAAAGGTTTAACATGAAGAATGCAGCTTTTGAAAGTGACGGGACAAACTGATGTAGAGAGCGGACGTCTGGCTCTGTTGGAGCTGTAGAAACACTCGCAGGTGTACGGGAGTGCTACAGAACAGTGCTGCTTTTAGCTTAAGACATTTCTGCCAGACTGCAGCAAGACGCAAGCTTTTTCTTCCCCTGCATGTCACTGCATGCTATTAATATAATTACTTATTTGCTTGGTATGCTTGTCTGTTTAAATAGCAGAAGTGATTATCAAACCAGTTTTAACATCCACTTGCTTCCTAATTTTTTGAAGAGAGTCAATTACTAGTGCAAGAAAATAATTTCTCACAAAGACACGCCATCATTGTCCTAACACTGAAGTGTGTGTGTGTGTGGGGGGGGGGGGACCCCACAAAACAAATCAGCCCAGATTGAATAACTTTGCTCATCATTACTTCTGTCAGAACTGACTTTTTAAAGAAAATCTATTCTTGGACTCTTTTAGAGTCATTCTGCATTCTTCACACTTGGGGGGTGGGGGCGTTATTTAGCTTATACTGAACTTCTGCCTTAGGCTGTTGTAGCACCCGACTCTTTAAGATCACCCTTTTCTTGTAACTGGCTGCAAACGCAGAAAAAAAAAAAAAAAAAATACAGTATTAGTGACATCTTCCCTCACTAACATAAGAAAATCTGTCTGAAACTGACCCATCCCCCATTTTTACAAGTGTATACAACACAATATAATTTTCTCTTATGTATACTATAGTTATTCTTATAAATCCAACTGTTTGATTCATCTTCCTAAAATATTCAAGACAGACTGAAGGGATTTTAAAAATGAAAGTCTTTTTAGAGGCAAATGAATACACTCAATTGCAACAAGACACTCGATTAGACAGTCACAACTGACCTTTATTGTATCATGGTCCAGATATAAAACCACTGAAAGGCTACATTAGGTTTTAGGATATTGGCTGCTTTTCTCATCCTCATTTTTACTGGCATTCATCAGTGCAATGATACTGATGATACTTGGCTAGAGACCAGCGGTTTGCCTTCCCCGACATTCGATTCAGAGAATTAATTAGGAGAAATGTTAACTGCTAAATTTACAGTCTGCTTCCAAGTCAGATTTGACGTGTAAATGAGCAAAGCACCCAAAGGCCCGGGGCTTCTGCTGATCTGAACAGTGCCCCACAGCAGAAGGCTGTTTGCTCTGGGCAGATCTTCAGTGTGTGTGGGTGTGTGGGTGAAGTTATGCAAGTGTGGAGGAGGGAGCTGAGATTAAAGACTGATGCTCAGCTGAGCACAGTATCAGACATAAAAAGAAAAATATTCAATATCTTGTCATACTTACTGCATCATGACCACTATGTTGTGAACTTTAATTGTTGGTAAGGTGCAGTAGTCACTGAAAGAGAGACAAGTAAGATTAAACATGATACTGATCTGAGTGTAAAATGCCTTATTAATAGGACTTCAAATAAGATACTCACAACATGTAACTCAATTCATCAGCGATGATGGTGGGGACCATGTAATCAATCTGTAAACACAATTCAGAGAGAAAAGATATTAGATTTGAAAATCCATTTTCTTCCACTTATCCAGCGGGGGGGGCTGGGGCCTATCCCAGCTGTTACAGAGGAAAACCAGCGTGCACCCCGGACAGGTCGCCAGTCTATTGCAGAGCTAACACAGAGATAACATTTACGCTCACACTCACAACTATGGCTAATTTAGACTTGCCTGTCAACCTAAACCAATGCATGTTTTTGGACTGTGAGAGGAAGCTACAGCATCTGGAGAGAAACCACACGAGCACAGAGAGAGCATGCAAACTGCACACAGAAAAGCCGCAGCTGGACACGTTTCAAATTCACTAGCAAAATAAAGAAAGTCAAGAAAAACAAAAAACAAACAGAAACTGTGAGGGATACTTTGTACTCAGTTGTACATTTTTAGGGCTCACTGAGCAAAGTGATCAAGACAATCTCCAAACTACACTGCAACATTATAATACTGACACTGGGGTGCAGAAAAATGGTAACCTCCTACATGGCCTGCTATGGTATATCTATCAGAACACCAATGCTGTAGTGATTTTAATGATTTAGCCTTTTTCCCCCCTTTTTTAAAAAATGTATTTCCTACCATAACTAACAAACCAGTAATGTGTGAAATGGTTTTGGTGAATTGTATATTTTTGAAGCATCTTCCAGAGCTGAACTTTGTAGATGACCTCTGCACACTCATCTCACACAAAGACCTTTACTTTATTTCCCCATGTTTTTAAAGCCTCACCCTGTACTGTGTTTTCACAGTAAAGAAGGTGCTGCAGTAGTACAATAGGAATGACATAGTGAACTGACGCCTTTAGCATCAACCTGGTCTTAGATGCACACATACACCTCGAATTAGCTTGTGGGTTGCCAAGTTGTGGTAAGTGGAAATTGTATGTAAGATATTTATGAGTGTTTGTGTATGTAGGCTGTTTCATAGAACCTGGAAAATTCAGAAAAACACACAAAGCCGACTGATGCACAAATTGCATTTATGCATAATAAAGTTTGAGGTTAGTGCAAATCATGCGAGTTTCCTGAGAGAAAAACGCATCATATTTGATTCAAGAGGATTTCAACATTTAGGAGAACCCAGATTTTATCGGAGAAAATATGTGAGAAAAGTGGTCTAAACACAGAAAACATATATCAACCTACCTGCTGTTCATCCAGTGGTATGATCACTGTGCTGTTGCTAAGCCTGGCCTTCCCTATCACCGTCTTGGAGAACTGCACTTGGGCTGTGATGTTGGTCACAGTTATGGCATAGTAGTTATTGTTGGTGATGTTCAGTGTGTTCTAGAGAAAAGAAGGTAGTTAATATGGCAAACTTGTTAGCAAACATTATTGATTTAGAGCTGTCCTTGGTCATTGCCTGTCTAAGCATGCTAGCATCAATTTAAATATTTTTAAAAAAATGCGTAATTCAAAATTAAGAATTAAACCATGCAGCATTCTACTGATGCAATACTATCAGTAAATTCAGTTAGATTATTAATTACGTTTTATTTTTGAATATATTTTATGTATCATTTATTATAAAGTGCTCACACTTACTGTAAGGTTGAGATAGACAATTCGTTTGTCATGGTCATAGGAGACATAGGCAGACTTCACTCCCACATAGGAGACATCAATGGAGCGAGGGAATAGGAAGAAAACTGCCAGGCCAGACAGCAGCAGGCACAGAGCGACTG
The DNA here is from genome assembly GCF_900408965.1 of Simochromis diagramma. Classification (NCBI taxonomy): domain Eukaryota; kingdom Metazoa; phylum Chordata; class Actinopteri; order Cichliformes; family Cichlidae; genus Simochromis; species Simochromis diagramma. The sequence continues at coordinate 14,522,113 of NW_024386860.1, forward strand.
ATATTGTGACATACAGCTTTCTGCAGGAGATTGAAAGGAGAAGTCAAAAGCTGAAACAGCTGTTGGCTTCAAAGTCTGTTGTGCTGCTGTGTGTTCATTTTGTTTCATCACACGCACAGCTAAGGCAGCTAATTTATAAAAAGAGCACACAATGCAGACTTACGTCCTGCTTGGTCTGAGCCTTTGGTCGCTGTATGGAATCAGAGCCACAAGCTGATTCTCTTGACCTGTTGAATGAGTTTAAAAAAAAAAAAGTGTAACTGCTGGAATCGATTTTGCATCACTGCTTTAAAACTACATCCAAAGAAGAATCTTCGCCTAGTTTATTTTTCTCACTTAAAATTGCAATTGTCAAGTCTTGACTCGATTTCTAATGGTGGCACCTAAGTAATTAAACCACCTCTTTGAAGTAGGGCATATCAAATGGGAGACAACTTGATAATATCAATAAACTAATTTAGATCAGTATATTCCTCTTGATCCAGAAAACTTGGCCTTGGCAGAAATGTGCAGTCCTGAGTTCCAGATCTGGTTTTAAGTAAACTGGGATGACTGATAAGCAAGTGCAGGCCAAGCCAGTTTTAATAGTTGCCAAGAAAAGAACTGTGGTCTTAAGAACATAACTACAACTTTAAGTTATAACTTTCGACTTTAAGTTATAACAATTTTTGTAAGCAATATTTCCGTTTTTGTCCTTGCTTTTCTTACTGGTTGGAAATTGAGGTGACATGTGGAAAAGGGTGATGCAAATGCAAGCAACACTTGCATGAAAATGTGCAAGCAGTTGGATTGCATGTTTCCTTATAATGCAGAGTTGTCAGTCAAACTTGATAAAACCAAATGCATACAGCATTCATTAAGCCATTACTAAAGGTTTATAATAAATTAGGATGGTATTCTTGTAAATTTCAACTTGATTCATGGGTATTTTGTACAGATGGGTACTTTGATATCTCTGCTTTTAAAAAACTCTTAACAGTTAAACATTTAACAGCTAAGCTTTACCACGAGGGATTCTGCCAGTGCCCTGGCATGTGGGGCAGGTAACGCTGTCCCGTCCAGTGAACTCCACATAGGGGAACTGAGACACATCTCCATTCTTTCCATCCTCTTCTGTGTGACTCCCCCCATACTCCGTCAGAGCGTCTTGACTCTCGTCTTTTTGCTTAGCTAAGAGTGACTGGGTCTTGCCCATAGCTGCAGCTGTCTGTAATCAGCAGAAAAAAAAGAACATACAGAGAGAGGAACTTCTGCACAAGTTCAGCACGCCATGCTGACTAACCACATGCCAGAGAGCCATTTGGATGTAAAATTAGATCTGGATGTATCCCAGTAAACACTTCCCAGGGAAACAAACTTCATCACAAAAGTCTTTTGTAAATCTGTTGGAATTCAAACATAGACTCTATTCTTCTCTATTTTCCAATGTTGTATAAAATACATTTAACTAACACATTTGTAAGTTAAATATTTAGACCACTCTCATGGCAAAATGTGACAGGAATGAAAAAGTAATTGAATTGCTCATGGTCACGCAGACAAACTGTCACATTCTTTTCTCCACCGTCAGTACGACTTTACTGTCACAGTGACAACCAAGGAAACAGAGTTTTAAAAGAAGCGGGAACTGCTGTATTTTAACTCAAACCAGTCTTTTTCCTAAATCTAATGAGTAGTTTTTAATACCCAACCCTAAATGAGTACTTTCTAATAGATACTAATGCATAGATAATAATCCAATCAAATTGATACAACAAGTCTTTCCTGTCGGGGGAGGAGGGAACGGGAGTTGGTGCAAACTATGGTGTCTACCACCTACCTCTCCAACCTCTAAATACTGACCTATTTGCTCTTTTTAAAGTATAAAACATTAATTTGTATAGACTGAAACAAACTCAGTACATGAGACCGTTGAGATAGTAAATTGCCTCAAGTTATGCTTGATTTGGACTACAGGGGGAAATCTATGATGTAACTGGAAACTCCTATTAATTGCAAGCGACCACGCCATTCAAGTTGTTGTGGGCTTTGTCGACATGACATGTAGTTACATTTCTCACTAGGCGCACGTCAGGTTACATAGAAGGTTATGACAAAGGTTTAAAATGAGTTGCTGGTTACTACGCAACAGAGACGCAATATAGTTACAACATAGATTTCCCACTGAAGCAAAATTCACACATTACCTTTCAGTTATTTATAAATTGCTTTTAAGGACACTAAGGACACAGACTTTCTAGTCATTTTTTAAAGTGGTCCTGAGCAGTAATTCTCCAGGCTTTCAAAGTCTTTCTTTGGACATTGGCCAGTCATTTCAAAATTCCACATTCCCTCAAGTGTGACTCCTGTATCCACACCACCCATCCACCAGGCAGCATGATGACAATACTCTTTTCATCCTTTTACAGCTATGGGGAAAAAACTGTCTGCAGCAGATGAACAGCATCTGAGTCGAGTCATGTCCATTAGAAATAGGGGGGAAAAAAAATCCACCAAAGACCTGATACAGGACCTGCGATTGATCTAATGTTCACTGAAGCCTTATAGGAAATGGTCTCAGAAGAGGGGTGTCTGTCAAGAACACATTGTTAAGGAATGGAAAAAAGAATGAGGTGTGTCAAATTATACAAGACCTGGACTGAAACTGAATGGTAACAGGTTATATGAAGTGATGAATCCAAATTTAAAATGTAAAATCAGTATGTGAGGAGGAGGTCAAAAGAGAAGTAAAACAGTGAGTGTCTAGTGTAAAATGGTTGAGGCTCTGTAATTGGTTTGGGGCTGCATTTCACCAGTTTGTTGAAACTGATGGAATTATAAATACAAAAACTACAATCAGACTTCAATCCACCAGAATATACCATCTGGAAAACATCAGATTGTTAACCGCTCCAAGTGTTGACTTTAAAGCTTCTCAGAACTGCACAAATTCTGTTTTTATCTTACATACTGTATTTCCATGTATGTGTGTGCATGTTTCAATAAATCGCTCTACCTATTTCCTATTTTTCCAACAAAATATGAAGAAGTGATGGGCAAATTAACTTTTGCATAGTACTACAGCTTTACATTCATAGAATGCCATAACTAGGAATTAATAGTCATAATTCAGACATAACTTGAGGACTCATAAATATGCTTTGCTGTGTGATGTGTTTCTTCAAGGTTATAAATATGTGAGCAATCTGTTTTTTTTAATGATATTATTGCTTTAAGACTGCTTTGTCAAATCAATCTGACTCTAATGACTAGCAGACGTGTTCACTGAACAGGAAAAATCTGCTCCATATTTTCCAAAGTACATTTACTGCAGTGTGAGGCATTTTTAGGGCTGTGCTCATTTAAAACAGATGCTGCTGGGCACTGGTACCGGTGCATTTTATTTTTTCCCCACTACAACCAGTTTCAAATTGTCCAGCTCTCTTAGGTTATTTGCTCGTTTTAGCAGTGCTGGCATGGCTTTCTGACTATGTATTGTCAAAACAATGGCATCCAGTGGGGGCTTTGGACATGCAAGTCACACACTTGCTATCTGCCTGTTCTGTGTCTCTGTATTGTGTTCGGTCTCACTGATGATAAAATAGTTGGAATTTAGGCCCATGTGTTTCTCTGGTATTTAAAACACTACTTACTCAGCAGTTGTAAATAATAATGTAATGTAAATGTAATGTAAATAAGCACAGTACCATATTCAAGTATAATAATATAAGAAAACGTGTTATATAAAGTGGTTAATATCGGTCTGTCATACACTAATATCAAAGAACTGCTGAAGTATTAATAAGCCAGCTATAGTTTCAAATATACTAAGATTTCATGTGAGTACACTTAAGTAAATGAGCAGTAACTGGCAGTTCTAGTTCTGTCTGAGCTAATATCCTCATAGTAAAGAACTCTAGTTATTTGTTTTAAACCGTAAAGTAGGCCGGTGTTTCTCAACACGTATAGCACCGTCATGTTTGAGTTGCCTTTTTCCACACCGTTGGATATTCACGCTGCTCAACATAAAACTATAAAGAAATGCTCCAGACTCACCCAGGCTGTTGTCTACATACACGACACACAGCAAAGGCCGCCATGCTGTTACTGCTACTGCTGAGCTGCTAAGGCTAGCCGAGGACACACAGTACCGGCCGGTGGAAAGCGGCTTTTACGCCTTTATTTTTACAAACAATAGGCACATTTAGCTTATACATTTCTTAAAAATGTAAACACACTCTGAAAACCCGTATTCTGCGTCGACTGTAGGCTGCCAAACGTAATTCAGACATTTAATTAAAACCGGATCGACGGTTCGCCAGTCGTCGAAGTCGTTAAATATCCAACAGACGTTCGTTTAACATTCCGCTAACCGCTTACCTGATGTGTGTTTTAGTCTGTTTTACTTGCCATCCGGTGTATCTCCGTTGTTTGTTGTGGTTCACTCGCCAGCGGAGAAATAACGCCAGGAACGCCCCCCGCTCTTCTCATTGGGCAAGCCGGTGATGGTGGATTTATCCGTCTGCACTGTTGTGTTCAAACAAACGGGATGCTGGAGGTGAAGCTGCACTGGGCCACACCCAGTCATTACTCAAATAACACATGTTTGTTCTTTGTGTAATCCTATGAACTATGAACTGCCTTTGTTCAGGTCATTATACCAGAAGAAGTCTTCTGGTATACTGCTGCAGCAACAGCAGTTACTTCCACAATTAGTGACAAAAATGTCAGTTACAACGTGTAAACTGCGCCCCCTGGTAGGACGTGAAGATACTGCAACTTACTGTCAAAAGTTGCAAAAAACATTTTAGTTGAGATTTAATAGTCGTTACCATCGCTATACAATACTTAAATAAAAAACAACAACAATAACAATAAAACAAAATCCCTGAAATTTAAAAAACAAACAAACCAAAAAACATTTTATATTTATTTTCTGACTTGTTTACCATCATGTCGCTGGCCATTTCATTAGTTACACCTTGCTAGTACTGCGTTGGGACCTTTTTTGCCTTAATAACTGCCTCTATTATTTGTGGCATAGATTGACATGGTATAATCAATGCTTAGTTGGCACTAACAGGCCCAAAGCATGCCAAGAAAGTATCCCCCACACATTTACACCACCACCAGCAGCCTGAATCGTGCAAAATGGATCTATTCTTTCATCCTGTTTACCCCAAATTTTGACCGTTCCATGAGTCATCAGACCCGACTACTTTTTGGTTGTGCCGTTTCAGTGAGTCTGTGAATTGTAACCTCACTGTTCTGTTCTGTTCTGACAAGATGCTGCTGTAATCTGTAATCTGCTTCAATGTTTGACATATTTTACATGCTATGCATACCTCAGTTGTAACGAGTGGTTATTTGAGTTGCTCTTGCCTGCCTGCAGGTCAAAGCAGCCTGGTCATTCTTACCGGGCCTTTGATATCAATAAAGCATTTCCAACCAGAGAACTGCTGCTCACTGGATATTTTTAATTTGTTTGAACCATCCTCTGTAAACCCTGTCATAGTCTGGGTAAGCTTCCGGTACCTTTCCATTGTTGTTGTTATGACTGCAGAATCCGCCCTGGGGCGGAGCCCTCATCGTCTCACCTGTGCAACTCACCTGACCCCGTTTCTCAGTGATAAGCGAGACGGTATTTAAGACTAGCGTCACCATCTCTTCTCCGCCAGCTCGTCAACTAACTCTTTGTGCCTGTAGTGTTCTCGGCACGTCACCATCCCACTCGCATTCTCTGGACACTGGTCTCGAAGACAAGATTCACGCACCTCCGCTCAGGAATAACTCCCCTTTGCACACGCAAGCTTGTCCTCCTGCCACCGTCTGTCTCTAAGTAAGCCACTCTGACCCAGTAATCTCCAAGATTCCAGCTTCTTCTGTTTCCCTGCTAATTGTATTCTCATTTGTTCAGTTTCGCCACGCCATGCATACTTTCCTCGTGTTTCAAGTTTATCCCCGTGTTAATAATAAGGCTTGTGAGAATCAATTTGCTGTCTCCGTGTCTGTTCTGCACTTGGGTCCAGATCCAAGTACTGCCCTACAGGCCCCCTGGACAAACCCAAGAGAGCTGTTTAGGAAAACCAGTGGATCAGCAGTTTCCGAAACTCAGACCATCTGGCACCAACAACAATGCCCCAATCAAAGTCACTTATATCACCTGTGATTGTGATGTTCAGTTTGAATTTCAGCAGGTCCTCTTGATTGTGTCTGTATGTGTTATGCATCAAGTGGCTAAGTGTTGCATCTCATTAGATACTTGCATTAACAAGCACTCGAACAGATGTGTTCTATTAATGAAGAATTCACTTCAACAAATAAATAGTCAAACATTTTCCAGCAAGATAAAAATGTTATTTTAAATAAATCAACATCCCTGAGTCATTCTTACTGCCAACCTTAAAGCACAGGGTGAGGAGGAGTGGTAGCAGTTTTTCACCAGCTTTTTTTTTATTTTTATTTTTTTTAAGTAATAAACCAAGGCTCTAGATAGTCATAGCCAAGCCTGCACACCCCAACTCTCTCTCAAAAAACAGAGTTGTTCAGTTTAATTCAGCACCAAATTAGCAATCACCTCAAGTCACTTTATATTATAAGGAAGAGACCCTACAAGAATACATGTTGTTTTTATCTGTCATCCTTACTCAGTTTGTCTTCTCTTTTTATCTGATTCATTACTCAGTTCTGATGAAATAATTACAGTGGGTGATTTTAACATTCACATAGATGTTGAAAATAACAGCCTTAACACCGTAATCAATTCATTATTAGATTCAATTGGCTTTTCTCAAGATGTAAATGAGCCCACCCACCACTTTTTCCCCCGAAAACCGTCTTTTGTCTGAACATTTCTTAATAACATTTAATTTTAAAATAATAGAATACATAGCAGTGGGGAAAAAGATGCTTTTCTGAATAGAAGAATAGAATAGAATCATCCTTTAATTGTCCCACAAGGGGAAATTTGGGTGTAACAGCAGCAAGAAAGACACATATACAAACAAACTACACAATTTTTACATATTTATTTTATTTATTTATTTTTACATATGAAAGGGCCGTAACAAAATTTACAGAAGCGCTAACCACATAATATGAATACCTCTGTTAACACTGTTAGAAATCTTGAAGTCATTTTTGACCAGGATGTGTCCTTCAAAGTGCATATTAAACAAAAATGTCAGACTGCTTTCATCTGTTCAGTGGCTCTGAAATTATAAACATCCCGACTCAGAGTGATGCTGCTAGTTATAGGCTGGACTGTTGAAATTCAAAGCTACCAGTTGGTCAACCAGAGTACTAACAGGGATGATAAAGAGAGACCATATTTCTCCCATAATAGCTTCTTTTCATTGTCTCACTGAATTGAATTTCAAATCCTTCTCCTCACATGTCTTACACAATTAAGCCCATCAAATCTTTAAGACCTCATATTATCCCAACAGAGCACTTCATTCTCAGACTGTGGTAATCAGAGAGGCTGGGTTTTGTATAAACATTTATTATTGTGGATGTGCAAATGTTGAAATTGCATTTGATAGTATTAAGTGGCTGAAGTTAAGAGCATTTTACAAACTTATTATTTCAGTAGCGCCTCATTTGAAGTCTAGTAAGGTAACAGTATTTGTTAGGCAGAATGACATCTTTCCCGTCCATCCTAAAGTAATAGTATCTATTACTAGAAATCTAAAATTTAAAAAATAAAACATCCACTGCATATAATGAACCAAAATGTCAGAAGAGTAAAACTAAGGCAGAAAAATTATGTTTTTATATAATATAAAAACATAATTTTTTATATATATTTTTTATAATAATAATGTTATATTTTTATTTTAGATGTATTAAAGTTGATTAGGCAAACTTTAAAAGGGAAAACAAATTTCACAGTAATATTACTGCAACACAATCTATGCTCTCCATAGGAACAAGTAGTACTATTAGATACTTTAAGTTTAAGTATAAAAAAATAAGGGCATTTTTAAAAAATATAATGTAAAGAAAATTATGTTACGGAAGACGCATCTGAATCCTTTCACTTATGCTACTGCCAAGCTGTAAATATAGTATGCTGCAAGTGAAAGTCCTGTTCCTGCAATATTACATAATTAAATGTATATGTATGAAATTGTTTAAGTAACATTGTTGTCGGCTAGAGAAACTGTTGCTTTTTTCCCCCCATCACATTTTTGCACTCATGCAAGTGTATCACTGTGATCAAATGTCTGCTGTCGGCCACAGCTGATGTTTGATGTCTTTCATCTTAAGTGCAGATGTCACATTAATCACTGTTCCTATTGAAACAGTGGCACGCTGAGCAGTCTTTGTGACTGAAGCTTTTGTGATAAAACATTGAGCCCTCTTTCAAAGCTCTTTAGATCTTTTCCTCTTGCCATCTTGACTCAAAATCAGAATCAACTGGGTCTGCTCAGCATTTTTATAGATGCCATAGAGCATGATTGCAGAATTATAATGTAAGGCATCTCTGTGCCACTATTGATTGTGTTTCTAACCTTATTTAGTTTAGTATTTTTTCCTTTGATTGTTTTCATCTTTTTGAATGTTTTGTCTTACAGCATGAAAATGTTAATGTTATGTATTGTTGACATAGAATGAAGAAAGTATGAATTTGAGATGCTTCTAAGTGCAGCACTACAGTAAATGTACTTAATCCCAGTAATCACTAATGTGTGTGTATATATGTATATAAATAAATGTAAAAATCTATAATATGTAGACTTTGCTTTGAATAATTTTCATTTTACAAACCAGGCAGAATTATTTTTTACATTAATGCATAACCTGTTTAAACACTATGCAGTCCAAATTTAGCACAAGTGGTCTGAGGAAAAGCCATCCCAGAACCCTTTTTCCAAACACAGTGACTCAGATGATGTGGATGGAGTTCCTGGAGAATGTAAATGAGGTTCTGTGAGAAATTTTTCCCTCAAGAGTCAAGACTATTGCTCTTAATGAGCAAGAACTGACCATATAATGGTTCATCTGAAAATGGTCATATAGAAGAACTGGAATGAAAATGAGTGAAAAAGCAGCCAACATCTACAGATAAACCGAAATGGTTTTGCACTCTGCTGTAGGTGAAAAGATTGTTTTTAACCCTCAGCCACTAAAGGCTAAAGGGGTACTGTCGTCACCCTACTGGGCAGGCAGGCAGATGGCGTGCACACCTACGTTTGTGAATGCAGTAACTCGAGAACATAAAAAACATCTTCTTTTAACCATGAAGGTTTTGATTGTAAGTAGCGTGCAGTGCTGTTAACTACAGGAGAACATCTTTCGCTCCACCCGGGTTCACTGGTGTCTTTATCGTGGTGCCACCTCTTTGCTGGCTGCTGTGTACCAGAGAGGAGAGGCAGCAGCTCCACCATAAACAACACCCCTGATGACAGTGTCGTCTTCACTGCTGTGTTGTGAACATTTTTACTAAACAAAAATAGAAGTGTCTTGAGCTGATTGTTAGAACCCCGTGTTCCTAAATTTTACATTTTACAGTCTGCATGAAAAGTATTTTTAGCTGAGCCCTCCACCCCCATGAACATCTTCCTCCAGTGTTAAATTCTTTATTCTAAAATTACTGACTGCAAGACAGAAAAAAAAATCCACTTGTTAGCCAAGGTGTGCTTCACCTTGTTTTCTTCAATGGGGAGCTTGATTGATGGAGAAGGCTGTCAGTGGCCCAAATACTTAAAAAAAATCCCCTCTTGGTTATTCTGATCCCTGCAGCCTCATTCCAAATACATAAAAACCAATTACCTGAAATAATGGTCTCAGTGGAAACTTGAAATATAACTCTGCTGGACATCAAAGAACAAATGATGAAACGTCTCCTGTATCCAGACTCTAAACTCGCCTCATGAACCACATTCAGTGATTTTACAGCACTTCCGTCAACCAGATGATGGCACTGTGCTGCCACGTGTGAATGTATGATTCAGCAATAGTGAGGCTGGTGAATCCTCTCGTCAACAACATGGTCATTAATGCCAGAGAGCAAACATCAAATTATAGTGATAACAGATTTTATTTAATCTGTTTAATCTCCATGAGTTCAGAGCATCCACTCTGAATAACACATAACCTGGTAAAGTGAGGGAGGTTTCAGAAATGTGCAGTAAAAATGAATGTTTTTGCACCAGTTGTGCTGCAAACTGACTTGGGTCAAGGTTTCAAATGCCAGTCAGTCTTTGTTTTGAATACCAGCTGGATCTGGGTTACTGATTTTTAGGACAATACAGATTTTCCACATATTGTTTCCGTGCTTGTACTGCACACTTTTCTTTGATTGTTTAACTGAGTGACACTTATGAGTCATTGTACAGTGCCGTGTGCTGCAACCATCTGCTAGTCACATTCAAAATGTGCTAAAAATAAGCAGCAAATACTGTTTGACACAGGTTGGCTTTAACAACGACCTACTTGGCATCATCAGCAAGTTTACCATAATGCCAGCGCTAAATGACAGAAATCAGCATCAACAGTGGCCCCGAATATCCGCCTAAATACGGATTTGCTGTTTTAGAGAAAATATGTTTTTAATGACGTGCATTCATGTCTATTTTCTAAATGTTCTATGAGCCATCTAGGCTGTGAATCCCCCTGATTTCCACAATAATTATGCAGCCAATGTACAGCAAGAGACAACGTTAACTTAATGCTGAGGACTGGAATAAATGTCCTCAAGAAATTGGAGTGCAGATCTCCTGCTGTTGCTGATACAAGAGTTTGGGATCAGAATACTTCCTCTTCTATTATTAACTGGGTTAGAAATTACCACCAGCTACTCTCTGTGCCAGTAGATGGTGGTGGGTTTGTCAACTCACTCGGCACTTTGGCAGGAAATCAGCCATTGTTCCGAGCTCCAGTTGCATCGAAATGAGGCCATCACTGCATTTTTATTTTGTCTCTGATCCGATCCACTGTGGAATAGTTTTCTAGGTTTGTTAATCTTTCATCTCACCAGGTTAGACATGTTTAAATTTTGATTTTCACTAGCTCATGTTGAAGCCTGGCATAATGAAAAGCACTCCTATCTCCTCTGGTGTTCATTCCACTTACAAACGATATTGGAACATGCCACAAATTGAGCATAACTGCACGCTGTGTTACTCTGTGGTTTAATTTTTATTGTACTCTGCGTTCCAAGCGTGGGTAACTCCTGGTTATTAGATGTCAGTCTTCCTCTGCTTGTGTGGCATGATTGTTTCTTGCAGATAGCTTGCGTCACTTTCTGATTAACAAACCAAACCAGGCATGATTGTAAAAAAATGTGATGGCATCACATACCCAACAATCTAAGCTAATAAGAAGATGTGCTGTCAACATTCTTATTATCAGTTTGATGCCTGCTAATGGGCAAACAGGTCAACATCCTGCCCTGTCTATTGATGTAGAAGTCTGTCTACCCTAATCTTAGAGTCCTCTCCTGTAGCTGCAACTCACAGTACCAATACAGTCGTGTAGTACACAGAGAGGACTAATTCATTCAGAATCACCGTGAGGAATATGAAAACACCGCTGTGCTAGTCTGAGGAAGCAGGTTAAAAGTGGCAGTGCTGGTCCAGGCTGCTGTGTGAGGAAGCTGCCTGTGTGTCCCCGATAAGGGGGAGCGAGTGGTGAGGACACGTCAGCCTACTTCAGGTGTCAGCACTTCAAACTAGAAGCATGGCTTCACAGGGAATGTGTAAAACTCCATCTTGCAGAGGTGAAGTAGAGGATATTCTGAGTTTGTAGTATTTGATGTCCAGTGTCAACTTGTTCTTAACCTAAAAAAGGAAAAAAGAAAAATGAATCCTTGAGTTACTCTGTGGATTTCTGCTCTTGAAAGCTTCCTGTGTCTTTTCATCCAGCATGTCAAAACATACACCCTGTTGGCTGACAGCACCCTACAACAATAGGCCACTTTAGTTATTTGACATGACTGAACATATGATGCCAGTCTGTTCTACAGATAATGGGATAAATTCCCGAAATCTTACAGCTTACATGATTACAGTTATGAGCTGCTGTAAGGGTAAACACTGAACAGTGACAGCAGAAATAAACAACAAACACTGAACTGTTAAATCTCATTTAATTTCTGAGGAACACCAAGTGGCATCCCAGAGGACTCCAAGAATAAACTACTGGGAAAAACAACTATCACAATAAAATCTTATTTCCTAAAACATAAAACATTATCCATTATTAGTTATGCATTTAATATAATCTGACAAAAACAACAGAATTGTTCATTGTTATTTTAGGAAACTTGCTAGTAATTCAAATGGTGTAAAACAGGAAAATATGTATATACTTTTCTTGCATACAAACTGAAATCCCCAGAGCAATTCACATTTGCATTCATGTAGCATCCTTTGATTCTAGGATCATTTAACTTTCAATCATTTAAAATGTTATCTGTCGTATGTTTAAATGCTGATATCAACTGGGGGTTTATTGTGAGGAGAAAGACAAACTGAAAGTGACTATAATTTTTACATTTTATTTATCTGTCACTTCAAAAGTAAATAGTTTGGTCTCAGTATGACCCCCTCCCCAAATAAAGCCTACATGAATACAGTAAATGCCACTTTTTGGTAAGATTATATAGACTGTCATGACAAAAATACATGAATTAAGAGTATAACGTGCATCGATATATCATGCCTGCATGCATGAATGTCCTTCTAAATGTCTGAGACACCCCTCCTGAAAGTGTGTAATACTAACCTTCTAGGACCTGGCGTCCACATATGTGGACAGCACATTTTTGGTTGTCTAGACCAAAATAGTACATTTTTCTCTACAAGGGCCTGATATCCACTTACGAGGACATTATGCTGCCACTGTTCTATCGAAATTTAAAACAAATGTTCTCTTATGTGGATCTAATTTTTCTCAGAAACAAAAATAAGGTAATTCTCTCTTTTTACATTCATCAGGTCCCAATCAGCCCAAATAGCAAAGAGAAATTAAAAATGCATGCCATGAAAGAGTTTGGGTCTTAGGAGGCTAAATTAGTTCCACTATGACCTCAGTAAATAGTTCAATCCATTAAAAACTGGATAAACAACATCTGCCCCTGAAAGTTTCTGTTCCCTCGGACTCCAATATATGTGTACCTTTAAAAAGTATCGATTTTTTTTTAAAGCAGATTCAATAATAATAAAAATTGTTTAGGGACAAACTGCAGAAGTCAGCAACATTGTAATGATGTGATGAAACATCTGTGGACAATAACAAAACGGATGCAAAGAAAATAAATACCTCCAAACAGCTTCGAAATGAAATTAGCAAGTTTTCCCACTTTACTTAAATTGTTACTTAACCATTTATATAGTTTTACTGTGAGTTGACAAGTTTTGGAGATCAGCTATACAGATGTCTAACATCTCTAGAATATGATGGAACAACACTTTTATTGCAATGCTTGAAGCATCAAAAAGTAGCTTTTAAAAAATCAGCAGCAATGTATCTGTCCATAAAACATAACCTGCTTACTCAACAAAATCCAAAAACATTGTTATGAAAGGTTCGCGCATTGAGTACTTTCTTTCTGCTGTCTGCATTTACCACTCGAAGGCAGCATGCAGCTAGCTAACATTACAGCTGAGCTGCAGGGGGTACCATTAATGTCTACATCCTGTCACACTGTCACAAGCATGAACCTCTTGTCATGGGTAAATAGTGGTTTTTTCCACATATACAGTTCCTGCATGAAACTACTCAAAACAAGGCTGTGGGGGATTTTTATTTATTTATTTATTTATTTATTTATTTATTTATTCGACTAACCATGTCTTGATTGCTGAGTTAAAAAAAACACTTCCTGGCTCAGAATGGGTATTTGTATTTAAGTACACACATACAGTAGTTAAGACAAGGAGTTGTGGTACCTTATTCAAAAGAATTCTGTGCATTACCATTGTTGCTGTCATTTTGTTAGCTATATCTGTTCAGCTGCTGGTTAACAGCCAATCAGCCAATCACATAGCAGCATCTCAATTCCTTTAGGCATGCGGACATTGTCAAAGTAACCCATTGACGTTGAAAAAGTGATTTAAATTACTTTTAACATGGCTTGGTTGTTGGTGCCAGATAGGCTGATCTGAGTATTTAACAAACTGCTGATCCACTGGGGATCTCCCTGAACAAGAATCTCTGGGGTTTAAAAAGAACTGTCTAAAAAAGAAAAACTGTCCAGTGAGCAGATGTTCTCTGGATGAAAATGCTTCGTTAATCTCAGAGATTAGAGGAGAATAGCCAGACTGCTTTGAGCTGATCGGAAGGCATCAGTTGGTATGCGGTTTCCAAAGTATGCTGAAGAGCATATCTGAATGCAAAACACATTGAACCTTCAAGCCAATGGGCCACAGCAGAAGACCACACTGGGTACCTCTCCTGTGAGCTAAGAGCAGGAAATTGAGGTTACAGTTGACTGTGGCTCGTGAAAGTTGAACAACACAAGGTTGGAAAAATATTGACTGGTCTCTTGACTCTGGATTTCAGATATAGAAGGTAGGGTTAGAGTTTGGCTTAAACAACATAAAACATGGATTCATTTTTCCTTTTAACAGTTGAGGCTGCTGCATTATAAAGCTTGAATCATCTCAAACTGGTTTCTTTAACATGTCAGTGAGTTGATTGATTGATCATACTTTATTCATCCCGAGGGAAATTGGGTTAAGGCTGCCAGCTGTGCCAGCACCATCTTACCCTTCCGACCATACATACATTACACAAACATCACACGGGGAAGACAGGTCAGAGAGGTATAACAATGGAAAATACACAACATGAGGAAAGACGAGGAGAAAAAAGAACTCCCCCCAGACTGAGTTCACTGTAATCAAATGCCTTTCACAGTCACCAGATCTTAGTCCAATAGAGCACCTTCAGGATGTGGTGGAGCAGGAGATTCCCATCATTGATTTGCAGTCAACAAATCTGCAGCAACTGTGTGATGCTATCATGTCAATATGGACCCAAATCTCTAAGGAATGTTCCCTGCACCATGTTGAATGAATGCCATGAAGAAATAAGGCAGTTCTTAAGGCAAAAGGGGGTCCAACCTGGTACTAGCAAGTTGTAACTAATGGAGTGACTGGTGTATACAGCCTGAGGTGACACATTTCAATAATTACCATAAAGTGGGATTACTCAACACAAAATCATGCTGTTTTGAAATGGATTCTTGGTAGGGATGCTAATTATGCAGTAACCACATGGAAATAAACTGAAGAATAGGCCCTGCATCTGTGCACAATGTTTGATTCAGCTACACACTGTGTGTGTAATTTCATTCACCATGAATGGAATTAGTAGGAATTTTGGAATAAAAATGGTTCCTGTTTTTTCTTCTGACATGGGATGTAATACAGATGCTGTCCATCAGGAAACAGATGCATCCTATTTCCAAAATCTCCACTCCCAGCTAATCACAGAAATACAAGAGGTCAAATAAAATAATAACGCAAAGAAGAATCAAAGAAAAAGGTTCACACAAGAAATCAATATCAGCGTATAGTGTCAGGTTATTGTTTTGGGAAGGTTCTTGTTCTTGAGGACAATCTATTTCCTGCTACATTGTAAAATGGGAAATCTTTTACATGGCAAATTTGAAGCAAAATGTTTTTACGAGGCTACATTTAACAAACATTTGTTGCCTCTAGTTTCCAGCAGAGCTTTCTTGATATCTTTGCCATTGTTGTTTGAAAATTTAAGATGTAAAAACATCCATTGTGCAAACAAACAAACAAACACACACACACAAACACACACGTTCATAACAGTTCAGTTAACAAAAACTTGGATACTTTTTTATGCAATTTATATTTTTTTCATATCTGAGAACAAGGGACTCCTGCCTTCTTTATCAGAATAATTTCTTTATTATGAACCCAGGGGAAGATTGATTGAATAATAGGCTCCAACTGGGCTACTGCATGCTTCCAGGCGCTTAACCAACTCTCATCAGTGCCAGTGTTGTGACACCTCGGAGGCCAGCTACACCCCAGCAGGGAGTCTGTCAAATAATTCGAAGGCGATCTAGTCGGGCAATTTATAGCATCATTTTGATGCTGTTGCCTTGCGCAGCTGACCTCTGATTCAACTCTGGCCAGCTCAGCCAGCAGTGGTCACATCTGTCCCACTCTGGCAAAAAAAACATCCTTCTTACACCCACTGAAGGGACCAGTCCTGCCGTGTTGCAGTTGGCACTAATATTTCATGAGTATGAAGTGCATAACTTCATCCTCCTACCACTAATGCATTATCAAGCTGACTGTCCTGATTTTTAGAATCAGGAATGGTATCATATAATGGTTGGGTGCCTTCCAAAGTGGCTGATTGATTTGTGTACCAGCTTCTGTCAGAATTTGCCGGAATTTTGTCTGGAGGCTGGAGACTGATGGTTATTTTCCATCTCACTTATAGAGCATGACATCTTTGAGCAGCATGCAGCATTTCTGATTAACTCGTGTTGGAGTCCAATCTGATGGTTTAGTTTATAAAACAGAAAACATCTTGGCAAGAATACAGCTAAAAATATTTCCATATCAGAAAGATATTTTTATGAGGGTTAGGTGATAGATGGGGGGGGGGGAAAGAAGAAATTTAGCACATACTCTCATCTCTGCTGGACAAGGCTTTAGTCAGAATGTAAATATGGGTCTAAATTGCAGTATGTTTGCAGGTTATTCTTGATCAGCCACAGAATTAACAACTGAAAGGTGTAGTCACTAACACTGATAATCATTTTCATGCAATACTGGGGAATCTTGATTACTGGTATTCATGTCTATATCTACCAAAACCCTTTTTGTAGAACATGCACACTTAACACATTTTTTTTCTCTTCAGACTTTACACAGGATTTCTTTTGGGGAGAGAAGCAACGCTGGGCATTTAGAGATAAAATCTTTATTTGATAGACTTACAAAGTTGATGTAAGGAGGTTGGAAGAGTGGCAGACTACTGTTTGTGTCCTGTTCAGGTCACTTTTATCCACTGCACCACAAACTAAAAGCTACTTGGTTAGATTTAGCAAAAGACCGCTGTCTTGGGAGCTCTCACTCCCAATGGCGAGTTGGGAGTGCGAGCCATAACCGCATATGTCAAGCACCATGGTCAAAGGAAAGCTTCTGTGTCCTGATAATTTTTACAATGCAGCCTTTCTTCCACACCCGGAAAACAGCTCGCTTCCAAATCTCTAGTCTCTAAAAATTGCCACAACCCAATCCAGTGGTTCATATCCCATTAGGCCCTTTTTGTTGCACTTGCATCACTTCTTTCTCTTTTTTGCCTCGTTATTAGTTTAATTGTCATTTTCATTCAGGTTCATAGACTTAAAGCTGCTTAGTTAAATTTGGAGATAGATCATTTCCCCTTTCACACCAGTAGCCATTCTCATTTAAACCTGACAAACTTTAAGTACTGCCACCTTCGGCATCACAACCACTGTCAAATGATAATTGTTTGTTGGCCAGCTTCTAAACTTCCCAGAGCCCAGTCTGGTTCAACACATATTTGTGACACAGTGCAGTAAACCCTGTCTACTGTCTGCTATGGCCATTACCTGACACCACCAGATACCTTATGTCCAAGACCCAGGGGGGTTAGAAGTGCCATTCTTTTGTTTGTTTTTGGTTTTTGGTGCCACGCTACAGACTTACCAACTCTAAACTGGGAGGTTTTGATGTTTGTCTGGATTGTGTGTACTGTATTAAGAACGAGAAATTACCTGATCAAAGGGGGAAATGGTCCAGTAATATAATTTCCTGTCTTAAGCTGTTTTTCAGTGCTCTAGGGAGCAATCACAAGTGCAGAGTAGTCTAATTAGGTTCCTACACAGGTTAAGGTCAATTACCCAGCCAATCATTCAGTCTGCACTGCATTACTCTTGCTGTGGAACATTGAAAGCTACACAACTGCTGCTAGAATAACACAGAGAAAGCTCCAGACTTTTGACTGCACTGCAAATTGTGGTCAAGGAGAAATTCATAATAAGCACACAAAGTTTGCAGCAACTTACAAAACTCTGAGCTGACTATATTACTTAAAATAAATTTCATTTTCAGTTGCCTGAAAAAGTACCCAGAGTGGAGCTAGACACTGACTTCATCATCCACCGCTGGTGTCCCAATCAGGGGAGGGAAAAAGAAAGTTTTTATAAAATTAAGTACAGGTAACACAAAAAGTATTGATAAAGTTTTTTTTTTTGTATTTATATGTATTTGAAAAAATAAATTGGGTACAAATTGAATCCTGTTGGCTTTGGTGGAGATCTGAAATCTTGAAGATTTCTGTATTAAGACTGTGGGGGAAAAATACTGCTTTCATTTTACAAGTGTGCTCCTGCATGTCACACTGTAATAATTAAGTGTGACATATTTTCTTTATAGTATAGATTTACTGTAAAACATAAGAAAGAAGATAGCTTAAAGATCAAGAAGTAGAATACTGTTTCTACATCAGCATGTTTAGTAACATTCAATAAAAGGCTCTTTATTCTGTCTGTGGGGCTATTTTGGTGTTAGTTTTGCAAATGGGATGTGACAGTCTGTAGTTACTCTAATCCCCTTGATCACCTTTTAATTTACCAAATTGCAGCTCGATCTGGGAACAGGAGAGGGGGAGGCGAAACAGAACACAGCACTGCTGCAAAGCAGGTTGGGTAACTGTCGGTCATGTATGGGTTTTTGTGCACAGAGTTGTCTTGTTCTGTAACCTACAGCCAATTCAAATGCATTTATGTAATCTTGTTATTGTCATGTCTCTCCTGTAACCACAATTTTTATTTTATTTTTTTTAAATATCCTGTAAAGTAGAGATCCACCATCCTAAATAGGGATCAGGGATTACACAGGCACAGAGAACGAAGCGAGAATTTTGCCTTGATACCTGATTTCTTGGCAAATTTAAATGCTTAACAAGGTTTTCACAGCAGTTTTTAGAAGATCTCATGTAAAATTCAGATGGAAGAAGTATTGCTTTGGCAGCAGTTTGTTGGGAGAAAAAAAAACACAAGATCCCTATCTGTAGTAATGGGTAAAAAAAGTCTAAAACCAAAAGTGAAATGCACTATGTGTCCACTCTGCTTCATCCACTGATTCACACTTATTCGTGGGAGTAATCCTTTATTTGTTTCACAGCATTTGCTCTGTTAATGTAGCATGCAGTTTTACAAGAACAAGTAATATTGGATATATTAGAAAATGGGGAATTTACAGAGGAGAAATTATGGCATTTCTTGTAATTGTGGACATTGTGAGTGTATCGCATCAACTTTAGATTTGCTCCATAAAGATTAGAGGAATGCAACTACAGGAAAACATTGTTTACCCGGGTAAGCAGCCATGGCCTCTAAAATCTTTTTACTGAAATTATTTTGCTTGTCTCTCAGTCAGAAAGTAATTTAGTCCCCTGGATTAGCAAATGTATACTGCTGTAGCTGCATGGGGATCTATGTCTGGGGGAAGGGATTGCTTCATGAGGGTGGTTCAAAAGAGGTGCGAGTGCAGGCTTAGTGTCATGCACTGTCAAAAGGGTCACTTTCATGACGCAAACGCCCTGCTTGAGAAATACAGGAGTCTCGCTTTTATTTGTTTGGCAGGCAGTAAATAAACTGGTTCTAAGTGGTTATTTATGGCAACTAAAGTAACAAAATGTAGATAAATATAACACAGGACCAAAGTATATTGGAACACTGCCTATGGGCAATTGGTATGCTCTCCATTAATCAGAGCTTAAAAATAATAAGTCCACAGTTGGAGTGGGGGTAATTATTGATCAACAACACTATCAGATCACTGGGGATACATTTGGGTCATTTTGTGCTGAAGCACTGGTTTCCATGCTGTATAATTTTAAAACATGAACAAAAAAACTTCAGATTGAGACTTAAGTGCAGCATATTCACAAACACTAACCTCGTGGGTGAGTGCTAGGACTAAGGGCTGTCTCCGCTCTCATTTTTGCTTAAGTCTCAGCTAAGAAGCATAGCAACGGCACATTGAGGAGTTAATGAGCTTTACATACAAACACAGGCATGCATGCACACTGAAACACACAGAGAACATGCACACGCAGGAAAGTATGTACTCTCAATAAAAAAAAAAAAGGCCTCCCACACACATGCACACACATGCACACACATGCACACACGCACATTCTTGCCTGTCAAATCATATTAGCATCAGGTCAGGCTGCTTTTTTTTAGCTAGTTGCTATGGCAGCAGCGAGAGGGTCTCTGGGTCGCTCCTACAGGCGTTTCGAACAACAGGGCTGCAGCAGCAAGATTGGTGTAACTACCAGAGATTGCTCCCCGCTGCTGTAGTGTAGGAAATGTAAGAGTGTGACTCAAAACTACATGAATAACTGAAGTGCTGTTGGTATATGTGAAATTACTTCAATTTGGTATCATAAAAAGGGCTCAAAACCTTTTAGGCTTCAACATTTATGCAGTAAAAAATTAAGTTCACTCTCTTAATATTTCTCACTGGGGTTACCAGGGTGATCTCGTAAAGCAATTTGGAAAATTGAAGCCTAACATATTTGTCTCCATTTCAATTTTCTTTGAGCTGATTATGTTAAAATATTACTGCTCGAAAGTTTTGGTCTCTTTGAGATGGGCTTGTTATTTGAAGAAAATAGATTTTTGTTTCATCTGATATAACATGAAATTGGCCAAAATTCTCTAAATGCCAATAACAATGATTAAAAAAAAATCATTCATAGTTTTTAATGGAATATCTAGCAGAGACATGGAGGTCAGCACTGTGTTCCAGTGGTCCACTGTCCTACCCGATACATTAGAAAACCCTTTTTCCAGTTATGCTATGAAACTGTTCAGACCAAGGTTTTTTTCTGAACCTTGTTAGAGTAGTTGTGTTCTAAGAAATGTTTTTCCATGTGGGGGAATAAGAAATCTCACTTAAATCTCTGTCCTGTGCACACAGAGCAACACAAAGTGTCTAACAAGAACAGTCAATTTTAAAATTGAGCTTCATTAACGCGAGACTCATATCAGACAGATACAAGTGCAAGCTGATGAAAGGAGTAGTACTTTTGCTTGAAAACTTCAGTTTCTGTTGAAATTTTCTCAGAGAAAGTATACTAGCTTTTAAACTTCAAACCCTCAACTCCTTCAGAAACCAGACTAGCGAAATTTAATGATCCTTTTATTCATCAGCTGTCAGCTTTTTTTTTAAAATCAGTTTGTTATTTAACATTATACATTTGCATTCAGTGAGTCCGTGAAACCCAGGAATGATGGTTGCTGATAATGAACCCATATAGATATTCAGTATATAAAAACCGCAATGTTTTTCAATTAATGGTCTAATTCAATATTAATTTTCATCTACTACTTGCATTATTTACTAGATGCATCTACCTTTCTGCTGAATTGAACATTTCCTGCAAAGGCATGTACTGCTCCCTTCACAGAACAGCCCGAACTTTTTCTAACCAGAGAAAATGAATAAGCTCCAGTGCAAAACTGAGCAAGAGGACAAGCAGATCAGAAATACATCTCTTATGAAAAACAGATGCCTCACAAGTCCTGACCTTTGCTATATCATGCCTGTAGGAGGCAAATTGTTCTGATTTGTTAAGGGAGTAGTACATACTGTTGTATGGAGACTTGAGTTTGTTGAGCAGTTACCTACATGAAATAGCTGTTATTCCCTAGAAAAGGTCAGCTCATTTCAAGACTACAAGCAAACTAACAAAGAGTCATTCTCCTGACTCTAGACTGAAGCTGATGCTTTTTAATGCAGTTCTCAGCCATTACCATGGTATATTTGCATTATGTAACACATTGTCCCACTGGAACGCAGGAGCGATGGACATTAACATCTTAGTATAAACTCCATTGATCTTTTCATTGCATACAATGGTATGCACTGCTCACTTCACAGAATAGTGCAAACGGCAGCAACTGAGCAACAGCAAAAATGCATGAGAAGTACATCTCTAGTGATCGAGAAATGGATGTTTCAGGGGTCCTGACCTTTATTAAATTCAACCTGATGTGCCACATACTGCTGGCTTAGAAAGGGAGTCGTACATACTGTTGCAAGAAAAACTCTTTTTTTGTTTTGGTCTTTAGAGAATAACGTTCATTTCTTAGAGCAAGAACAGTATTGGTGCATCAACACCAGACGCACAACAATGTTTTTGCATGGTGCACTTGATACAAAATCTGTGCAATGACAACAAGTGGTACAAATTTAAACAAAACATAAATTTGTGCAAGATAAAATATTTCACGTCACTCTCATACTCTCATTTACAATAACCCATCAGCTGGGACTCTCATTACACTGCTGACTAGATATATTAGAATCCAGATACATGATTTCAAAGTGATTTAATGTAAAATCCAATATATCAGCTGATATTTAGTTTTTTGTTTCAGATACACAAAACATAAACAGATTCTTTTTTTATATGTATATTTAATCATTTATTTACTAGTTTATGCTTTTCAAGCCTCTGCTCATCATCGTGTTTGTGGAGTTTGACCGTTCCCAACATCATCAGGTGCGTTGCAGAGTTCCCTCTGGTGGTAAAAAATATTAAGCATTAACATTCATAATGTGATTGAAGAGTGTTTCTCATGTCTCTTCTTTACTTTTTAAATTTTTCATTAAATTAGCAAATAGTTAACAACATCAGACCCCAAAAACTGGGCTTTAATAGAGACAAGGAGAGAGCTTTGAGAAGAATGGGCTAATTTGCAGGACTTTAAATTCTGAAAATACCTTCCTGTGAGTTATTGGTTGGACTTTGGCACTGTGTAAAAGGCTTTGGCTTTTTGGTTTGTGTGACTGTACCGCAAGTCTTTTTTGTTTAAATTTATCTGTGTAGATATCTTTAAAAATGAGTAATTATTTAGTTATTTATTTAAGATAAAACGTGATCTTCTTTCAAAACAGGGATATTTTGAAGAGACCCCATGCCAGTTGTCTTGAATGATAAGCTATTAAGAAATTTACAGCAAATTTCTTGTTTGCTCCAGTTAATTATGAATTGAGTGTTAGCTTTCTAAAGTCACACATATGGTCCTCTTTATACATTATACCCTCTGGATTCCTCCAGTCTAATTACATTAGTATCATCAGTATCTGTCTAGGTCAAGTTTTGCCAATAATGTTATAGACAACGTGCGGTTGCCAAGTTTTTCTCTCTGCTCTGATGTCAACTGCAATGTGCCAAGTCTTTCTGCCACACCCCGAAAGCAAGAGTTGTTTACCACAAAGTGAGTGGTAAACAAGTTGAAAATTATAAAACCCTCAGTCTGGTGTAGCTCATAAGAGGGATTGTATTTCACCCTGCACTGCCTGTTAACATAAAACGTCATAAATTCCAGGCAGCTGTAAAGCCCTAGTCCTACATTTTTAGTATATAATTGATAATAGGTGCAGTTTTGCTGTGTTGTAGAAGCTCTTCTATCAGCAGCCAGGAACCTACGTTGGCTTGACGCAGAGGCAGAGATTGGGCATGTGGGTCGATTTTTAGTTATTTATTTACTCTTTCCTCTATTTTGAGTAGCTTGGCAGAGTGGCCACCAAAAAAGCAGTCCTATCTGACCCCGTTCTGCTTCAGCCCCCGTTTTTGGTTGCTTCTGATAACGACACTGACCCATATTTGCTGTGACTCCTCATATAGGAGTTTGTTTAGAGTGCTAATAGAAAGGTTGCCACTGGAAATCAAATACAGTTAGACTTCCAGTGCATACCTCAAAGAAGTACCTACATTTCAAGCTTGATAAAAATGAATGAAACACTGATGAACATTTTTTTTAGTAATTATAAATCAGCATTTGAACTGGCAGAATTAATGATTGATGATTGATGTTTCCCCCATTTTTGTACACACTTTGATTCACTATAGCATGTTCTTTTAAATAGCTTATTTGGCTAAAAAATCTGAAAAGTGAGATATTAAAAATTTTAAAAATCTTACAGCCTGTACCAGAAAGTTCATCTGGATGTAGTGTTTTCAAAAAGTTGATTCTCCAGATGAACAGAATCAGCTTGCTGGGATTTTCTTACTTGGATGATTATGCTTGTATGAAGAGGAAGAGGCTGTAGCTTCACAGGGTAGGCAGCTGTTAGATTAGACAATTAGATGTGCTTCGTGAACGTGAGACAGTCGTGTTTAGGGTTGCTGTTTGAACTGGCTTATTTTACACCCACATGAATGAATTAAGTTTTGGAAAATCTTGTTTGTAAATCAGACCCACTTTATTGACACACCAGAATGAGATATCTTTAATTCTAATCAAATTAATTACAGAAAAATTCTGCTCGTGCTCAATATTTAATTCATATGCCCTTTTCAGAGAAGCTTGAACTGTGTCTCCAGCTGCACATGCTGGTTTTGCCAAATCATTTACTGCAGAAAAAGTTCTCTAAAAGAGCAGAGTACATTTAACAGAGAACTTTTTCATGCACACAGACACTAACTAATGCAGTGGTGTCAAACTTGCTTTAGTTAATGGGCAATATATAATGCAATCTGATTTCAGGTAGGCATGATTGCATGTGTTCTTTTTTTCTTTTAAATGGTAAAAAGTACATGTAAAAGTAAATGTTTACATTTAATGAACAATCTATTTATAAAAGATGATAAACAACCCAGGATAGCTTAAAAAAGAAGTGCTATTTCAACATATGTCTCGTTAGACATGTCTTACAGATCACAGTGGATCTACAAAAGCAGGAAACTTTCACAAATACATGATTTTAATCTTTATCATTTTTATAATTTGTCTGGATCCGGAAATAATTAAAATTTTCTCTACGCATTTTTATGCCTGTGCAATAATGCTGATACCTCACCAGAAAAGCAAATGCACTTTTCTGAAAAACATGGACCTCTTCACACGTTTGATAGACCTGAGTGTATTCAGCACATCATAGAGATTGTGTTCTTTAAATTTTTCTTTTTCATTTCGTTGCTTTTATCATGTTGTCTTAATGTTACATTTTTGTTCAACTGACATAGAATGAAAAAAAAAGGATTTGTTTGTAGCAAACCTCAAACTAAAATAGTATGCAAGTGTTTTGAGTGTGTCCAAAACCTCAATAAGTATTCTATCATAAGGCTTCTACATACTATAAGCCTGTGCAACCATTTTACACTGCACAAGCAGAAATATCCCACTGTGCAAATCTCTTTGTTTTAAGTGATTCTGATGTAAGTAGTGCAAGTGAAAAAATACATATTACTGAGAAATGTGTTTCTAGATAGTATACACGTTGAGTCCAGAGAATGCGGTTTCAGGCGTGTTTCAGACACCGCTTTTGGCGTCTGGTTTGCATGTCTTTTTTGTGAACTATTTACTTTATTAGAGATACTTTATGTCATATTTGGAGAGTCTAAGTTTGCTAGAATTGTTAGCGCAGATAAACATCTTAAAGTGCATAGAATAAGGGCCTGTGTGAATGCATGGCTTGTATGCTAAAGTGCTCTTAGGGGAAGTAAGCTTAGGGGACTGCTATATAAATGCTAGTTCATTCTCTGTCTCAAATGTTAAATATGCTTTAACACCCACTTTTAGTTGAGTTTAACTTAACTGTAATGACCTTGGTCTAGAAAGTAAGCAGATTATTAAATGTCCTGGACAACCCAGAAGACAAGAAGACGGATGATTACAATAAAATTATAGAACAAGGGCTGAGAGGCTGATTGGCAGGAAGAGAGAAGTGATGTTTAATTTTCAAATGAGGTGATTTTGACAGTGAGGGAAAATGGAAATTGACTAAAAGAGACCAGCGAGCAAAGCCTATATCACCAGGAGACCACAGAGACTGAAAATAAGGGACAGGTCTTCCTTACTGATCTTAAACACGAGCATCGTGTTTTTAATTTAGAAGCTTAGATGTATTTTTACTTTTACTTACAAAAAAGCTGCTTCCTTTGAACTTCACTCACAGCTACACGGACTCTGATTTGAGTAATTCATATTGTAATGTTTCACAGATTATACATATACAGGGTTTCTACTAGTGTTGTGTTGCCCATGTTTTTGTTTTAGTAACTTCTAACAAATTAACAGCCCTTATTTATAAAGAAGAGTCTTAAATAAATGTCTCTAAATGAGTGATTGCATTAATATGCCGGCTTTTCTGCTGAGGCTTTATTGCGCATCAGGGAGTTCATCAATTGATTAAATTGTTGTGTCTCGTATAGGAAGGTGAAAGTCAAGTCTGAGTGGAACACTGCACCTAATCAATGGCAAGCTAAATAAAGTATCAGCCTTTTACACAGTGACAACCCTGTGATGGAAATTCTTCGTCTTCCTGTGTGTCATCAGACTAATTGGCTTTGACCGGTAACCGCTTGATGAGGTCAACAGCAACTGATGGAATGAGTAAAACCTTCATCTTAAAGATTTCTTGCTTCTACATATCTTGTCCCATGTCCCGGTTTTAGACCAGCCAGGACTATTACGCATGTGTAGACAGATGAATCCTCATCCACTGCTACTGTATAAGGAATTTGTTTACTTTAAAAATGTCAGCCTACTTTGAATTCTTTATTTCCTCAGTTGTTTTCAGATTTTTTTTCCCTAACCTTAAGTATCTACTTCATTCCTGTTTAGGTTGTATTCTGGGTCCAAAGAGTCTATCAACATTTCACACAAAAGTCTTGAGGTTTTTATGCACTCATATAGAAATATACTCTCTGGTGTGTATTTGGAGCTTCAGATGGTTGTAACACATGCTGACATTTCCTGATTGCTGAAGAACGGGGGGCTGGGAATGAAACCCCTCACCCTTTCAAGAAACCAAAGGGGGGAAATGAATTTATTTACCTAATTTATGCACATTTTCATTTCAGCACAGTGTACGAGTCTCTACTGCAGTTTGTGCTCATTTGTGGTCATATTAGTTTTCTCTTCTTTGCCTACACTGCAGTGAGCTCAGAGAGAGAGTTCATCCTGAAGAGGAAGCTTTCAATTTGCCTCACCTGTGGTCACAAGGTCTGGGTAGAGGCTGAAAGAATGGGGTTTGGGGTAATAGGGGTCAAAGTTGGTTTCCTCCATAGGATATCTGGGCTCAGCTTTAGGTTAGGGTGAGGACTCTAGAGTCAAACCTCTGTTGCTTCATCTGATCAGGATGCCTCCTGGATGCCTTACTTTAAGGGTTCATATGACCAACTGGGAGGTGACCTTGGAGTGGATGCA
The DNA here is from genome assembly GCF_900408965.1 of Simochromis diagramma. Taxonomy (NCBI): domain Eukaryota; kingdom Metazoa; phylum Chordata; class Actinopteri; order Cichliformes; family Cichlidae; genus Simochromis; species Simochromis diagramma. The sequence continues at coordinate 14,549,294 of NW_024386860.1, forward strand.
GTACTTACTGGAGAGATTATATATCTGGATATATATATATCTATATATCTGCTTGGGAAATGGACCTCGGGCATATTCTCCTTGGGATACTGTCAATTCAACTGGAGATAGATGGATGTGTTTGAGTGGGAAGAGATGGAGTGGTGCATGTAACACAGTAGCAGAGTATAGATGGGCAGAAGAACATGTTAGCTTACTGTAAGTGAAACAAGAGCTTCCTGGCAGCAAATGTTAATTTGTCTAAAACCAGAGATGGAACGATATTGACCAAACCTAAATATCTTTAAGTCTGAGGGCAGGGAAGCCCTTACTGGCTGTCTGGAACATAAACAGCTAGCTGCTAACACTGTAGCACAAACAAACACTGGGTTTAACCCTCACTTTCAAAACTTGGGAAGGAGATGCAATTATTAATTGCCCTATCATCTATCCAGGTTTAAAGCAGTTAACCAAACTAAAACCAAGTTAAGCACAGTAACATGTTACCTGTTCCTGCCACCTACACGTTTAATTTTAAAGAACGTTTCCATTATTAAAATGGAAATTAATGCATTTGAAGGTCTGGTCTGTGACGTATTATTATTATACAGCATTATGAGAAATGTGGAAACTGGTTTCGTGTTGGTCTACAGTATATACAGATTTAGTATCCTAGTAATGTATTGAAGTCAGCTTCTCAGTTGGCTGGTCCATCAGCCATCCAGTAACTGAGTTTACTGACATTAATGGACATTATTTGTCCCTAAAGGTTGGAGCAATGAGTTTTTAGTGACCTTAAATTTACTCAAAGAGTAACAATTACGCTGATTCAAACTCATCTGTAATAATTTGGATCCTGTATCAGTCTGTTGTGGTTAAAAGAGAGAGCTGAGAGTGAAAACGAAGCTGTTGATTAACTGGTTGAATACTCTTTCACATCGAAAGTGGATGGATTATTTAATTAAAATAGAAAATGAAAGCTAAAGCAGTGTATGCTAGAGCAGTTTCTTGATCCATACGTCATTCATCAAATCCAGTTCCAAAATACCAAGATGGCCTTCACCAATAATGGCTATCATTATACCCTTAAACCAGGTAGCAAGACAATTAGTTAAATCTCTAAACAACAGTTGGATGGAGTATACTTAAATGTAAGATATGCATTCAGATTTTTCAGTATTTTTTTTTGTTTGTTTGTTTTTTGTTCAACATCATAGACTGTTTCTTTACTTTGGAGCTATCTGTTGACTTAGTTCTGTTGTGCTTGCATCTTTCTGAGACTCTTGACTCTTTGGAAGTAGTACTTTGTAATACTGCTCCCTTTTAATCAAAACAATTTCAAATAGGTAAACGTTCACATAGCAAAGATTCACCCTATCTCCTCTCACACTATGATATTACTGTTGTCTGTTATGTTGCTGCACTGAGCAACAATGTGTGTGTGTGGGCACACTCCCTGCTCCTCTTAGATGTCTTAAACTTAATTTTTTAAAATTTGACCACATAACTAACATGTGAGCCATGGATATGGTGGAACTTCCTTTCTGTAAATGTCACATTAGCTTAAACAAAGTAACTTTTTGGTATCGCTTTAAATGTATAATAACAAGTCTGAAGCAAATGGAAATAGATTATTGTGAACGCTGCAGGTGAAAACCTACAGTCTGTGGGTAAAAACCCCAGAAAGAGTCTACGTCTAGCAACACCCTCAGACATTCATACAATGAATTTCTATCTCAATCTTCAGCTCTTGTGCATAAACTCACTTTTCAACAAAATAAAAATTATGGAAATAATTTTGGAAAATAAGTGGGAAGATGTGCATGCTGTGATGTGGGGTGGCGGGGCCGGGGGGTGGGGAGCAGATTTTGCTGTCAAAAACAACAAATGATAACATGTGTACCAATCTCACTGATAGAAGTAGCAAACAGCTTCCTTTATTGTCATGATGATCACTTGTAACATTGTAAAGGCAGTGCTAAAATCATCAGTGAAACTGCCTGAGGGAGGATGTGAACTTGGAGTTAGGGGACTCTGCCATTTTAAAAAAATCATAACCACATTACCTGATTTCAATTTAACCAATCTAACCTTCAGGGTGCTGCTGCTGCTGTTTCAAGAGACTACCAGTTGCAACAGCTGTTTGGCTACTGGAGCATGCTTATTCTATTATTTAACATTTATTTGGTGGCACACCTCGAGCCTTAACATAGGATTCTACTGTAACATCCTGAAAAACATGCAATGGAAACTAGATGAACTGCACTTCATGCCAGCTTTCCATCATGCTGTGCATGAAATTGAAAGTTCTCTCGCCAAACATATAAAATGTTCCATTACCATCCACCCTTCTCACCAGATTTGTCACCCTGTTCCTTTCCTGAAATTATTAAAAATAATAATGATAATAAATAATTAAGAGCTGTTTAACATATCAGAGGAAATCCAGCACTCATTACAGACTCAAAAGTGCATGGTGATAGAACAGGACTTGAACAGGACTAAAATTAGCCCAGATGTGATGACCTTAAAGAAACGATCAAATTCAAATCAGTTAAGGTTTCTGATTGTTATAGTTGGAGTCCTGGTACTTCATGAAATCACCTCATACAAGCAGGGTTTTTACTGCATAGAAAAATTGGTTTGCATAGTATGGTTTGAGCCAGGAAAACCAGTATAAGTCACTGTGACAGTGAGGTGTGGTTTCCTGGCTTTGCTGTAGATGTGGAGGTGTGTGGTTTGGGAGCAGTGCCAGCTGAGAAGGGTGTCTTTTCAGCTAATATTGCTCTTTTCTTATATAGTAGGTACAGAGATGGAGGCAGAGACACAACTGAGGGCTGCGTGCATTCACGACCAGTCAATGCTCCATGGCCGGGCATATTAAGTGGAGTAAGGATAAACTGTGTATAGAAAATTTGGATAATAAAGAATTAAGTGTGCAAATAACAAACTCACGCTCATCCTTACTGAGGTGAACCCATAATGGAGGGAGCCACTACGACAGCCACCATCATCTTATAACATTTCCCTCTATGCCTAAGAGCTGCTGGTGCTAAATATCACGCCAGCATAGCTTTCTGTAAATGTGCTGTCATGTCTTACTGTAGCTCTAAAAAGGCACATCTGTGAATGACACAAAAGTCATTGCTTGACCATTTTGGCACTGTTACATAATCAATATCTGCAAAGGTTTGGGGTGTATATGAGGAAAGAAAAGTATGTGTAAGAGATGCTAAGCATGCACACAATTTGTAGCCAGAGAGGAAGAAAAATTAGCGTCGATATCATCTAGCTTGCTGTGCATGTTTATCACAACAGATGCTCTTTTTTTTTTTTATGAAATTGAACCCAAAGATTTATCTTGCCATATGGCTGTTAGTCAAATGTTTAGACATATCTGCTGCTCTTTTCCCTGCTGGCATGTCCCCCTCTGTGATCCACCTAGGAAAAAAAACCCCTTTAAAATCCTAGGAAGTGCTCTGACCTCAGGATTCATCTTATTAAGCCATTAACTAAGACTTAGGATGGATTACAGGTCAACTAATCAGAGACCGACTTATTTTGATGAGACTTATAGAGATAGTTTGTCTAAATATCTCAGATGTCAGCTTAAGAAATATGGATGAACCTGCTAAATTGAGATATAGTACATTCATCCATTCTTTCTTAGCTGTTTGAAATAAATACCATGCAGTGGTCAGATAGAAACAGTAAGCATGTGCAAAGAAGGCCAAATCGTGGGGCTTAACTACATTAAATACAATTCACTAGCAGGGACTACATCGTTGATTAGATTGAAAGAGAAAGACGGATTAAAAACAGATCTGGGACTGAGACGGCAAAGATGACAACAGCCAGTCTGCACTGCAGGAAGGCATATGTAGGCATAAAACCAGAAGGAAAATGTATGAGGTGTGGTCCCGCTTCTGAAATTCAGATAAATTACCTCCAATTCTATAAAAGCGCTTTGCAGATCTGCACATTTTAACTACACCTTAACTTTTTGGGCATTTAAAGAACAACTCTATACTATGAAAATCAGGGAACTGTTATTATCATAATGTTAGATTTTCCCTTTCTGGCATGTCTGCCCTTCAATTTCCTGAGTAGCAAATTCTTCTTTGGTCTTATCATTAGCTGAGCTCTGCTGCTTAAAGTCACTGATAGAAAAAAAAAAACTTCACTGTGTCAATGTTAATGTTGGATACCTCAGTGTGACACAGGCATCATTTCACAGAATGCATTTAATCAATTTCATAAAGTTGAGATCATTAAATCAAACACAGCCCCCCCCCTCCAGCTGCAGAGGATTGCAGTATTACATCCATTTGGTAGGTCACTGGTGTGTATAACTTAAATCTGTCTGGCTCAGTTTAATCTTTTGTTACTCAAGGGCTCGTTGTATCTCTGTATACTGTAACTGTAAACGAGCCATTTAGTCTTTGTGTTTAATGTAGGATGTGGGTATTTGTGCGTTATGACAGATGTTGAGCTGAAATTTTAAGTACAATTTAATTTTATGCTTTGTGGGCTCAAGTAAATTCAGAAGAGAAGTTTGAATGAGATCTGTTTCTCTGCAACCACCTGTCCTTGTGCATGCTGCTCATTGGGGTCAGCATCATGTTAACAACACAACTATTGCTACTCCTACTAACCATGACTGGGTCACTTCCAACAAACCTGAAATCAAGTCATGACAGGACTAATCTACTGAGCTAAGCTAGGTTTTTGTTTTTCAACCTGCATGTTTTCATTTTTAATTTTTAATACTTTTTTTGGACAAGAACAGAACAGAATTTCAATTGTAAAAACATCTTTTCGAATCCTTGGGAACGACCTTGATTTCTCCATTGATAGATCAGAAATTGTGTTCTAGTCTTTGCCTAAGCCACAAATATAACAACAGATTCTGATTAAAGTGAGAACACAAACAGTTGTACTTTTGATTTCTTTATTACTCTTATTTCTTTTAATGCTTTTCATCACTGTGACGGCTTCTCTCACTGTGCTTGTTCCTTCCCAGTGGTGATCTAGGATCTGATGGGTCTAAACAAGGCACCCATTCAACTAGCATTCATCACCATTATGTTAAAGATATTCTGACACCCCAAGAACAAAAGTCCTATAAAATGAGAAGTAAAACATTTTTGTGAACACACCAGAGATGACTATGGTTATTTTAACAATCCCCAAGAAAAAGTATTGTGAAGTGTTAATGCTAATAAAACTAATGTCTACATTGTTTCAACCTGGCAATTATACTGCAGAGATAACTGCTTATGTCCCAACTCTGAGTCTTGGCCACTTGCATTTAACTGGGTCTTGTGACGGGTCATGTGACAGCCATGTAACTTAACTAATTTAGGCTGCTCTGCAGGCTAAATTAACTAATGTTTAATGTCAGAGGAAAGCAAAAGAATGATGCGATGCTTTTTGAAATATCCTTGAAACATTTCTCCCCCACATTTTAAGCTAAATTAGATGCATTTAGTTATTTAGCAATATATTTATTTGCTATTATTTGCTTCCCTCATATCTAGGGATGGGTACCGGTTCTGACATAAACGGTAGTAACCAGACCGAAAAGCAGCGCACATTTCGGTGCTTTTTTTTCCTGAGCTGTGATACACTTTAGATTCTAGCCAATCATTTTACGTTTCCGAGGATAGTAGGCGGGGCCAGGTACGTACGTTCTTTTAGAGCAGAGCTACAGATTAAAAATGCCCAAGGCAAAGCGGTCAAAAGTCTGGCTGTACTTCACAGCAAAATATGCAAACTCAGCAGCCTTCAACAAGTGCTTTAAGCTGATACTGTGATACTGTCAAAGGAGGTAACACCTCAAATCCGATGAAACACCTGGCGACGCATAGCATTTTTTTTTAAAGCCGAGAAATGCGCCGTATTTGATAGCTTGCTGCGAGACCTCACACCGAGCACATCTACTCCGGGTGGGTTGCCTGTTATCGGACCCGGAGTTAGCAACATCCCCCAAAAACATGAAGTGTAGAGTCCTGGCCCCTAGCCCTGCCAGTGTAGCAGAAATGATGACGGATGATGATGGCAGCAGCAGCCGTTCTTCTCTGCGTGAGTAGCTTAATGTTGTTCGTGTGTAATTTACGTTAAGTAGGCTAACCACGTTATTACATTAATGCATGTAAGGTGAACTAGCAAACACCGTCGTAGTTACATGCGGCTGTCTTCTTGTTTGATGGCAGATACTCCCTTCACCCTGGCCAAAAAGGCTAAAATGACCAAAGAAAAAGTGGAAAACATGAGAGGTTTTTGGACAAAGTTTGTGTTTTTCCATTGTTTAAGCACTGCTTCCAGCCAAGAGTGATACCATATATGCCCCATAGCTGCAGAAAAGGCTAACATTGTTATCTTTTTACAAAAAACCAGCTGAACATGAGAGGTTTTTGGACCAATTTTGTGTTCTCCATTCTTTAAGCACCGGTTCGAGCACCGTTTAAGCACCAGCACAGTTTCAAAAGTACCGGTTTGGCACCGGTATCGGATAAAACCTAAACGATACCCATCCCTACTCATATCTGTGTTCCTTTTTTTTTTTTATCCTCTCTCTCATTTTTTTCTCATGTTTTTTCCTCCCAGAAGAATAACTCCACGTCATTTCCATTGGGTGGCTTTCTTTGTTGCCGTTATGTTTGTTTTTAACTAAATCATCCTTGTCACTTGCAACAGAAGAGCATAGAGTCAAGTTGGGCCCCCTTAGGGCGGTCAGCTCTCTCCTCCTGTTATTTCAGCCCTCCGGGGCCCCTTGCTGGCCTGGTTCCCTAAGCAGATGGCTGGCCAGCAAGTGGTACCTCTGCCGAAGCCTCACCAGAAATAATCTCAGTGGAAGGTTGACTGTCAAGAAGCCATTCTTAAGGAAAAGAAACAGGCTGAAGTATGCCAATTTGAACAGGCCCTGGACTGAAAATCAGTGGCAGCAGCTCTTATTGAGAATACAAATTTGAAATGTATGTTTCAAATCCTCATCATTAAATACAAAGGAGGTCAGTAGAGAGTGACATCAGTGAGTGTTTATAGCCATCTGTAAAACACGGTGGAGGCTATGTCATGATTTGATGCTGCCTTTCAGCGAGTGGTCACGTGGATCTGGAATTTTGATCCACCTTGCAATACTATTTGGAAAACATCTGATTGTCAGCCACTTATCTCTTAAACATGACGATGATCCCAAACACACTGCCAACGCAGCAAAAGCATCCCTGGATAGAAAAAACACACAGTGGAACACTGTCAGTCATGGACTGACCTCATCAGAGCACAGACCTCAGCTTTTTTGAAGTACTGTGTGATCATCTTGAGAGAGATTAGAACAAAGACCAGCCAAAATCCAAAGAAAAGCTTGAATGTCCTTCAGGAAGCCCAAAGAACAATTCCTGGAGCCTGCTTAGAGGCTTAATCACATCAGAGTCCAGGCCTAAAAGAGTTCCGGTTGTGTTAGAGAAGGTCATCATATCAAATATTTCAAGCTTGTTACAATTGTACCAAGTCTGTTTTTGCCTTTATATAGTGTATATCTGTGTATGTTTGCATATGTTTCAATAAATTGCTTCACTTAGTTCCTATTTTCATAGCTCTCTCTCAAAGAACTGAGGGGTCTCTCAAGACTTCTGCAGTGAGGCTTGTATTGTATACCTTAGCAGTCTGTTTACTTTAATTAAACAAATCCTGGGTGTTTAAATTTGTACATTTTTTGTGGACTCCTATTTGTCTGAACTGTAGCCTGGTTCATGTCTGTTTTCAAATGGACTACTTTAATGTGAGGATGTTTAGCTTGGTTTGTAGTGGTGGTGCTTTTGAACGTTTCTGGTAAGTGGCTCTTAGGAAAGTTTCTTTTGTTCCACATGTATAAATTCCTTTGAGAGATTCACATAGGTAACTGCTTTTGTTCTTAGAAAAGAGAGAGACCATGATTAGTAACTGATCGGTCTTGTGTTTTCATTGTTTGGCTCTCTGATGATTCTGGATTCACCATAAACTTTGTACTTAAAAAAACATGATAATCACCTTTGCATCTTGTGATCTTCCCTCACTCATTCACTGTAGCCCAGGATATATATATATATATATATATGTGTGTGTGTGTGTGTATGTGTATATGTATGTGTAGATAGAGATATTTTGTTTGTTTTCTTTTTTTTTCTTTTTTTTTTTCTCACAGTAGTCACATAAACATTGATTTTAGCAAGTTGTTGCTTTGACCCTTTGCTCTTATTCAGGACTGCGTGATCTGTACATGAGTAGGAGGAGGCCTGAATTTCTTCCTGCAGACAGTTTGTCTTATTGTAGATTATTGACCACTGAGGTCTTTGGAGGAAAGTTGTCATGACCCAGGCATGGTTAACTAAAGAAGAGAAGGCTTTGCCACTGGAAAGGACACCCCTGCAAGCCGGTCAGGTCTCCTTAATTAGAACACACGATCTAGCTTTTGGAGAAGCACAAATCTAATTCTGGTCACAATCAATGAAGTTTCATATCTTATCTTCACAACAATGACATGGCTTTAAATAGTGTCAGCTCTAGCTGATTTGCTGAACAGATGTCTTACTGAGCATATTGTATTGGAAAGTTTGCTTAAAAGGTCACACAGATGGGTGAATAATCTACCGAAGGAAGCAAAGGCCAGGAAACCAACAAAGGAAATACAATAAACCAACTGAAACTCTGAATCTAACTTTACGTAGAACAATGTCTTTATCTACAGTGCTGAACGTGTCCTTTTGTGGTGCTGAAGCAAAAATTAGATGTAATATTAGCAGTCACTTGCTGCTACTTATTGTTATTGTCGCTGCTGCTTATATAGGATTGCAGCTGACGGGTAGGAGTCTCAGCTCACCCACGGGGAATTATTATTCTCCCAGACTGTTTTTATCCCTGGTGGGAGTGACAATATCAAAACACAAGTGCCAAAGCAGCTATGTAGACATTACTCATTAGCATAAACCATTCAAAATGTTCATAATATCAGGCACAAAGACATAAATGGAGCTTAGTGTTTGTTCAGGCAGTCAACAAATCCCAGCAGATCAGGCGATCACAATGCCAGCCTCATCAGCTGATGGCTCAGTTGTCTATACATCCAATTGATTAATCTCATCTAAGGTGCTCTTTTTAAGCTTCTTTGGCCTGTCCACATCAGCTGCACATTTGCTTTGCATCCCACCTCACCTCAACTAAATTAAAAGGTCTGTTGCCACTGATGCCTGTTGCTGCCAAATATAAACTTTTATAAAAATGAATACCAGATTTGACTGAATTAATTTTCTACCAAACAAAACAGAAACAAAAATTCTTGCTTTTCCAATAAAATAATCAGCACAATTAGTTAGTTTCAATTACTTTAAATTTGAAAAGAGATATAAGTGTATTCAGCTTCTAATGCTGGCAATAGACTGTGGTGCAGCTTACTGAGCTGGTTTGCAATAATAACTTCACTGAAAGACTTTTTGTTATTGTGTTTCATTATTGCGTTTCCACTCAGAGCTGCTAAAACAAAGCTGAGAGTATTCAAGTTCACATCCCAGAGCTCGTTTCTGTCTTTCAGTCGGTGATGTAAACTGATCTCATTGTGTCACAAGTGGTGCACTCATGCCTTGTGCCACATACTGCATCATGGTTATGAATTTCAGAGTTAACCGTATTCTGACAATTCAAAGTGTTCTTACATTGTGTCCCGTCTCCGCTTCCTGAGTCATCCTCTCCAGACCCAGCTTTAAGGGAGCCCTAGCCTTGCTGCAACGTTTGACATAAGCCTTGATGTCACTGTCACTGTCCTCTGCTTTGTGAGTCATGCTATCACCCACACAAAATCTACCCTGGACTGGAGTAGATAATAATAAAAATAATGAGATGAATCTTTGTGTGGTTTCTTAAATCGGTATACGTGATTGTCAGTCGTCCTTGTGAGATGAACTTTGGTGTAACAAACCACAGACTCTGTTTTTGTCTGCTCGATGACATCAGTTGCTATTTTGGGCATCGCTGTCTTTTTTTTCTTTTTTCTATACTTGACGTAATCATGTTTGGACAAGAGGGTGAAATTGGGAAGTTGTCAGCTAACGCTAGCTCGATAAGCCAGGTGAATTGGTAATTTGCGGTGGTAATTCAATGGTAATACAAAATTTAATTTGAATTAACACCAATAATTAAAACAAAATGTAAATATCCAGTTCTTATAAACCACAGTGAGTACTTGAGCAACATTAGGTGAAAGGCACCAAATGATAAGATTGAGTTCATATTAACATATAGCAGTGCAGAGCCCGCGGGCACGTCACTGCAACCCCCTCTGGCTCCGTGGCTGCTGGGTGACCTCTCGTTTGGGGCTCTCCTTCAGCTCTTCCCAGTAGGGTGGCACGGTTGCCCCCCTGGTGGTCCTCCTTGGGTCCTTGTATTCTGGGGCCTCTGGATGTCTGGGGCCTGGATCTCCTCCATACCTGCTTCATTCCCTGGGGACTGGGGCTATGGCTCCCCACACTCCCTACCAGATCGTTACATGGAGAAATCTTTTGAATACAAGCGTGCTGATGCACAACTGTGTGTACACACAGGTGTACACACGGGTGTTCACAGACACAAACTTCACCTTTCTACCTTTCTTGGCTGCTACCTCAAAGCACATTGTGCGCTGTCGATCTTGCATACTGCACAATAACATGTAATACTTAGTATCTACTGTTATCTACTGTTAGCTAGTTTATTGTGATTGTGTTGTATTTATTATGTTGCTCTTTTTTATTTGTTTTCTGTTCTGTTTTTTCTTATCCCCATACAGGTGATCCAGGTGGGGTTTTTTGGGGTTTTTTTTTTTGCTTTATTTTTTCCCCCTTTCTCACCATCTCTTCTCCCCTCTTTTTCTTTCTCTTCCTCTCTTTCTTTCATTCTTTCTCACTGTCCGATCCCCCAGTCATGTCTGTCCCGAAAATAAAATAAATACATAATTATAATAAAGTGTGTGTGTGTATATATATATATATATATATCACAGGCATCTATAGCCCACATTTATTACACTGATAGTCTATCATACTTGAGCCTCTTGTTATTTATTTATATTTTGCTAGGAAAATCTAGTAAAATTTAAAAAAATGTGCAAAAACGCATGACAACATACTATATAAGACAAAAACAGAGTTTGTTCATTTTGAAAAAGTTTGAAAAACAATATTTGGTATGGCCACCTTTATTCTCTAACACAGCGTGAACTTGGACTTTCAGGCTGTGTAGGAGGCACACTTTCTTGTAATTTTTAAGCAGGCTTCAGGAATAGCTCCCCAGACTTCTTGAAGGACATTCAAAGCTCTTCTTCTTAAGAGTTTGGCTGCTTTTTATTCTGTTCTCTGTCAAGATGATTCCACACTCATTCAATAATGTTGAGACTTGTGTTTTGGGGAGGTCAATCCATGGTAGGTATGTGCAGATATGCAATGAACTTTGGTGTATGCCAAAGTGTTTGGGTAATGGCTCTTTGGGAATCATCTTGTTGATCAAACTGTGTTATCTGTGTCTGTGCAAATAACAAATTACATGCTTTGCGTCAGGCTGTAATAAAGTGTCTAAAGATACAAATACGTTCATACCCTGGTTCATCCAGTGTGCATCCAGTCATAGGTCTGTGTTAAGTGATTTAAAAAAAATACTGGAAAGACTGGGCTGAAAATGAATGAAAAAGCAGCCAATGTTCAAAAAAAGACAAAGAAAAAGCCTGGAAAACTATTGCTCAACACCATTTTAAAACATTACAAAAGTGTCTGGCTCCTTGGAAGCAAAACATGCTGGCTGGATCTTTTTTTTGGTGGTAGTTTGTTTTTTTGTTTTTTTGTGTGGGCTTTAACGTTATGCACTTCCCTTAACTTTGAAATCCCTGCCTGGTAGTGTTTTTTAGTTCAACTAAATGTTTAATAATGCATTGAGTAGCCTTAAGTAAATTTAAATGGGTGAGTTACATAAAAATTACACCCCCCCCCCACACACACACACACAGTTGTTTTTTATGGGAAAATTAGCTTTAGAGGCCAAAATCTTTTTTTTTTTTTTAATCAGTCTGTGCACATTCCAGACCAATGTTTAAGACGGTTTCTTAGTCGATACATGATCAATTAATAAGTTCATGAATAAATATTATTAATATTGAGTCTGATCTTCTAGATAGCAAGCAATCCAAACACACATATCTGCAAACATTGTGGCATGTTTACCACCACCATTATCTGATGATCAGCTAATGACAACGTCAGTATGCAAACATAAACATAAAACTAACCAATAAAATCAAATAACAAATAAAATGGAAAAACTAACCAATAACATATAAAATATTTAATATTACACACACCCCACTCGATCCAAGACAAACAAATCAAACCAAACAAGTGGCAAACATCTGATATCTAACTGTTTGCAGGTAATATAAGCGTGCATGCAGTATTTATCTCTAGTGTTATTCGACCTGTAATTGTCAGAAAATGCAAAAACATTATCAGAAATTTAATTAACTACCCAACATATCTATTCAGAAACATATGGTTTTTAAACACTGTTTGCTGTAATTCAGGATATTAGGGAAAATATAAAATATAAAGTAAAACTCATACTGCACATCAATGATAGTTATTTTTTTCTTTTTAAGGAAATAAATTTTGGACTAATTGTGATATAAAACCTGTCAACTTTGAGAAATTATGACAAATGTTTTTACCATTTGCTCCTCTAAAAAGAGTTATGTGGGATAGTTATTTAACACTATTGAATATGACGAGGCACTTAGCAAACTGATACAGTAATATAACCACTACAACCACAAACAGCTCTTAATTATAAACTCTCGCTACCAAATGAGTGATTCCAGTCAGTCCAAGTCACCAGTGTTGGTCACGTTACTTGAAAAAAGTAATTAGTAACTAATTACTTCTCCAAAAAAGCAATCCTGACAAGATGGATCCTAAAACCGTTTGGATTGCTGCAGACTTTCTTGTTGTGATCAGCCTCATTTGTCTCCTTCTTCAGGCAATAAACTGTTCTGACTCAAATACAACTCAGATAAGAAGATTAAATGGCTGACCAGCTCTGAATACTTGCTTAGCACAGCATTATAGGCATGTTTCAGTGTCAGCGAAAACACAGAGATTAGCACTAATAACTATACTTATAGAAAGTCCATTTTCTCTGCCCTTCGGTTTGTACTCAGTTGGAGGCTGTTTTCCCAACTCTGCAAGATGTTGACTGAGAGGATGAAACCCCATTGATAGACAGGACAATTCTGTAATGCAGGAATACTTATTTGCATAACCTAGATAATTTTTTGTTGGCATATAAATGTATTCTGTTTGTGGATGTAAACAAACCCAAATTCACCATAATAATGCTCTAATTTCACGCTACACAGCTGAGGTGTATTAAAACCAGTAACCTTTAAGCACTCCAGCCTGAAAATCAGCTTTAATCATCCAAAACGCTTACTTATTTTAGAAAAATGTCACTAGGTGATATTAATATCTTTAATATTACCTCATGGCATTTTGGATATTAAAAATCTCCAAGACAACGAAGACTCAGATGTATTACCTTTTATCTTCTGAGAAGTGGGCGGGGGGGGGGGGGCTTTTTACAAATAGAGTAATCACCCTATTTTAAAACAAACACATATTCAAGCTTCAACTTTTAAATCTATTGCCTTTGTTTTTCATTTTTATCATTCATTAAAATGTTAACAGTTAGAACTGATGGTTTGATCAAAGCCACCTTTGTACTGTTAGATTTTTCCAAATATTGGATTGTAGCACCCAGTAATGTTATTATTTCTTGAAAAATGTAATTAAATCTGTGCATAATTTGATTAAAATCTATACACAGCTAAAATTTAATATCTTGATCAATAATTAAATGAAACTATGTTGATTGATATCCTAATAAGATTTTCTGGTATTAAAATTTTGCACCAGCTCATGGCAACAGCTGAATTCAGTCTGTTCCTCCATTACTGTGTTTTTTAAAATCTGCGTTATTGTCTCAGTAAGTGCTTAGTGGCTACCAGTTACACTCAGTGCCCTCTCTATTTGGTTACCTGTTTAACTCCTCGTTAATGCAACCATCTAATCAGCCAGTCAAATCAACGCATTAAGGTATTTAAACATTGTATCAATGACCTGCTGAAGTTAATATCAGAATGATAAGTGACTCTGAATTGGACATGGTTGGAACCAGAATGGATGATCTGAGTGTTAGAGAAACCTCTGATCTACTGGTTTCCACACAAAGATCTTTATTTTATATAGAGAAAGATCAGAAAAAAATATCCAGAGGGAAGCGAATCTCTGGGTGAAAAATCGCTTTGTTCATGCCAAAGGAGAATGGGCCGATTGCTTTACGGTGATAGGAAGGCAGCAGTAACTCAAATAACCCCTTGTTACCACCAAGGTATCTGGAAGAGCATCTCTGAGCACACAACCAGTTGAACACCACACCAGGTGTCACTCTCATCATCTAAGAACTGGAAACTGACACTACTGAGGCTTCATACAGAATCACCTAAACTGAATAAGAGAAAACTGAAAAACTGTTGCCTGATCTACTGAGTCTAGATTTTTTCAGATAAAAGGGTCCAAATTTGGAGTAAACAAGGTGAAAGCATGGATCCTTTCTGCCTGTTATGGCCTCTATTTGTATAGCGCTTTGTCTTATGAACACAACATCAGGCTGCTGGTGGTGTAATGGTCTAGAGTAGCGGTCCCCAACCTTTTTTGCGCCACGGACAGCTTTAATGTCAGACAATATTTTCACGGACCAGCCTTTAAGGTGTCGCAGATAAATACAACAAAATAAAATGATACGACCAAGACAAAAACTGTGGTATTTTGTAAATATAATAATAAATGCAAATTCACTGTGTAATTGTGTAACTTTATTAGCAGCGTCCTCCTGAAATACGCCAACAACATTGAGAGTAACATCATGCTCTCTGGTCGCTATGGTAGCGTGAAAATATTTCTTTCAAAATAAGACACACAACTACGACACGGGAAAAGACCCAGGGAAACAGAGTTAACGATAAAAACCCTGAAAACCATACATTTCACACCCGAGCCTCAACTCTCGTGGCCCGGTACCAAACGACTCACGGACCGGTACCGGTCGGTTGGGGACCTAACAAAAAAGTTTAAAAAGTACTGCTTTAATTTATAATCCCAAATAGTAATTGGTTTTCATTTCTAAATCAGTTATTTTCCAGTTAGTTTTCACTTTTATTTTGTTTATAATTGACTTTAATGTCAGCTTGTGATCTGAGTTTAATCTTTACTTTTTGAAAGTTTCACTTTAGTTTCAGCATCATTTTTAGTCTGTTTGATTGAAGCTATTTTAATGAAGCTCTGACAGCTTAATTTTCCATTTAATATAAGGTACTTTAAAGGTTTTAGTGAAATTGCACTGTAGTGTCTCACAATTTTGAACTACTCTGTAGACATGTATGCACACATTCCTGTATGATATATCTGATTACTGAAGAAAGAAAAAAACAAAAGTCTGATCCTCAAAACAAGTTGGCGAGGGTCCATCAAGCATTTGTACCGACGGGGGTCTGTAACCTGATGATGTCATACTGTTATGAAAATCCTCATCTTGTACTTCACCCTGATTCCCAAATAACCTGCTGCATGGACTCCTCGAGTAATGATTTTTCACTACCAGTAGTGCAACAATATTTTTTTTGGTGCATTGTTTTTGATAAATCAATTTTAATAGTTGTAATCTCTTGCTGAGTGATTTTATTTTCTCTGCCATTATCTCAATCATCTCCTCTCTTCTCCACGTATACCTGCTGCTTGTCAAATTGCAGCAAGGGGCAGGCTGAGTTTCCACAATTAAAAAACATATTTATCTCCTCACAGAATAAATTATACCTGCAATTAAATCATTAAAGAAAACACCTATAAAGAAATGTGTTACACATGTGTTTTTTTTTCCAAATTTATATCGCATGCAGTAAGCCTTATATTGCAAATAAATATAATCACCCACCCGCACACGTGGCCTCAGTACTGATGCTTTCTTTTCAGTGCTTTCTCTTGAGGAAAACCCCAAATCCTGATAAGGAAACGGTGTTGAGACAAATACTGTAGGAATAATTAAACATAACTTTAAGAAACACTGAGTTAATGGGGAATTAACAGCAGATTGAACAATACAGCTTGAATAAGGTAGTCTGTTGTAGAAAAGTATTGTGTGATCTGAGAGTAATGCACATTTTGCCAAATTATTTCCATATGTGGATTAGAAGTAATTATTTTATGTATTTATATCAATTATTATAATTATAATTTATATACATTGATATAAATAAATGATAACTTATAAATACATTTAATATTGAGTTTAAAATAAAAGAACCACTATATAAAAAAAATGCAGTGTGCACCTGTCATGTCAGGAGCACCTCATGTAAAAATCTGCCACATTAAGCCTACGGATGGCCATAAACATGCACACAAGTCATTTTGTATGTGGGTGTACATTATATAAATATACCGTGTCAATATATTTAATTTCAGATGCAGGCACAGTAACATGTGTACAGAATAAGCTGCTTTATATGGGAACCAAATATGCTCATTTCTAATTCCATATATTTATTTTTGGACTCTTCAAGATTAGATTATATGGTTCCCCTTTTTTGAAAAATCTTTATTTATCTCACACTGGACCCTCAGCACCTCAGTTCATCTTCTGACTAAAACAAGCATGTTTAGTGCCTCTCTCTTTAAACCAACATTATCCTGATTGGCTCATGGTGATTACTTACATTTTAAGCTTTGGTTTAATGTGAATGTCCACCTTATGTTATTATACATATGTCAGAAAATAAGGAAAATTATTATAGGTCTCCTTTGATTCCATGTGCCCTTATCTAGAAAAACAGGTTTATGCAGAACAAATTGTCTATTATTATTTTGATTATCTAAGTTATTTCAATTATTTTACAGTTATAAGAACTGGATGGTGCAATTTGTCCATAATATCTGACAAAGGAATAAAAAAGGCTTCATCAAAAAATTACTCAAGCAGTGGTTAGTTCTTGAGATGACACTAGAACATATGATAACAGCCTTGAGTGAAGAAATTATGACAAAAATACCTCATCTAACTGAAAGGTGAATTATTGTGAATGCTGGATTTATTCATAATCATAATGGCTTCAGTCTCTTACTCATGCAGTTCTGTTATTGCTTCTCATTTTGCCTTCTCATTTTGCTTTGGAAGAACATTAAAGTACACCATGTGCGCTCTGTTTTTGTTTTAAAGGGACATTCTGTCAAAAATTTATCTTTTTGGTATTGAAAACTCAGTATGTTTAGAAAAAAGCAACGTTTTATGCTCTTTGTTTTTTTTTTTTTTTAAAAAAAGATATATTTTGGGTCAGTTTCAAAATTCATATGTCAAAACAAATAATTACAAATGTCTCATAATAAACGTGCCTCAAACAGCATAATTCCTCACTGTTCATCTGTCTTTTCATTATCTCCAAAAACTAATTGTTCAGTCAGATCTGCCCATTCCCATTCCTGGGGTGTCCAATGCTGTTTTATCAAAGCAGGTGGTGTGTCTCAGTTACATGAAAGGGTACTGCCATCAAAGGTACATGATGCACCACATTAATAGCATCTGTGAGACAGCGCTGTCACTACCAACATTTTCAGTACAGGGTTACTGATGTAAATGAGGCATGCTTTAACCTAAACCACCTTCTTTCCATTAATCTAACCAGGTAGTTTTTAGAAAATAAACCTAATCAGGTGGTCTTCGGTGTCTAGTCTAACAAAGAACCTCTTAGTTTCAGAACCTAATCAGTTAAGGTCCAGTGTTAAAGAGGAAGCAAACGAAGTGAAAATCAAATTAATCCGTGACTGCTTAAAAAACAAACAAAAAGCTTAAATAATTCTATATTTATAAAAGTATAATGTAAGTCAGGGGTGGGCAATTCCAGGCCCCGAGGGCCAGTGTTCTGCAGGTTTTAGATCTCACCTTGGGTCAACACACCTGAATCACATGATTAGTTCATTACCAGGCCTCTGGAGAACTTCAGGACATGTTGAGGAGCTAATTTAGCCATTTAAATCAGCTGTGTTGGTTCAAGGACACATCTAAAACCTGCAGGGACACCGGCCCTTAGGGCCTGGAATTGCCCACCCCTGATGTAAGTCAATGTGAGATTGTTTTTTACCTATATTATCATTTGTAATGGATAATATATATATAAAACATCATGTCTTGATGCAAGATAGACCATCCAGGAAGGTTGAGTTCCAGATTTGGTGAGTATTGTATTTGCTAACCAAGCTAACTAGCATTAGCTGATAAATCCACTCTCGTATTGAAACTTTGGCCCAAAAAACTAATATGGCAGCTGCCAAAACATTCCAACATGTTACCTACATGTTGGAATGTTTTGGCAGCTGCCATATTGCTGAATAATTACTACTGTGTACTTGCACATTACTACTTTTGACCCCAACACTGATCACAACAGAGAGGGGAAATACCTCCATGCACAAACATTTGACCACACAGCATGCAATTAATTTGCAGAAATGTAATGTCTTTGATATGCTGCAAAGTCTTCGTGATGACTCGTAAAGGGGAGCCAATGAGAATTGATAAAAGAATCGAATTCTCATGCCTACCCACATCTGACCAAGAGCTCTCAACGAACTTAACCCCAAACCCACCAGCATCATAAAGAATCATTTGTATTCAGAGAGAACTACATAGATGCCTGCTATTGTTTTCTCATGACAGCAGAGCCTTGACCAAATAGGCCTATAGAAAAATGAAGTAAGGACACACCGTGCATTATTTTAATGTCAGTCATTGAAAAGAAGTCTCAAATAAGGACAGCCATTATTGATGAATGGAGGGGGGAATCCAGCGTCTTTTAAAGGCACGCCTCGATTGAAGTTGGCAGCTAGATAATGGTCTGACAAGCCATTCAAATTTCAGTCAGCGTCTGTCCTTGGCAAGTTACTGAAGCTAAGTGTTGATTGTGTTGTGATACGATGTGTTGAGCCATGTGTTGTCAGACTGCTGGGCTGCTGTTTTGCTGTGATTACTTTCTGCAGGCTGTTTTTTTTTTTTTTTTTTTGTGAGGGTGGATTGGAGATAAAGGTTGCTACTTTCACTACTCTGTCTATTTTACAAATGAGATTTTTTGATGGAAGGATGGCCCATCAGTAATTAGATAAATGACAGATCTGATTTGTAGAGTAGATGCATTTGTCATTTACTGATGAAGATTAGTCTGGCAGCCTTTAGGTGGTGGCTGGTGGTGAATTTTCAGCCTGCCAGTTTCACACACATCTGCCCCATCTTATCTGTTTTTCTCCATCTGGCTGAATGATTCCACTGCGCTGCTCACAGCTGACATTTAATGGCAATAGCAGTGACAGGGGCTACGTCATAGCTGACACTTTGAACGCTACTGTTATGCTGTCAACTTATTTTAAACACCTAAAAGTCTACTCTATGTAACTTGAGTACAATAAAAGTCATTGCACTGTCCCCTAAAGTTCCCTGTCATGTGTCCCACTATCTGCTAAGATTTGACATTTATTATGCACTGAAAAAAATGTCTTTAACTCAAGCAGACGGAGAAAAAGAAACATAGACCATAATGTGGAAAATCATTGTATTGAGTTAATTCCTGGTTGAAATGTTGCATTTCTGTGGCTCTTATCTGGCAAACAGGAGCAGACAGCTCAAGTGTCATTATTCCTTGTGGTAAATAGACTAGACTAGGTTTTACTTCTTCTTCTTAAACCAGGTAACAATTGTTGTGCTATATACGTTTACATGCATCCTATACTCAAATAAGTGATATGATAGTGTTGGGCAACAACTAGTTCTATTTATATACTAGTCTCAAGTATAAACTCAATTTAATTGTAATTAGTTGGAATAACTGTGAAATGTATTTAATAAATTTCAGTTGCTAATTTAAATGCTGATTACAGTGTTGTTACATCCAGATATTATTTGTGAGAAAAACCTATACATAGGATGCAACATTTAGTCTGTGACTATGCAGAAAGGTTTTCTTTTGACATGTTTCAAGATAACACAGGGCTTACGGGGCAGGATGCCTTACAAAGACCTGTCTGTGCATCTATACAAGCTCTATTTATTGATTTTCTCACCACCTCTTGGTTGTCAGTCAGACTGATGTGCATTCCTCTAAGGCCTGCTACCAGCTGACCATAGACTGTATATAAAAGATGGACATAACCATGAACTTACACATCAGCCACGGGTTTCTGGACTTTTTGGCCATGTTACCATATTTGAGTGAGAGGGTGGAGTGCTGAGTTGTTGGCTGATCGGAGCAGGCCTGGTTTGCAGACTCCAATTGCTGAATTACTCCAAAATGACAGATTGCTAAAATGGACTCTCTCTACCTTATAGCTTGTTATGTTATTGCTCAGATAATATAGATAAAAAATATTCAAAGCAAAGCAAAGACCTCGAGTAGCCATGGTGGAACTACAGTGTATGCCATGGCTTCATTTTTAGCCACAGTTTGCCACTTTGAGCTGACTATACCATGGTGGCAAGCCATATCCATCAGTTACACCTGCGTATTTAATCACATTTTAAACTTGATCACGATTTTAGCCTACCAAGATTTTAAAATTGCATGCTATGCTAATAGACATTTTTTTTAACCTTTATTTAACAAGGAAAAATAAAAATCTCTTTTCACAAGAGTGTCCTGGCAAAGAAGGACAGAAGTACATAAGTTCATCATAAGTTGCATAAATTAATAGCACATACACATACAAATCCATATGCTCGTTAACTACAGTCAAAGAGCAAAAACACAAAGCACAGAAACAACCAAAAAGTATGACCTTCAGTGTCAATAAAGAATGAAAACCTTTGTAGAAGCAATTGTCTAATGCCAGAAACAAAGGCAAAATATTTGCAGCTTAAAATAACTGCATTCAAGTAATTTAAAATTGTGAAACAAAAGAAAAATCGAGTGCTCCCTAAACCACTGACCACAGGTCTAAAAACACATTGTGTGTGTGTGTGTGTGTGCATAAATGGCACCACCTATGCTGTATGTAAAACGTTGCAGGCGAAAAAAATCAGTGATTAATGGATGAGAATAACTGTGATAATTATTTTGGCCATAATCGTGTATCCCTCTTGTCTGATATCGGAAAGAGGTTTTAACACAGATTTTGACCGTTTTATTAGTTATTTACTGTATTAGTCAGTATCATCAGTTATGGTATCTTCTAATATATTTTTCCATTCAACCATTATCACAAAGAATAGATAATTTTGATTGCTTTGCATCATTTTCACATAACTGTACTACACGTTGAAATCTCATTACTGTTCTGTGCAACTTCAGCAAAGAGAGTTGGCACACAAGTGTTATGTCCTCAGGATAAGCAGGTTAGCCTAAATATCCTTCTGCTTCACGCTTTAGATCTTCCTTGGTAATTTCAATAAGTGCCTGCTAAGTGAGGTTAGATATTTTTTCCCTCCAGCATGTTCTGGGTCCCTAAACCAGGTGGATGTGCCCCAGATGACCCTACAGAGAGATATCAGTCTAGATTGGACATCCATCCAAATCACTGAACCATCTCAGCGTGGTTCCTGGGACCTGATAGACCAATCTTTGTATTCTGACCTCCTTTGGATATCTGGGGACTTAATCTTACCTACCCTTAAAAGCAGAGTGGGACATCAATTTGCAAAATGCCACTCAAGTGGTTCTTTACCATGATATTGACGTACATAGTCATAGTCTTGGGTTTTGCTGAATTTGTTTTTGCTTCTTTTTTAATGCGTTTAATGACTTTTCTAGTGCTTGAAGTTGTTAATTTTTGTCTTCGTCTTGATGCATGCTCAATCATCCAGGTAAGTAAATCTCCAGAAGTGTTTTGCAGCCATTCCCCAACTCTCTGTGAATGGTACTCATGGCCATTGATCAGTGGGCTTTGATCAGTGGGTTTTGGTCAGTGGTTGTTGATCAATGGTCATGAGAATTTGCATAATTAAGATTAAGGAACTGACCTCCCAGTCCATTGTTCCTTCAGTGGGCTGGTTTCAGTCATTATGCAAATGTACTGTTTATAAGATTGGGGAAACCTGCAGTCAGCTGAGACTGAAGAAGTCACTTGGATGAGTGACGAAACGTTTCTCCCACAAAACAGATGGTCTGTCCAGATGAACAGAATCAACTTTTGGAGGTTAATTTTTGTCATGTTGAGGTTTGGATTTGTTTTTTGATTTAACCTCCGAGGACCTGGTGTCCACATGTGTGGACATCACATTTTGGGTTATTTAGACCAAAATGCTCAATTTTGCTCTACAAGGGCCTGATATCCACTTACAAGGACATTGGTGATTGCAGTTCATGAAGATGGTGCCGGATGTCATGGCACGCCATTTCTCGGTTCTGCAATGTTTATGTTTTATGTTCTTAGTTGTGTCCCTGCTAGTTTTAAAAACCCACTCCCTGTTGGTGTATGAGTGACAGACGCTGCTTAATATCCGTGAATCACTACTGAAGCTCCCCAGTGTTAGAGAGCAATGTGGAGGACTCCCGCCGCCTCTGGCGTCGGTACCGGAGGAACTGCATCGCCGTGATCCCCCCTGGAATCCTTCGAAATGGAAGCGCTGGAGAAGTGGACGAATGTGCGGCACGTGCTCTGGGAAGCGTGTTCGGGTCAGAACTTGGATGCAGCGGCTCCTTACCATCGGTGACCCTGGCTGTTTAGGACTTTATTTTGGCCTCAAACAGCGCTGCCTTCTTCCTGTTTACCTGACGCCATCGGAGCACGCTCACCCGAAGCTGCTTTATTGGTCGCCATGCCGACAGGATACAGGGGAGGTGGAGCAAATATGAACAACCTACAAATACTGCCTGCTACCATGGATGGACAGAGAGTTAAATTAGCTCTCTTAAACGCAAGATCTGTATCAAATAAAACTCATGTTCTTCGGGACTTTTTTGGTACTCATAAGCTGGATGTCATGCTCCTAACTGAGACATGGCTGCGCGCTGGTGAAGTTGGCACCCTTGCTGAAACTTTGCCCCTCCGATGCCAGCTTCTTCAGCTCCCCCAGGTTGTCGGGGAGGGGAGGCGGGGTGGCCTCTATCATCAAAGACTGTTTTAAATGCAAACAAATACAAAGTCCTGGTGTTTTTACCTCATTTGAGTCCCAACTCCTGACTTTAGGCTGTCCCGTGGTTCTAATTATAGTCATCTATTGTCCACCTAAATATAATGACTTGTTTATTTCAGACTTCTTGACATGTTTTATCACTCACTATGAAAGGATTCTTATAATGGGGGACTTTAATATTCATCTGTGTTGTGAGGATAAACCCCTGGTCAAAGATTTCTTAAATGTAATTGATTCCTTAAACTTCACACAATTTGTGTCTGGGCAAACACGTAAGGGCCACACCCTAGACCTTGTCTTGGGCTACGGGCTGAATGTATCAATGACTGAAAATTGTGTTTTACCTATTCTAGACCACTCAGCAATTTTATTCGATATTTTAATCCCTAAATCTCCAGCTTCTGAGAGGGGTTATATTAGCCCTGAAGCATTGCTTGGAGGTAAATTACATCTACCTGATGTGTTGAACCCTATTTTTACCCAGGAGTTACGTGTGGACACCTTGACTGCGAATCTTAATAATACACTTCTTGAACTACTGGACTCTGTTGCTCCCGTAAGGAAGTTGAAATGTCAAAAAAACGAACCCTATGCCTTGGTTAAATGAGGCGCTCTTGACCTTGAGAAGAAATTGTAGAAAAGCAGAGCGTCACTGGAGATCTTCCAGACTAGAAGTATTTCTCCAGGCTTGGAAGGACTCATTGTCTTCTCTTCAATCAGCGATGTCGACAGCGAAAGCAAATTATTTAACTCTCTAAAATTATGCAACTCTCTAAACCTAAGTAGTGCTACCATGTTCTTTTTATAGAGAAGAGGCTTTCTCCTGGCTTATTCTTATTGTACTGTTATGAAGCTTAATACTTAACATGCTGAGTCCTGCAGCATCTGGGGTATAGCTGAGGTGATGACATGAGCTGGGTTTTAAAAAATCTTATTATTATTATTATTATTATTATTATTATTATTATTATTATTTGTTCCCGTCTCTCTGGGCATTGCACAGTCTGACCACAGGGCGAATTTCCTGGGACAGCCATTCCTAGGAAGACTGTGGGATTGGGTTAACACTCACCTGAAAGCTCAAGACCACCTGCCAAAACCTCTGCTTTTATAGAGGTGCTTATGCTTGCAGATGATTAATTTATCAAGTGCATTTGATTAGGAGCACTTGGCTGTTACATACCTTCTTAATTCACGTGGACGCCATAAGGTTGTACATAGTTTTAAGATGCAGGACTGTATGCAGTCTTGTAAAAGTTTTCTTTTTCCCATATGTGTCACTCTTGTCATTAGCACAAAGCTCTTTGTCTCACATGACCATAAAACGTTTCTCCTGACAGTATTTGGCTTGTCCATGTGGGCAGCTGTGAATTTCAGTCAAACACGCTCTTAGAAACTACCAGTTGTTGTCGAGCATGACCACTAATGAGAAGTTAAAAGGCTTTTGCCTTATCAAGTAAAAAGACATAGCAGAACCTTCAAAATCACTTGGTAAAATATTTAAGTGTGTATGCATATATTTGAACCTGTATGTATACTTGACCCTGTGTGGAAAAATAAATAATTAAATAACAAAATAATGAAATAAATAAAACCCTTGTTTGTTAAAGTCATTAAAGATGTATGCTACAACCATTCAAGCCCCCTTCAAAAAAAACAAGTCTTTAAAAGCCCAAAATTACCATGAAATTCATGGTCACGATGAGTGGTTATGAACTTCTCACCACAGTCTGTTTATGTTCCACTGTGTGCTGCCCTGTTAAATCGCTCAATAGTTTCGTATTTGGGCATCGTCAGAAATGAAAGATTGCTTTTTATTGAATTAATATGCGTTTGGTTTATCTAGTAAATAAAACAAAACCATCATGTTAGTTTGTCCTGTTCCATACTTTATGTCTTTTATCTATACTTTAATGGAGAGAACAGAATTGTCCAATCAGCCTTCATTAGCTGTGTCCCATAGATTACAACTGGTGACATCCTTGACAATACATAGGTTTCAGAATACCTAGAAACTCTCCATGAAATGACTGTGTGAGAGGTGGATCGCTGTTCCATAACCAGAAAAATCTGCAGTACTCCTCCCTCAAAAGTTACTTGTTTGGTGCCTCCTTACATAAGCTTTACTGTAAAGACATTGTCACTGCTCTGTGCCATTTCTTTGTACTGATGTAATGAACAATTTAAAAAGTCTAATGATGTTACAGCCATACACATAACAGAAATAGTTTTCTAAAGGAGGCTTTTAACGTCTGCTTTTGTATTTATTGCCTTTTTCTGTCCTTATTTCCAATGGGAAACAATGCAGTCTTAAGAACTAGGCGATTCTGGGAGTCAGTCTTCTCTCAGCCTCTTTGTGAATCTACTAACTAGGTTTATGCTCCCCCTCAGCTGCCTCGGTCTAGTAAAGACGAGCTAAAACTAGGATGACAGGTTGGCCGTCCTCAGGTCAAAGCCTGTCAGTCAGGTGTCCTGACACAGTCTCAGCCAGGTCAGACTGTCAGAGGTTGAGACAGTAGATGACGGATGAATTCTGCCTCTTCATTTTTGCCACTAGACTTCCTCTTCCTCCACTGTAATCCCTGTTCTTGTTTAATGCATTAGACAGAAAGGTACACAGACATTTACTTTTCTACTTTGACAGCATGTAAAGAGAAAATGAGTTATGAATAATTATCTGTGTAAACTGAGATGGAGCAGCTTACTCTTCTTGACTTAGATGATCTTTTTGTTTGAAGACAAAATTAAAAACACAAATTTGGTACATTAATGTAATGTTTGGTTTGTACATGCAGGCTGCTGTTGTTTTTTGTCTTGTTCTTTCTGGCTCAAATTTTTAGAGCTCAGTTGTGCTCAAGGTGTGTGTTATGCTGATATATACAATGATACAACCAGTGTTGGGGTCATTGCTTTTCTTACAAGTAATGCGGTGAAAGTAATTTGTTACATCGCTTCCTCGTTACTGCACAAAATGACCTGAAATGCAATGTCTTATAATCACCAGATAACATTATATACCTTAAGCTACAGTGTCACACAGCAACGCCAACACCAACGCAAAGCACAAAGACTTCAAAGCAATCGCTGCAGTGATTCTACTTTAGAAACATGAACAGGTAGAAATGGAGGCTGCAGCCTGACTGCTCATTGGGGCCTTTGTTACCTGTTAAAGATCCAGCTCTGGCTGCTGGGCTGGGGTCTGCATGTGCTCAGCTTTAACATCACTCTGGGTTCTTGGTTAGCTTCAGCTTGGACTTTACTATTGTGCTCTTATGCAATAAAAATAAAAGTAATGTCCGCTCCTCAAAAGCTGCTTCACCGCTTTCCTTCTGCCACAGTTATTTCTGTATAACGGAAGAACCTTTGTAATGTGACAAATGGCATAATTGTAACTGTAATATAAGTATTGAATTCATGGCAGTACAGTAATGTACTAAAAAATTACAACCAACTCTGGGTACAGTGGGTACTGGGTACTCGTATTAAACAGGGCCAAAGTTCACAGTAATGAGGTCAGTGTTATGTAAATGTAGTCTCTGTAAGTCAAACGCTCAGGTTTCAGACTGCTCTACATGCTCGATTAAAGACAGCTTTTTTTTAGTCTTGGCTCTGTTTGATCTCGGGCAGAGAGGATATCTTTAATACAGCTCTGGCTTTGGGCACAGAGGCTCCACCAACCTGCTGTTGAAACCTGATTTTTGTCAGGGACAGCCAATCAGATGAGATTTGGATTAAAACAGAGGGTGGCCTTAA
Organism: Simochromis diagramma; assembly: GCF_900408965.1. Taxonomy (NCBI): domain Eukaryota; kingdom Metazoa; phylum Chordata; class Actinopteri; order Cichliformes; family Cichlidae; genus Simochromis; species Simochromis diagramma. Next base: position 14,576,243 of record NW_024386860.1, read on the forward strand.
AGATGAGTTAAAACAGCTTATTCTGTAGAGAGGACAAACTAAGAGGTTGCACCAAGATACTGTACGATAAACGGATTATTTTGAACAGTGAAAAAAGTGAATGGATCTGGAAATGAACACTACCGCCTCTCTGTAAAGGTAAAACCTCACCACATTGTATGTGAGACTTGTCTTTATGAGCCAGGAGGTTAGCGACTTATAATTGCAGCCTTAACTTCCACTGACATAGCAGAGGATGGTGCCATTAAAATGAATCAAACAGTATCTTCAGGTGATGTTTCCAGGATTTTTTTTTTTTGCTGATGAAATTCCTCATGGTGGTGCTCTTTTCTTTGTCTATTCAGCCATGGCTGATAAAACTGCTCATTGTAAATACCCACTTACATGTCCCATCTTCAGAAAACAAATAAATAAAACTTCATATCCTGGCCGCTACATGAATTTGAAAAAGGAAATAATAATTGCTCCTCTTGTTTGAAACATTTCTAACATCGAGTATATTTTAAAAAGCCAATATGTTTATATATCCAGTAATTTCCATTAATTTTTGTTGACAAAATGGGTAATAAAAGTCTGTAATTCCACTTATCTGTTCTATAATTTCACTTTCACAGCCCTTTCACACGGCCACAGTTATCACCTCGCCCTCATCTTTCACGCGCTCGCTTCCACTCTCCTTTAGTGTTTTGCTCCTCCTTGCTTCCCCCCCCCCCTTCCACTTACTCTTGCTCTGCATTAAACCCAGCTTGTCTCTCTGATCCCGGGAGGACTGCTTATGGGAGCTCCTCGGACCAGTGTGAGCCCTGCTGGTTTCCAGTCGCCTCGCAGCACTGCACGTGGAAGAGGAGGTGGAGGAGGAGAGGGAGTATTTGTCCTTGTGCCCTAGGCAGGAGAAAGAAAACAAGGGGAGAAAAAGGAGAAACTGAGGCAGAGAAAACAAGGAATGAGCTTGTTAGAGATGCAGAGTGTAAAAATAAAGGGAAAGTAATGCAGAGAGATGAGAAAAGATGAGGGCAGGGGAGAAAAATAGGAAAAAGCCAGAAGTAGAAGAGGAGAGAGCGAGCGCAGGGTGGCGGAGGGAGAAGAGCAAATGAGTGAGCGAATAGGAGTGGAAGAGAGAGAGTGAGCGAGAGCAAGTGAGAGGGAGGGAGGCGTACAACACTGCAGACACTCGCCCACTGTCACTGCTCCACAGCCAGAGGACAGAGGCAGCAGCGGCAGCAGAGGAAGCGGATACGATGGAGGAGGACGACTGTACCATCCATCTGCAGCTCAGTCCCCGTCACTGACAGCCTCCCTCTGGGACCATCCTGCCAAGTTGGGAACAAAACTACACTCCTGTCCTTCACAACACCAAGTACTGGACCCTCAACTCCTGCAGGAACACTGTGCACAAGATCATCATTATTTTTCCCGCTCTTGCACTCCCGCACACTTACTCACACACCTTCTCTCAAACTGAAGCACACTTCACTCTGCCTATTGGACTAGCGAGTTTTTTGTTGTTTTTCATCATCGCTGCCTTCCGAGCTGAGTGGATTTACTTTTATCCTGTGGAGGACCATGGGGCTGGGGTGGAGGGGTACAGGAGGGGCCATCCAAAAAAGGACAGAGGAGAGCTGGTACCATTTGGTGGCATTGCTGCTGTTGTGTGGTTTCTGGGAGGCTCACACACAGACAGATGATGGGAAGTCTGTCTACTTCTGGGAAACAGGTACTGCTAAACCACTAATTAGAGATTAAATGTGATCCTTTGCTTTACATATGGAGTGTTTATGATAGCTGCTGATGTATTAGTGTGTTGCTTCTGAGTGTGGGAGGTCACATACCGTAGCTGCGCCAACAGCACAATCAGTCAGATCTTATCGTAAATGTTTTCTAACTCATTATATGTGGATAATGTGGCATGAACAGGGTGATAACCGTTTTATGGCACGTTTTAAATCTATGCATGCATCGGTGGAAATAAAAGCTTCTTAGATCTAGTGCAGAAATGTTCTCATGACTTATTGGGTTTCAGAGATCTAAAAGGCTTCCAGATGACACACTTTGGCTGTCTCAATTTTTTTTTTTTTCGTTGAGGTTTACGCTGCTGAACTTCAAAGATGCATACACTTGAAAAATGACCCAGAAATCTACAGTAGAATCTCGCTTCTTCGTACTGAATCGCATGTGGCACGCAGGACAACTATGATCCATTTTTCAATAGATTAGTTTCATCTCCCTGAGTCTCAGGTGATGCACTGTTATTGAAATGTTGCTGTTGTGTTTTACAGCATGCAGATGATTGATAGGCACTGCATCACTATTGCGGTTGGCAACGGGTTTGATGCTGCTGATACAAAATCTGCTCTGAATATGAGGGCGTTGTGTGTTTTTGAGGCTCACGCATGTAGAAGATTGTAGATTGATGAGTGGGTACAGTAGTTCTTATCTTTACACGTGCTTGTTCTCTACACTGAATCTAGCTGCACTGAAATGTCTATCAGAGACACATCTAAATATTGAGTGCTGTGGTGAATTAGATCCCCATACTTGATGCTGAGCACTACTCTAAGGTTTTAGAGTACATATCGTGCACTAGGTTCAGATTAACACCGATAACTACTAACAGATGCAAAAATTAACCTTTACAGTCATTTTTAAAAACATCTAGGATGTCCTTTAAGGCACAAATTAAATAACGATCGCTTCATTTCCCAATTTGATGCTCAGGAGATTTAAGGTGTGCTCTTCTCATTCAACGTTTGGAAAAGTTTTTATTTTCTAAATGCCGGTACAACTTTGTCGTCTCTCTCAAACTCAAACGCCGCCACTCTGCATGTCCTGCCCCGCCTTGCTCAGCACCAGTCCCCAGTTGACGTATCCCACGTCTCTCTCGTGGTTCTGCATCTTTAAAGAGGATGTAGCTGAGTAAGGAGATTAAAGGAGCAGGGATTTAACAACCCAGGAAAGACAGCCCAGGGAAGAGACTTGAGAAAGAGAAAGGCAGAGTGAGCACTGCAGGCAGAGAGAGGGACTAACTTAACCTACATCTACCCTACTGTAGGTCATAATGATTATGCCTCTCTCCCACGCTACAGCACCTTTCTCCCACACTATACAAGCTCCTCAACTGGAAAGCTCTAGGCTCTGCGCTTTGAAATGTAATCCAGTGTTGGGAGTTTGTTCACTTCTTCCCAAATAAAAGGTAGTGCATTGATTTCAGCCCTGGAGTGTTCTTTCTTCTGAGTCTCTTTGGTTTGACAATTGCCTGCAGAGTATTAAAATCACATAGGGCAATTTACCGCTTTGGATCCTGGTGCTTTTCATCAAAATGTGATTATGTTTGTGCAAGATTTGCATACTTTTTCTTTCCAATGGAAGTTGTTTTTCCCGTTATTTATTTATTTTTTTTAAGAAAAGAAACGCAAAATACGATGATGTTTGTGCACACTTGCAGAGTGTGCAGTGGAGGGAATATTCTTGTGGCAAGCAATGCTCTGATGTTTTGCATATTGATGAGTCTAGCTGAAATACAGCCCCTGTCTTCAAAACTGTGGGGAATTGGGCCTGCATTGCTTTTATTGCCTTCTGTGGAAATATGATGTATCTCTTTTGGAAGGTGAGACAGTTCATTGGTGATTTTTTTTTTTCTTTTTTCATGGAGAATACTATTCAAATGAAGCAGATGGAGACAACAGGATCCTCCAGCAATTGCAAGTGATATTTCTGCAGGTGGCGTTAGGATAGCTGAAGGAAAAAAGAAAATGATTATAGCCACCATGAGGATGATGGTAGTGATGATGGTGATGGTGATAATGGCATACCACAGATTTTCTGGGGCCTCTGAGTGTTTGCTGGGAGTTTGCCTTCGTCTCAGATCCTGTTTTCACACCATTTTCTCCCTGTCACTTTCTCACAACTGTGCACTCCTTCTACACTTCTTCCTCTGCATCTTTATCACTTTGTTTCCCTGTCTAGCACTCAGACCATAGTTTGCATTGCTTTTTTAAGAGCCACAGCCCAAACAATAAAACAATGAAATATGATGAAATCTCAGAGAAACTTATTGTCACGAGGCAACACCAGGATGTCAATCTATCTATTATAAACCCCCCCAACCCATCCTTGCCTCCACAAACACGCACCGCAGCAGGTGCATCTTCCCGATTCAGTTACAGTGTGTGTGCTTCATTAGACTCAGTTGTTGAAGCAACAAGGTTGCCAGGTTTGTACTGTCAAGACCTCCCATGTTTGCCTGAGGACAAGGCAATTACAGGTGGTGGAGTATTATGTACTGTAGTATCTCGATATCTTGAGCATCTGCCTCACTGTAAGTGCTCCTTACACATGGCTTTGAGGTTTGATACTGATGCATGTTAATGTTCCAGTGGATCCTTAAATGCATCAATTATCCACAACATTAAAACCACCTGCCTAATATTGTGTGATCTGTCTCAACCCGGCAAACAGCTCTGATGCATCAGTGTATGGATATGGGACATCTGGGGTGTCCTGTGGTGCTTGGCATGGTGAATTTTTGGATCTTGTAGGTTTTGATGTGGGGCCCCCAGGGATTGGGATTATTCTGGCGTATCCCACAGATGCTCAATTGAATTGAGCTGTTTGAAAGATGGGATAATGCTTTTGTGGCTCATTGTCATGTCTCTTGAGCTGTTCCTGAGCAGTTTTGTGGCATGGCTGGATGCCGCCATCAGAGAAGCAGTTGGTCGACAAAAGTGTTTGCAAAAGCGGTCGCAAAAGAAATCCACTTGTATGGACGTCAACAGGAAAATAAACCTCAGTACAACATGATCCCCATTTTGTAAATTATGGCAAAAAAGATGATAAAGCAAAGTGTAAGATGAGGAAAGGTGGGAATTCACACACCAATGGGTGCTGACCAGTTACAAATAACGTGTTACTGTAATCCAATTACTTTTTTCAAGTAACGAGTAAAGTAAGGTATTACTATTGCAGAAAAGGTAATTAGATGACTGTTACTCTCCCGTAAGCACGCCGCGTTACTGCGTTACTAAAACCGTGATTTTTTTTTTTTTTTTTTTGCGAGAGTCTCTCATGACAATGACGTAAGCGAGTGCGATGTTCGTGGCAACAGCTGTGTGCAGATCAACAATGGATAATATAACAAGTGCGGCAGAGAGTATGACCGTGCAGCGTTTAAAGCGTGGAAGTACTGACCTTACTTTGAGTTTGATTCTGTAAAAAGTGACAAAAACATTAGTGTCCGCTGTTCACTGCGTGGGAAGAAAACTTCTTTTTACAACGAAAAAACCCCCTAAACTTCTGAGCAAGCACTGACAGTACGCTGCCACGGGAATGTGAAACTCCCAGATCCTTCCACTGACCACTACGACACATGTGCACCAGGGCAAACCTCCGCCTGTCCCCACTCCTGCTATACAGCTGAAAATAGAGCAACAGGACCGCTGAGTCTTTGATTTTATTTATTTTCTGCTGTGATTTACATGCATTTATTTGAAAGAGTGACTGTAAACACAAAAAACTATTTCATTTTATGTGCTGGAATGTGCAGAAAATAGGTTTAATCAAATTTCTTCCAGTCAGAGAATGTTGCATATAATTTAATGTTTGCTTCATGCGTAAAGTTAAAAGATTAAAACTAATAAAACTAGTTTCAAAAAGAGACTTTTTCATTTGATTACATTTTATATGATGGATTATGCAGGAAAAAATAGAATTGGGCTGAAAGATCTATCGCTTTATTACCTATTCAGGTTGTAAATCATTTTTTAAAAAGTAACTAAGTAACTAAGTAACTAATTACTTTTGAAAATAAGTAATCAGTAAAGTAACGGGATTACTTTTGGGGGGAAGTAATCAGTAATTAGTTACTGATTACTTTTTTCAAGTAACTTGACCAACACTGGTGCTGACACTGTAGCTACATCAGTCGTTTATATAGAGGTCTATGAGTCCCATGGATGCTCAGTTTGATTAGGATCTGGAATGTTTGGAGTCAATGCTTTTGGGATCTTTATGTATTCCTAAGTGGTGTTAGCTGTAGCAGGGTGCATTGTCCTGTTTGGAGAGGTAGCCATGGTCAGAGTATCTTTGCCCTTAGTGGTTTGGTGTGGTACATCTCATAATGTAATGTCCATACGAATGCTACAGTAGGACCCAAAGTTTAGCAGAAGGACATCACATTGTAACAAGATAATCATGACTTGTTAGTGCTTTTAATGCTTCGGTTTCATAAAAAGCACAAAAAAAAGAAGAAGTGAAGCTTACCTTTAAAATGTACACCAGCAGGTGTTAATTCATTTATCAGTCTGATCTGACAGCCTGATCTTATCACTCTTGATCAACCTTCTACCTTTCCTGATTGGCCGCTCGTAATCTTTCCCGGAATCCAGATTACGTCACCTCTGGATCCTGATCAAGCCAATCCGTAATTACCTGCCGTCTTACCTCATCAAGTTAAGTCACACTTCACAGCATGTGCCTCTCAGTCACAGGCCTGTTAACTCAACTGAGACATGCACAAGCTCTCAATAGCTGCTCTTATATGTCGTTTGCCATTTGTGTTTGTGAATACAGTCAATCAGAAAATGAAAAATCTTGTTCAAATTTGCATTTTAAGCAACAGATCGCTTCTTTTGAGACCTTATGCCTGGACAAAGTTTATACACATAAAAGCGCAGCAGTAGGTCTTCTTCAGGCTACTGATTTGGCACCTGTTACTCTACATGCTCCTCACAGAGCATCAACAGTTAAAAAGTTTCCTGAGCTGTTAACTAACCAACCTCATAAAACAGATCCTTGAAAGACAAGGATTTTGATATTGATACCATAGGGGTGTCTACTTGGAGGCTGGGGGGACACCACTGGCCAGATCCAGTATTTTTATATCAACCACGCCAGTTAACACAACTGTCATCTCTTTGCTTTCCCCTTCACTCATTTACAATTTCCCTTCAAAGTGGGGGGGGGGGGGGATAGGTCTGCATCCCCATCTATTGACCAGTGACCTGGTAACACCTTTGAACTCTTCGTACATAATAAAACAACTACATGTCCATCTTGATGTATTGTTTGTGCAGGGGGGAAACTAGCAGATTTAATGACATTTAACAAAGTTAAAAACAAAGTGGGTGTTGTAAATGTTCATTACTAAAAACTGATAATATAGCCCATTTCTAAGTGGTTGCTAGACATGTATAATTCAGCTTTTGCAAATATAAATAAGATGTTATTGTGAAATTAAAATGACACAGTACTTTTATGAGGTATTGTGGGTGCTACAAATTGCTAACACTAGGCCGTTTTAGCCCATTGTTAGGTGTGATTGCATCATATACAATTCAGTATTTTGTGGATCTAAAGTAAATGTTAAATGTGGTTAAAAAGAAATGCTATGATGCCTTTTATAAGGTGTTATACATATAAAATGTGCATAAATCTCTTGGGCACTAGCTACTTGCGAGCTGTTTGCTAGGCAACATGATGTTGTAATGTCAGGTAAGAACCTTCAGGGGCCTAAGATGTACCTGTGTGCCAAGTTTGGTTGCTCATTCCCTGATGGTCTAGGAGGAATTTGTAGAAAGAAACACAGACAGATTATCGATTATCTTTTCTAAAGTCAAGTTGTTCTTTTTTATTTCTCTTACACAAAGTGCCTTTTAATACATGGATATTAATTTCGCTTTTTACTTTAGTTACTTGATACAAGGTGCCTTTCTTGAGAATGCTAGCATCTATCGGCCTGTACATTTGTTGGACCTGCTTCTCTAATGACCTGTCAGTTTCCAGAACCAATGCAGGTTTAGTCCTACAAGATATCATCCAATAGGGATTATTCTGGTTTTCTGCTCTGTGACGTGCTGCAGTGTGTCAACACATCTCACCCATGTCACCGTTCAGGACACAGGTGCAGGGCAACTATTGCTGACAGGCCATTGTTAGCTGAATACATTCCTCCTTTCACAGAGCCGCCAGCAGTGAAGGATGTCATCCTCGCTCAGGGTTGTTACTGGCTCTCCCACAATCACCTGCTATTATGGTGGACCCACTGAAGAGGCCATCCAGGAAATTGAGGGAGAGCGGGTGTGACAGGTTCTCAAGTTCACTACAGCATGTCAAGGGCGTTACATGGAGAACAAAAAAATCCTTTAGCCAAACTGATAGTGGTAACCAAAGACAAGAGAAGATTAGTTTAAGGGGAACCCCTTGAGATAAATGGAAACAAAAGAACAGTGATCTTTTTCAGGTTGTTTGCACTAAAAAAGCAGACAGTTCCCCTCTAGCCTTATCGTCTGTTAAAGCAACACATCTGACATCTTAGGAAGGTTATATTTATATTCATGTGCAATGGATTTGGCTACATTTTCCCATTTTAAACTTCTTATTCTGTTTTACTGGCATACTTGATTGATTCATGTCCTCAAATCACCTCAGCATCAACCCCACAACCTTTCCAACATCTAAATTAGAGCCTGTTGTGTCTGTACTGCCATGGAAATCCTTTGCCTCAAATAGCTATGTGCTAATACCTGTGTACCTGTATGATATCTACCAGTTTTCTTTTCATTAAGCCGGAAACAAACAAATGTCTGAGTAAATAGCTGTAGCTGTGATAGCAGCAGGAAAGTGACTGGCATCATCCCAAATGAGAATATCCCTTGGAGACTCCCACCTCATTTTAGCGAGTGCATTACAACGTGACCCTCAATGACCCTAATTAGCATAGCACCTGACGGCAGACAAGGATCTGGTCCATAATTGGCCAGCCAGTGTTAAAATTCCTTAGCAACAGGCAACAAATTTAGGCCACGCATATAAATTAAGATAATTTCCTTGGGAATTTCATTTTTCATTACAGAGTGTGCCAGTGGGGTTTATTTTAATTCAGTATGCCCCTGTTTTTGTTTTCCTTTTCAGTTGGGTGAGAGTGAAAATGGAGGGTAATTGTGTCTGTTGTGCATCTCGCCCTGCAACCATCAGAAAATGAGCACTCAGCAGCTTGTGGAAACAACAACAGCCATGTGGCCTCAGCATCTTTATGCCTGAAAGAGGATGGAAGCTATTTTTCAAAGTTACGTTTAGTCTCAGTGGAAAAAGACTGAACACAGCTCGGGCTCAAATGATCGGCACTTTACTGTCATTGAAATGACACAGAGCTCAGCAACAGCACTCCATGACATTGTACCTGATTTTTTTTTTCCAAAGCATTTGCAGCAAAATGTGTCACGTTTGACCCACATTGATCTGTTTTGTGGCTTTAGAGATATTACCCTACTACTTTCCGCTCCAGACTGCTGTGCTTTTAGAAATTGCCAATCCATCCAGTGGAGAAAGATGCCAAAGAGATGCCAGAGTTTGTTTAATCTAAATGGCAGAGCTTACACTAAGAACTGGCTTGGCTATTACTGATATAGGAGGCACGGCAGGATTAGAGATTACACTTCATCCAAAAAACTTTATTTAGAGTAAGATAAGAGGATTCCCACTGCTTTATTCCACCCTATTGAAATGGCTCGCAGCATATTTTAGATGCAGTGCTTTGTCATTCAACCACCAGAGTACTTTTTGCATGGTCCTGAGTAAGCAGATCAGTGATAGATTTATGTTGCGTAGGACTGTTATCTTTCTGATTATCTGCCTTGACCTGGTATATCAAAGTGGTACGTGCTGCTATGAAAAGATTAGAAAGTGAGATAAAAAAATGAAGACCTTTTTTTAAAAATTGGTACATTTTCTTGTGTGCATTCTCAGTTTTTGCAGTGAAATTATTAACTATTATGTCCTCACTGTTGCAAAGTACATATAACATATTACAGTATCCATCAATAAACACTCATTCTAGTCCCAGTTCATATGCAGGAACAACCAGTGATGTACTGACTTTTGGAAGGAATGTGGTGGGGAGCGACAGGATCAAAGGCTAGAGGTCGAAGGCGTGTGGATATTAGTTCAGTCTCTGAAAAGATGTGGTTTCCCTGTATACTCATGTGAGGCGCTAATAGCTCAGTCACACTAGAGTTTGAGTATGCAACACTCTCAACCTCTGGATACATGGTGGGATGCAACATGTCTCCACATAACGTTCAGACAGATTGACAAATGTTTGCAAATAGTTACCGACTAATTTATTCATGCAGACAGATTTAACACGCTGCACTCAATCAGAGTCAGTCTGCAGTGATCAGTGCAGTGCATCTCATTGCAGTTGAGAATGCAACCAACTCAAGTTGCTGCATTCTAGTTATATTTCTATATAAAAGCAAGATTGCCAAACAGTTTGTGGTAAAACTGCAGAGACAACATCACTGTTTACAGAGCCTGGACTTCGTATGATTCAGTTAATGTGAATTTCTGTGTATTTTACAGCAACAGCTTTGAAACAGATGGCAATTACAATTTTCTTTATCACTATTAATTGCTGTATTGTCACAAAATATTGCATGTAATTGTCAAGTTGACCCCCTTCAATCACAAACTTATAGCAGACTAATAGAAGACTGACTCCATCTTATCTTGCAATCAGTTGCTGTCTTCAAAGCTGGTGCCTGACAGCAGCCACCAATTGCAAATGGTGGCAGAAAACTGGTCTCCGTCTTCAAGGCATCCATTTGAAAAACAAGAATATTACAAGTTCCTTGCAAAAAGTTGTAATAATTTTGGTTGTGCCATGGTAGTATCATAAACCAGAATCATAGTTCCAGTTTTAAAGATAAACCGCTTGATCCAAATGTCAGGAAAAAGCTGACAATGTCACATTTTATTCTGAGCATGTCAACAAACATGCTAACATCCTGGCTCTGTGGTCTCTGATTGTTTACACATCTTTTTGGCAGGTGATTCACTCAAAGTCCCATGTCAGACTGCTCAGAGGAAACATTTTAAGCTAAAATCATGTTGGCAATTTCATTCGTTCACATAATCCAATCAAACCCCCCCATATTATAAAGAAGTAACAAAATGTTCTCTATAAATTGAACATAGTCTTGGCAGATGAGCTGACCCCAGAACAGGCTGGCAGTGCAGGCTTAGCTGATGCACTTGCACGCATCCTACTGGCAAATCTCACTCAGGGCATTTAAGCTGCACACTGATTCACAGCCCATCTCCACCCCTGCTCCTCCCTCTCATGCTGTGTCTGACTTAATCACTGTTAATGTCTGATCTTGCTGATGCTTGCTCCGGTCAGTACAGGGGTCGTTCTGCTCTTGTCCCCACCCAATCATATACCCAGCACGTTTTTTTTTTTTTTTTTTTTTGGCTTGACATTCTTCTCTCGATTGGGAATGATTTGCTTGTAATCAATCGTCAACACAAACCTTTTCTATCTCAAAAGTCTAATAAGAGTGTGCAGCCCAGATGAGTCAAGAAGTATGCCGAGCCAACATCGAAATCATATCTATAATTCAACCATAACTAGTTTGTTTCTTTGATTATAATGATTCTGAGTGAAATACAGGTAAACTTAAACAGAACAGCAAAGCAGAAACATATTCCCTTCTTTTTCCGTCCCACTTGTTTTTCTCCTGAGTTTGTGGGTTTGTGTTTTTCTCGTACAATGGGGTTGTGTCCCTTTGGTGTCTCTTCCCAAACAAGGACTTAAATCTCCACTCAGCCACACAAGTTGAAACACAAACAAATAACCGGACCCATATTGAGGAAACCAAGCACTCTCGTGGTCAGAGAGTGGCATTCAAAACAGGCCCTTGACTTCCCAAGAGGCAACGAGGCAGCTTCAGTGGGCTGAGAGGAATTGCGGTATCATCGAAGAAAGCAGTGACATTTACCTGAAAGGAGCCTGTGCTGCCTCCCCCGATGCTATTCTAATAAAGCTGAAGATATGTAGGTGGCTTGGAAGTAAATATCCTCCTGTCTATCCAGCAGCTCTGTCATTAATCCTTCATCTCCCCCACTGGCCATCCATTTTTATTGTTTTTTATTTATTTATTTTTTGCTCAGCCATGAGGTAGTCATGTCCCCACATTTTTTTGAAGATAAAAGCTTTCTTTTCCATGGCGGTTTGGGTGTTTTGCTCCCCAGTGGAAAACGCTGATATCTAACTGTCATAGATGGTCTGAGAAGCACTCACTGTTGCACCGCAGAAAGATTATAATTCATCTGTAGATCACGTAATGAACTGTACACAGACTGCTTTAATATGCAGTGCAGTTTAGAGTCATATATCAAAGCTACTAAATCGGAATATAATGAGAACATTACATTAGTGTATTGAGCTTCTGTTGTTGGTTTGAAAACCGCACTGCATTTGAACGCCATGCTGTACTTGTGCAGTTTTGGCCACATTTATGAATGCTTTGCCATTTGTTTCTGGACCATGTGTTCTTGGTTTATCGAGTAAAAATGGTGCAGTAATTCCTCAGAGTGCATTAAGCAACAGCGACAGAAAAATGGCTTCAGGTAATTGTTTGTGAGGGTGTTCTTCAATCCCGCTTTTGATGTTGTTTGTCTGTTGAAATCTGGAAATCCTGCGTTCTCGTCTGTTTTAGTTTGTTTTCATTTAGTGTGATAAGCTGAAGGAGTAATCAATCAGCCACAACATTAAAACTGCCTCCCAAATATTGTGTAAAGTTCGTCGTGCTGCTGAAACAGCTCTTAGTCATGTACAGTACATATATTGGACATGTAGAAATGTTCTGTGGTCTCCAGCACAGGGCAGATGTTTGAATTTGGAGGGGTTTTTTTTTAGGTTTTTAGTTTGGGGAAAGAGTTTTCCCATGTTGTTGCTTAAAGTATTACAAAATTTGAAGTTTACTTTGTAAATCCTGGTCCAATAAAGCAGGCCTGTCATATGACTGACAGGTTGCTGCCATATGCATGTGCAGTCCCTCAATTGGATTTGCCACTTGCTCATCAGATCTGGACTTACTACACTGACATAGAAGCAAAAATCCTCAGCTCGTGAAATTAAGACAGATTCACCAACCAACATGCAACATACTGAGGCCAAGACATAGGAGCCCATGGATGCTTAACTGAATTAGGGTCAGGGCTATTTGATGGCTTGTTCAAAACCTTTGGGCTCTTTGTCATGTTTCTTGAGCCATTCTTCTTTAGTTGGAGGCTTCTGTTGGGGTTTTGTTTGGTCTTTGTGTTTAGGTGGATCTCAAGTAAGATCCACGTGACTATCAGGACAAGGGGTCTTGGCAGAACGTTCTGTTGTAACGAGATGATCAGCGCTGTTCACTACACCTTCCAGCTGGTTTAATGTTGTGGCTGAGGGGTGATTAAACCATGATTAAACCATATTAATTAACACAAGAGCAGTCCATGTTAGCAGCTCTGTGAGGATGTAATTAGACACAGCAGTGCTTGGATATAAAATGCGTTCACAGTAACAAAACTAGTACAGATGATGAGCAGGTATAATGTACCATAGCTTTTCAATAGCATGCTCACATTAAAGCACTAACTGTGTTCACAGCAGAGGGAGATGATGGGTTTTTTTTTTTTAGATGTTTGTAGATAAATGAGACTCTCCAGCCTGCAAATAACCAGAGTAACTTTAATTAACTGAAAGGGTGTTAAAGAAAAAGAATTGCACAATACTGATGGGATAAAAAAAAAAAAAAATCTAACAAAATCCTAAAAGAAAAGCACAAGAAATTCTAGTAAGGAGTGCAAGGGACAAACAAAAGAGCGCAAAAATGTGATAAAGAGAGAGACAAGATTATATTTAGACTCTGTGCTGATAAATAAGAGAAACTAGTGGAAGCAATTAAGAAATTATGGAGAACCAGACAAAGACGGTAAGTAAAACAACACAACACGAGCAATTACTGGAAAAAAGAGAATTTACAAGCAATGGGAGAAACAGCAGAAGTAGAGAAACACTTTGAAATTTGGCAGGCATGAGGAGGAAGAGCCATGAAATAAATAGAAACCAAAACCTCCAAAAAATAACTCTTCTGGATTTTATTCAACATAAATTTACAACACAGAAGGCTGTATTTCATAATAAGGTACTAAAAGTTTTTAAAATTGAGACACAAATTTTGTCACCAGCTTATTGGAAACATTTCAGTGTTTCCAACATTTCAACTGAAAGAAAAAGCATGTTTGCGTTCAGTAAATAAAAATGACTGAATCACATCTATTAAGATAACATAAGATAATTCTTTGTTGTTATTGCACAGTCATACATAGTGCAATAGTACAATGACACTACGTATTGAGTAGATGATGATATATTTCATTAAATTTGTTAAAATTAATTTCATTATGAATGTCTTTTTGAAAGTTTAAAAAGGTCCCTGCTGCATCTCTCACTGATGCTCATCAGGAAAAGCCAATGTTGCTTAGAAAACACCTAAAGAGACCCTTCACCATCTGAGCACAGAGATATGATCTGGTATTGGTGTATTTCCAGAATATTGATCAAATGTATTAATGGTGGCGTAATTAAAAATATTGGTGTCTTAATTTATCACCTATCATTTTTTTGTAGTACGGGCTGTCTAGGAACTATTATAGATAGGAAGTTCCCATATTTGGCTGGCTCTCTTGCTTCATGGTACAGCCTGAGGAGTTGTGGAAGTCATGTTGAATGCGTGTACAAAATGTTATCGCTACAAAATCCAACTTTACACCAGTGCTAGATAAAAAGTTTACCAAAGTTATTACAAATTATCTTGAGGGGGATATCACTTTTTATTCCACTCAATCAAACAGTTAATTTTTTTCCCAGCAGAGAGCCCTGGTTGACCGGCTGACATTACCACCCATGGAGACGTTTACAAGCTTGGCTTTAAAGCATCGGAATGAAATAAAATACTAATTTGACAATGTAAACTCAAGGGGGCAATGATAGTGAAGGTTTACTTTAAATTGCATCATGTTTAATAAACCTGTCCTTTTCACTTTGCATTCCTATTGATTACTGCTCTTTACACCTTCAGTAGGCAGGTTTCATTAGTCTCACATGCACAGTTCAAGAACAAATTCAGCTAGATATTAAAAGTCAAGATGGAAGTAAACCTGTCAATACATTTGATTGATTGTATTGATCTCGTTTGCCTTTTTCTCTCTTGAAACTGCTCCTGAAATTGATCTGCATTTACAGCCCTTTAATGCCAGGGAATACGTAGTGCTGACAAAAGTGTACATGTAGAGAGAAATTGGAAAAGGTGGTTAAAATGCATAAGGAGAAAATAGAGTAAGAGATCACTTAAGCACATTTAAACACCAACATCAGCATTATAGGCCTGGCATTTGTAATGAAGGAGCAAGAGGGAGAGGCTGACAGGAAGTGTAGAGGATTTGTAGGCATCAAATATCCATAGAAAGGAATTTAGCTGGAGAGAGCACACCTAACCGTGCTTTAACATTAGTATCAACACAATAAGCCAGAAATGTATAATGGTAAAGGGGCAGAGAGAGTGATAGAGTGGCCGGCTAATCACCAGTGACAAGCCCCTGGATTAGAGGGAGGGGAGCAGATGGCCTGAGGCAGGGCAAGGCCGAGCACATATGAATATCCCAGGAGGCTGAACGGGCTCTCTACCTCCTCGTGCCTAGAGCAGACATACATTGTGTACACAGAATATTTGTCACTGTTTTGGTGGTGGTGGTCACTACCAACCCACCCACCCACTTAGACATGTACAGTGTGTACAGAGAAGATCTGCCGCATAGCAAATCTGAGAAAAGCAACATCTTTCTATATTAGGTAGCCTTAATGTACGGTGACATAGATGTCACATGTTTTACCATTCAGGGCACCAAAGGATAATTATTTATGTTTCGCAATTAAGCTAGCTAAATTAAAAGAGATAAACTAAGTCTAAAGTACAGAATTAAATAGCGCCACCTTTTGGGCTTAAAAAGTAAATGCCATAAAACGACATGCTTACAGCCTGATGCGCTAAATAGTTTTGCTCTCCATAGCCAATTATTAGCCTATTAAAATTAATAAGGTTTTTAAATATACTGTGAACCAAATAATTGTTAGATTTTCAGTTGGATAAGTGGAAGAGAATGGATCGATGTTTGATCCTTAAAAAGAGACTTTCACACATCAAAGTTGACAATTTCTGGAAGCAGTACTGCAAAAAAAAAATGTTGTGAAGGAATTGTGTGATAAATCGCCTCAAGTGACGTCACTCCAGCTGTCAACAAATAATGCTGATGCCTGCAAATGTAAAAATTGGGAAAAAGGGACTTCACTGGACCTCTGTGGCTTATTTCTTATTTGTGCTCGAGGCTACCTGCTGCTACCCGCATAATACACCCAAATCACCATCCCAGGTGTCAGCTATGTTGCATTGTGGGCAATAAAACCACACGTGTAGCAACCACAAAGGGCAGCACAACATCTCATCTGCTACTTTCCCCAAAGTGCACCAGAAGCGTTACTGGTCGTTCGGACGAGTTGAGGAGATACTGTATATTCAGCAAACATCATTAAGCACCAGTGGATTTATTCAGCAGCTGTATAGCCACTTTAAATAAGAACTTTTATTTATTTTGTGTTGTTATGTAAATGGAACCAATTATGCTGCTGTCGCACTAGAGTTTAAAAATTCATATTGAACAGAAATTCTCATTAACTACTTGCATTCGGAGTCAAGACTGAACCTCATAAATCTGAAACTGATACAGTTGCTGCTAGATGACGGTATAACTGCAAAATGACATAGCTGCTTGGCAGCTTTGCTTTTATATGGGAAATAACTAGAATACAACCTGTTAGCAACCAGCTGAGTCCCCATTATAACTAGGTGCTGATCAGAGCAGGCTGATTCTGTTTGATTGCAGAGCCATCATGGCAATATGTCTGCATTTTAAATTAGATGGCAATCAGACTGTGATTATTTGGAGAAAGGTTTCCCACCACCAGGCGACTTGTGCATTTGCCTTGTGATCAAATGTGATTGCTCAGAGGTTGGGAGAGTTGCACACTCAAACCAATAGATCGCCCAATGGGAAAAATTTCAGTGCAGTCACATCTTACAAGTAGGTTACAGTCCTACAGTCCTACTTTAACTCTAGAGTGACCTTGGTGGCCTGCTAAGTTTGATAAGGCAAATGTTTATCTTAAAGTTTATCTCGCATGTGTCTTCTAAAACTTCTTTAATATCATTATTTTCTCAAAGTTGGCTTATGCGTGTATGTACAGATACACTAAAAAACTCAATGAACTAGGTTATCTGCTTTTAAAGGGTTGCATAACTAAAACTACACCCTTGAACATCACCCAGCTCTTCATCCGTGTATTGATTTAAATCTCTATTCATCTGTTTGTCCATTAGCTTTTTCCTCTCACTACCCATTGTGTGGTGGGTGTATAGCGTGGGCCTGCACTCATGGGTGTCACTTCAAGCACTAGATCTCTGGCAGACACTTAAAGCATTACACACACATGCACAGTAATGCCACACTTGTAATCCACAGAGACAAAGTTGGCATTTCTCTTTAGCACAATGCGGAACGAGGCAGCTTTTTACGAGTTTTAGCAGTTGCACTTGGGAACAGAATTCTTTAGTGGTCACACCTCCAGTTATATGTAGCTCGGAGCGAACATATGACAGATTGTGAGAGAGGCTGTCTCCCTTCAGTTTTTATCCCGTGTCCTATGTGTGTGGAAGTTAGTCAAGTTAGTGACTTGGTGAATAATTGAGAGTACGTTTAGAGAAACTTTCCCTGCATCAACTCAAACTAAAAGCTGCACTGGGCAATATTTTATCTGCAGACAGTGACCACCTGTCTTAAAAGGCTAGAGCAATGAATAACATCTAGAGTCTTAGAGTCTAAATGTTGTCAATGGGGATTGGTTATTTTTCTGTTTAATTTACATTGTTTTTTTTTTTAACTAATTAGCAATAAAACACAATTTCCGTCATCAATAACTGCTTATAGACATTGACACTACCAGTAATCAAAGATTGTTTCTTTGTGTGAGCAGATATTGCCAGGTTCAGTTGCACTTCTTGCATTGCTAATTCCCACATGCTACACAGACATCAGTTTACATCAATTCACATTAACAGTCTTTGCTATATGAAGGTGCTTTACATTGTAAGGTAAAGACCCTACAGTAAACAATCAGACATTCCCCTATGAGCAGCATTTGGCAACAGTGGAGAGAAAGAAACCTCTGGCAGAAAAAGACAAAACTACAGCTGAATGGAGAAGTTCCCCAGCAGCCTGAAGATATAGTGGAGTTCAGGGTCATTTGATGCAGCCCCATTGGTTTTAAAAGAGGGTATCTGTACTTAACCCAAACTTGAGGGGCCAATAGCTGAAGGCTATGCCACCGAATCTACTTTCATAAACTTCAGGAACCACAAGAAAATGTGCAATCTGACAGCAAAGTGCTCATTTTTGATCAAATATGATATTGTGATAGTCCTATTAGATGGTACTTCATTCATCTTTATTCTCACTACAGTACCCTGCATGGACTGGCAGAGACCTCCTGGTACTGTCTCACTGAAGTTCAATCATTCAGAGTCTTTTAAAACACTCAAATCTTCAACTGATATGGATAACATCCACAATTATCTGTGTGTATTAAGACATTTTATTTCTTGAAGACTGGATGATTTTAATAATGATTTTATCTGTGCCGTCAGAAAAGTCACCTGAAAACATCAGGTCAGTTCAAGTTTCAGGCCTCTCAGTGTGTTACAGAATGGAGTTTAAAATAGTCTACTCCTGTTCGTATTTAAATCTCTCTGGGCTTTAGGACCAAAATACCTTCCCTAACTCCCTTTCACTATATGAACTCACCTGACATCTGAAGTCATGGGGACACGCTTCATAACAAACCCAGAAGACTGGAGACCTGCCCTCCTATGCCTTTAAAGCCAGATTATAAATGTACTCGGACTGTCCTTACATCCAGAACTTCCTGCTACTCATAATGTTCAAATGTGGCATTTTCTATGTACTTCTATGTACTTACTTCACGATGGATTTTGAAGACTAAATGAATAAACAAAGAAATGTTGCCTGACTAGCAATTTACTATACGTGCATCATATTTCTATTCTCTACGCCTGCTGTGGCTGAAACTGTCATTACATTTTTAACAGTGTAGTTATGGACTATGAATATAAATGAAGGAAAGTTAAAACAAAAACACAAAGTTTTGGCCAAATGTTTAAAAACACTTAATGTGTAGGGATTTCAACACAATACTGGCTTTTAGGTATTCCTTTGACCTTTTTTCCTTCAGGAGAATAACTGTTCAGCATATACATTAAAAGTAAATGGAGCATATGGATTTGGTTAGCAAATACGAGCAAATACGTTGGTGTGTGAAATGTTTGCTAACTGACAATTACAATGGTGACATTTTAGATGAATGCAATCACCGATGTAATGTAATGTGGTGTAACGTGTTTCTTTCAAATAAAAAAAAGTAAAGAGCGATGTGCAGTGCGTTACTCTTTTTGAGCAACAGAGACTACAAGTGTAGGTAAACTGTCAACTAGAACTGGTGCACATAAATCACACAGTATTTATTTGCAACAATGTGCATTAAATGGACCCCAAACTGACCTTTAATTTGACATATAGACAACAGATAGTGTGCAGCGAGGTGTCCGTTTTTGTTACCATGAGCCAACCTGCAGTTTCTGTAGTATTTATCATGGTCAGGTTGGTGGGTAGTGGGTGGATGATGTGCACGCTCTTCTGAATTATTTTGCATGAATGCCTTAAATATTTATGAAAGTTAATGCAACTTGGACAGGTATATTCTGCAACTATATCTAACTGTTGTGAATCCAATCGGATATTTGCAGAGACATTTGCAGTCCAATATTGCATTGGTGGGGAGTCTCTGTTTGGGCTGCGCATTATAAGCCATCAGTATGCTACAAATATGGCCCAGAAACGGATAAAGAGGAGTGAAGTATTCACATGCTGTTTGTAGAGTACTTGAGTGTGAATTTTAATAGTCAAGTCTCATTTTCATACTAAAGTAATGCAGTCTTTGATAATGCGTGTAATCCGTATCTGTCATTCTCCACTCTTAAGTGCTCTGATCAAATTAGAGTGCAACCATAAAATATGCAAATTAGCATTTGTCATTTTAAGATTAGGCGAGCTGTACTCGATTATGGGAGCGCACAATTAGATCCGAAACCCGCAGCAGGCTACAGAGGCACTGCAAAGAGCAGATGAGAATTGATGTAGCGTTGATGTGTCCTTTTGTGCTGTACTCCCCGAAGAGGAGTCATTAATGAACAAGCAGCCAAGACAACCTCGGTTGCTGTAATTCATCATGGCACGTGTGACCTCTCTCCTCAGTGCCACTGGCTGTTCTTCACAGTGCCCTTCATCATCCTCCGTAGATACACAAAATGCTCCTGATTGCTTAAATGTTGACCACGTTTTTAATGTGTAAGCTGGTTATTTCCCCACCTTCTTCATTTTGGTTTTTCCAGCAATACAAATAAAAATATTAAATAAATAATACAAACATTCTGCTCCTTGAATGCATCATATATGACTCATGGCTTGCAGCCAAACAGCTATTGCAATAACGACACAGTTGTAAGACTTTAGAGACTCCTGTGATCCGACAAGGCACATGTTCACGTCGACCTCTGACTTTACTGCAGGCTTATACGTCTCTTAGGAGCATCCCGCAGTGTTTGCATGTCACAGCTTTTTATGTGGTCTCTGACATTTTCCAAGCAGAAGTATTTCATCCCTAATCCGCTTGCTTACATCTCATAAGTAAAGCTTATTTTGCAAATTATAACTTGAAAGATTCCATGTTGGCTTTAAGCTGAATCATTACCAGGAACTTACTATGCTAATTTCCAACTGCACATTTTTACTTTTGGTCTCCACTAGAGTAGCTTTGTATGAGTACCCTTTTAAACTAATCCTTATTTATTTTACATTAAGCCTCGGTGTAGCTCCACAGTTGTTTTAGCTTCCATTCTGCTGTCTTTTAGCCAGCTTTACTCCTTATTGGGGCTACTTCTTATAAACAGAGCCCTGATCCTGTTAGGGCTAACTGCTCTCAGTGACATCATGAAGGGCAAAGAGTGGAAAAAACCAAAAATCTTATAATTGTCTTGGCCACTAGCAGATTTCTGTGGTTGCCCAGACATGGTTACATGGAACACCCAATATCATATTGTCGGTAACACTTCGCCCAGCTGATGCTGATGAGGAAATGACTATGACCGTTTTTCTACCTGGCGCGTTTCCGCTCTTTTGTATGGCATGCTACCAACTACCACACAACTACTCACAAAACCACCCCAATCCTTCTTATGGTTGATAGTTTTAGTTGCAGCAATTGCAAGCATCCCCGGTCACCGGTGACACATCTGTGCTTAGGCTTGGGTAGTATTCACTGCTTTGTATGGCTTTTTCACTTAACTAAAACTATTAACAGAAAAATGTAATGTTTAAAATCAGCGTATTGGACTTCTTTTGAAGGGCAACATTCTTTAGTTTCTGAAAATTAGACTTTTTTAGTTAGCCTGTGTGGCTAAATCAAAGATGACTAGACAGGTTGATGGTAACCTGGTAGAAGTTAAGAAGTTAATTAAACCTTTTCTTTGTTTGTTTTTGGCACTCAAAGGGAAGAATGGAAGTTACACAAATCATTTTTGAAAAATCTTTTCTTACCTGTGTATTGCTGAACAAAAACCAATCCCAAAAGTCCACAGAAGGCAATCTTTGTGATGTCATCAAAGGAAAAAATGTGCCTGGAAGTAGTTCAAGGGCCTTGGAGCACTTGAACCTCAACTAATTGCAAGACAAATCTACAGAAAATGTCATCCATCACCTTTGTGTTTACATTCTCCCACTTCATTTTTCCGAACAGGCTCTTATTGAAAACCCAGACTAAGGGGAAGAATAGGGTCGCTTCCTCCTGGAAGTAGTGAAAAATTGCCAGTTTGCTACAGGCGTTCACTCACTTTTAGGTATGCTCTCTGGGTGAGAGCTAAAAAATGTCAAAATTACAGCCACGCCAGAAGGTTTCGTAGGGCACACAGGCTACCTTCCTGTTAAATGAAAAAATCAACCTTTGATGATCTCACTCTTAGGTATCATCAATCAGTGGAGTTTTTATTTTTTCAGTTTTGTGAGTGAGCATTGTAATATATTTTTTCTGGGTTACCTGCTTTCCTTCTGCTTAACTTGAATGACTTTCAGCAAGCCCTGGAGAACGAGGATCTTTGTGCTGCAAATGAGCTGGTGGTGAAAGAGAGAAAAACACAACATTAAGTTTTATAGTTGACAAAAGCCAAGCTGTCACACAGCTGAATTTTTTTAGTGATTTTACTCAGTTGATAAATTGGTGTCATTGCCTCTTTGATGTTTTTCTCCCTGTATAACTGCTGCACATGAGTAGCAGCTGTGGAAGTACAACTTCTGTTTGAATGACATTGCTAATTCATTAGCAGCCCTGTCAGTATGCATTTCATTTGAGTCTCCAGGAGTTCTTTATTCTTGCAGTTTGGAGCTGTTATTGAAAGTTATGAGATAAACACGTTGCTATCACTTTACCAGATGGATTTCTTTTCCCATTAACCTGCAGAAAAGAGAAAGATGAAGCTAGCAGTGATGGAGCAATAAAGAGTAGTGTGGCTAAACATTCCCTCTGGGACTGTTAGAGCATATATCTTATCTCCCCGGTGTATTAAGCACAGTCTCCGTCTCTTCGTTAGCCAGTTAGAATTTAGTGGCTCCCATGCAGTTTAGTGGACCATACATCAAGCAGTTATCAGGCTTCTGTCTTATGCTTGGGCAGCAAGAGAAATATGAATAAAGAAATAACACAGTCCGTATGCACAAGGACCTTCAGCTCTCTGGCACAGTGTGTCATTAGAAGTTCTCGTCAGCTGTCAGCGACCGCCGAGCAAACACAGCAACCCAGCCCTCCTTCACCTGCCTCACTGAATATTGTGTGTGTGTGTGGTTCTCGCTCTGAAAGCACGACCTAGAGGATTATTTAGCTGTCACAGCTGTCAGTCAGGTCTTGAGCTGCCCCTTCCAACACTACACACACACACACACACACACACATGCACAAATACAGACCTCCCCTACCCCCAATTGTGAGCTGCTGACAGTTGTAGTCATAGCAACAGAGATAATATGATGAGTATGTGTATATGTCAAAGCCTCTGCCCTGCTACCTGTGACCATACCTGTCTTGACATCTCTTTAATGGGAAAATGTTAAACTGTCACACAGTTAATTATGTAGTTATTTTGCAGTTATTTGATGTGGGAGAGATTTTTAGAATGTGTGTGTATGGGAATAACAACATTTTCATTGAAATCTAAATTGTTTTATATGGCAGATAGAAAAACAGAGTTTTCGGCATTGATGGCAGACTAAATTATATTTTTGGTTTACGTGAAAGCGGCTATACCGAATAAAAACAAAGAAATAAAAAGCCCCAAAAAACAAAGGAATCTCTTAGGAGCATCCCGCAGCGTTTACGTGTCACTGTCTTTTATGTGCACTGACATTTTCTAAGAAGAAGTAACAGTATTTCATCCTTCATGTGTTTTCTGACGTCTCATAAGCAAAGCTTATTTCAGAAATTTAGAACTTGAAAGACTCCATTTTGGCTTTTAGCTGACTCTTTAAAGGAACCTTTATGCTCTATTATAACTCCAGATTTATTGGACTCTGCTAAAGTACCTTTGCTGGATTAAAAGTTGAAAAATAATCGTCTTCTTAGTATATACTGGCCCTCAGTGTAGTCAAAGATATTCATCTCGCCTTTCATGTCCCTGTAAGCTATCTTCCTTCTGATTGGCTGCCCTTCGTACATAGGAGGTTGGTGAGGTGTGATCCTGAGATGACCATATTAGGAAAACTCCTCTTGTTGACATCATCCAAAACCACGGGTGAAAAAAAAGGTCTCAAAAAGAGTGTAACCAAGAGCAAACAAAAAAAGCACAAAGTCGCATTTAAAACAAATGTTTTTATGATTTAAATCATTCTATTTTTTGAGTTCCTTTAATAACTTATCGAAATCAGTGGTTAAACCATATTGGCTGTAGTTTGGGTAGACACAACATTTAAAATTATTTTTAAAACAAAAGAATAT
The DNA here is from genome assembly GCF_900408965.1 of Simochromis diagramma. Classification (NCBI taxonomy): domain Eukaryota; kingdom Metazoa; phylum Chordata; class Actinopteri; order Cichliformes; family Cichlidae; genus Simochromis; species Simochromis diagramma. Next base: position 14,600,286 of record NW_024386860.1, read on the forward strand.
TTAAAACGTTGTGACGACTGTGATCTCCATCATTAATGTCAGTTTGGTACAACCTTCCATGACCTTCTAGAAAGAAGAATCTTTTTTACCCTTGCCATTGTTTAGTATCCTTTTATCCTTCTTTGTTGTCACTTGCAAATTTTCAAAAATGAAAAAAAAAAATGCACAGATAGTTTGTAACACTTTATGCATATATTTTAGCATATTTTGAGTCAGCACTGCTGCTGTAAATGCTTCTGGTAAAATCCTGTATAGCTTGTTCATCCCTGACTTGGAATGCTCTCAAAAACTGCAGATACTCCAGTGTTGGTTATGTCTGTTAAAGCTACAGTGACTTGTTGTTTGTGCAAAATATCCAATCTTGTTTTAAAAATGAAATTATATTGTACAGTTTTAACATGGGAAACATTTTGGATATATACAGTTTACTGTGAAAAAACAATGCCTTTATCTCATATTGAACCCATAGAGTAAATAATTGCAGCTACCAAATCAGATAAAAGGGTGAAATGTTTACCATAAAATATAGACAAATTCAAGGAAAAACCATACCTCACGATGGCCTTTATCATAGTATCTCACTAAGCCTGCCATCGCTGTTACAATATACACAGCAGTGTCCTGGTTTTGGTTTAAATTGTGTGTCTGAACCTGTCTTCATTTTGCTGTTAAGTGTGTGGAAGTGGGTATCCCAGAGTTTCCCATTAAATTGGTGGAATTGCTCTCTCTGCCCTGAAGAGTTGACACACCTGAACAAATTTCTGGGTTTCACTTGGAATTTTTAGTGTCCTCTGTTGATCCAGATGTTGTTTCAGAGCCTTTTCCACTCCACACAAAAATGTAGCAGAAACACTGGCAATTGTGTGTGTGTGTGTGTGTGTGTGTGTGTGTGTGTGTGTGTGTGTGTGTGTGTGTGTGTGTGTGTGTGTGTGTGTGTGTGTGTGTTTCTCTGTGCCTCCCAGTGTGTCTGTGTGTGAGTGAAATGTAGGTCAGTCCTGCTGTTGTAGCCCGCTGGTGAACCCTCCAGTCAGACTGTGGACAATCTAAACTGGCATGCGTGCTCTCGTAAATGGGCACGCGGTTTTCCGGTGGAACCGCCCCTCCATTGATCCTCCACATCTGCTTCTTTTATTTTTCACAAAACCTTCTGTTACAAAAAAAAAAAAAACTGTAGCCCACCAGTGAGACATCTAAATCACAGTAGGAAGTGCCAGCGTGGGAGCGGTGTAAGTATCACTGGCAGCAATGGGTCTTCACGCTTCATGAGCACCATTTAAAAGAGGCTCATTTCTGATGAAATCTTCCCTCAGTCCACTGTTAATTTACGGAGGATTAATATCTTTAAAGCCTGCCCGTCCATGCTGCACGGCCTTTCTCGTTGACTGCCTGGTCCCCAGTGAGTAAAACTGTAGCCGGAAGACCCTGCAGCACTTTGCTGTTTACACGATTTGAGACTGCAGATGAGGAGCAAACGAAGGAGGAGAGAGACGGTGAGGGAGGAGAGGTAGTGTTGGTGTGATTCACGGATGAATTAAATTGAGCGAAGCAGTGGGAGAGAAGGAAGATTACTTTTTCTCCTCAGTTTTTCACAGATTGTCTGCAGTTATCAAATATGTACCATTATAGACGTCCAGCTCGCTAAACGGCTGCTGCTGCACTTTGACTCTCAGAAAAATTCTTCAGCTTCTCTTTTTCTGTGATACCGGCTGCTGGCAAGAGCAGCCTTATTGTCTGCAATTCTCATTCTATGCTGCACAATGTAAATTTGCTGCAGTGGAAATTCAAGAAATGCATAATGTCACCAGTGGTAAATTTTTCCCATCTTGAAGGGACAGGTCACTCCAAAATCAAACTTGAGAATTGTCCTGTGATTTATCAGGAAAAATTCTTCTTGTTGGCGTTTACAGAACTCAAAAAAGGGTTAAGATTGATCAACTTAAAAGTGTGACATGTGGAGGGCTTGGGTACGTCACAGGGAGACAGACATCACTCAAATACACGCCTATGGCGAATTTAGAATCGCCAGTTATTCAAAGACATGCATGCTTGCATCAAGGTTAATGGGTTATTTTTGAGGAATGGTTTTTGGACAGCTATTGTTGCTGTGGTTTTCTTTTGTCTTGCTTTGTTTTTATTTATTTGTTTGTTTACTTGCTTCTGGCTTTCAGTACCACGAGGCAAGTGCAGTCTACTACCATTATATTTAATTGACTCTACAACAAGAAACTCACTTCAAAACAATTTAGATGGAGAAATGGCACCAATGAAATTTTGGGGCAAACTGTCCCTTTATAGGTTAAACCTCCTTGGTTTTTGTTAGCGGGATTTCAGTCTTTGAGGACTTTTGTGGACGTTTCCTGGCACTTAGCATTTTTACGCATATAACACTATGTGTTTTAAAAAAAGCTAAATAATTTCCTGGCCATGGTAGGTTTTGGCAAATACTCAAACAATAGTAAAGAGAGTATTTGTTAGTTATGTCTGTGAAGGTTCTCAGTCATCCAGGTCATCGTAGTCAAAGGAGCTTGCAAAGAAAAGCGTCTGGACTTCTTTGAGTTGCTTGAAGACGTTTCACCTCTCATCCGAGAAGCTTCTTCAGTTCTAAGGTCAAATGGTGGGGAGTCCCAGATTTAAACCTAGTGAGAGTATCCCCCCAAAGAGGGACAAAAGGATCCCCTGATGAAACTGGTTCACCCGAAAGACAAAACTCCTAAACACAAACTTAACAATGTGGTGTATGCTGTACAGTGTAGCGAGGAATGCCCAGACCGCTACATTGGAGAGACCAAACAGCCACTTCACAAGCGCATGGCACAACATAGAAGAGCCACCTCTACAGGACAAGACTCAGCAGTCCATCTGCATCTTAAGGATAAAGGTCACTCTTTCGAGGATGCCAATGTTCACATTTTGGACAGAGAGGACAGATGGTTTGAAAGAGGAGTGAAAGAAGCCATCTATGTCCACTGTGAGCGACCATCTTTGAACAGAGGCGGTGGTTTACGACACCAACTGTCTGCCATCTAAAATCCAGTTTTGAGATCCCTTCCCAGACGCCTTAACGCCCACTCACATCCTGGGCCATCTGACCTCAGGAATTCGCATGATAAGGTGGGGCCAGGTTTCACAATGGGCTCACCCGAAACCCTGGCTGATTGTGACCCACACCCAGTTTCACACCTTGGCTCAGGCGATTAGAGGATCATCAGGGGGTCCTTTGTCCCTCTTTGGGGGGATACTCCCACTAGGTTTATATCTGGGACTCTCCACCATTTGACCTTAGAACTGAAGAAGCTTCTCGGATGAGAGGTGAAACGTCTTCAAGCAACTCAAAGAAGTCCAGACGCTTTTCTTTGCAAGCTCCTTTGACTATTTATTAGTTACTATTTTCTGCTCTAGTTTTGACAGCAGGACTGCAATGTGAAAGATGCAGGGCCATATTTCATCATAATGGAGAAATCTGTCATCCAGTGCAACAGTGTGGCTCATAGATACGTTTTTATTAGTGGTTAGAAAACAACTGAGCAATATGACACAGACAGAAGATATTACCAGAGTTTGGATTGGCACAAAATGTGTGCTTGTGGTGTTGCTCTTTTGTATGCATTACAAGCGTTGGTCACTTTAATTCCACCGATCCATATTGAGCATAAAGTCATCACAAGAGCAACTATAAAAGATGGGCTACACACTCAAAGCTTTTATGGGGATTTGGGGGTCTGAATTAGCTAAATAAAGTGAGCGTTTTCCACACTTTCAATAATTTATCACAAATTAGGAATACAAGCTATTGTGTTGCTCCTCACAATTGAAGGAGGAAGCAGTCTGGGAGACAGTGCTCATACTGGCTTTTATATTTACAGATAAAAAGAAGACTTTGAATTTTTTGGACTGGTTTGTTGAAATTAGGAGAAGCTGATGATGATGCTAATTTATAATCATCTAAGGTTTGTGCTACCAGTGACAGGACACAAACCAGGCCTGCCAGACTCAAAGACAAAATCACCATCTCCAGTCCATCACCACGCCTCCACTCTTTATGTTTCACGGAGCTCCATGAATATGTCACACTTTTTCTTGCATTGACAGTGAAGGTTGTGTGAGGTTTCTAGGCTGTCTTCTCCTGATGAAAGAGAGTTTAATGTTGAAAGAATTTTACAGCTCAGAATAATGTTGGAGAGAAAGCTGTCAGCAGCACTAACTCAGGCAGGATATGAGCAGATGTGTTCCGTTATGACTGTAGAATATGCTGTAGCAGAGGGCGATGAAGATGCCAACACTCATGTAAACATGTTTGTTTGTTAAAACGAGCATATTTATGCATGAGTAATTGGAGTTTCAGTTCATAATATAATTTATGTACTTAAATGTATGTTCTACAACTCTTTTATGGTTACTGTATATGTTCAGTTGAATCACATTGTTATCTTGTTCTCAAACTGGTTTACTTAGATTAGGTAAATTTACTATTAATGTGACAGTTTGTTACTTTTGATAATACTACATCTAAGTCTTATATTCAGCTTTAAAAAATGAAAAAAAAAACAACACAACTCCTTAATACAGTGTATTTTTAAGCCTCTACAGTCTTTTATTAGGAGTATTAATTTACAGCACGCCGTTACTGAGGCTGAAAGCTCATCATATCCTCGACACCAATATTCAAGTGCTTTAGAAAAGTTGAATCAGAGCCAAAGCCAATTAACATTTCACGACCTGATGGCACCTTTTTCAAACCATGCATGCAGCATATTCATTTGTAAGGCACTGGTCACACAGGCCTAGAGACTAGTCATTGACCTTGTGGCAATCATACGTTGCTAGGGGAAAATGTGTATTCACCATATTGTTGGCGAGTGGTTGCTGGGAGTTGCTAGTTGAAATTAGTCACTGCAATTGTGATTGCTGCCATGGTCACCAAGCTCCTGCAAACTTGTCTGCAAACACTCGCCAACTATTTAGAGAGTGGTAGTTAAACTACGGTGACACAAACAAGAAACAGAGACCACTGGCCTTCGAAGTAAAAGTTTAGACTTTTGAAATGTGCTGATTGTAATAAATGTTCTCTGGTTTCTGGTTTGTGTTGCACTTTTTCACGTTTCAATACAAAGTCATGCAAACTAACAAAAATTGCAGCAATCTGCTAACAACCAAAGCAATTACACGGATGTTTTTGGTTCAGCGCCTTCTTTGCGAATGTTTTTACCAAGTACCCAGCAGCCTTCAGCAATCACTCAGCAGTTGGTTGGGAAATACACATTTTTCCAAGTTACCAGAGGTTGCCAAGGGATTGCTGACTGGTCTCTCGCATGCATCCTTGTAGCCTATCTTGTGTTGTAGATGCTGTCCCTTCAGTCATCGAGAGCAGTTTGGTATTTATTTTTGCTACTATTATATTTTTTCCCACATAGTGACACCTATCTCTGCTTAGGGATGCTCAGGACTTTTCTGAATACAGTTTTACCATTGCGCTAAGATACCACAAGGGTACCTGGCAACAGGGTGGCAGATTAAAGTCAACTAGTTCAACTTCACTAACCCACCAACCCTCCTCATGCATGGTTAGCATCTAATTTTTTTAAGCCCAAAGTTATGGCATTGCTCTATAACTTTTGTTTGTGCAAAAGTATCTCAGCCAGAAAGTGGGATGTTCTCTTAAGATATCAGCTAATTAGTTTACTGCTGATGTCTAACTCATAAACATCTTTTCACTGATGTCTGAATGTGTGATTTAAGCACTTGGAGAACAGTCATTCTCATCAGCTTCTTTGTGAAAGGTTTTGGACTGTTTTAGCTATTAGTGGTATCTCAATGTATTTCCTCTTTGGAGAAGAAAGATTATTTGGACCTGGAAATCATGTCAAACGTGACATTCTGACTGCAGCTCTTTAACTTTGCCCTTTACACTTCTGTTGTAGAGATTCATAGAAACAGGTGCAGTCTCTTTTCAAAAAGACATGCGTTTTACATGACTCATTTTAAACATTTCTTTTCAACTCTGACTGAGAGTAAACACAAATTAGCCGAGTGGAAAAGCCATTTCGCTAAAAGCATTACAGATCTCCATCCTTTCTTCGACTGTCTAACCTAATTACTCCTCAAATTTATCTGCTCATGCCAGTTTGTTTACATGCATGAAACTGATTTTCTGCAAACTCTACAACTTAATGTTTTGGTGGATTATGGTGTGGACAGCCATGAAGACAATCGCTAACCTTCCTGTGCTCAGCAAGTGCACCCTGACCTTAATATTTTATATTGTTTCCAACAAAATCCAGAGAAAATGGTTTTATTTGTTTGTGTGTATTTTTATTATCCAAAAAGTATAGAATAGCATGCTTCTGTCTCTGCTGGTACAGGACTGACTCTGGGTGACTTGAATTAATAATGATAAGATCAAATTATAAATACTATGGAAGTCCAGTTGTTAGGGAAAGAAAAGAGAAAATAACAAAAGGACAGCCTTGTCATCTCTGACAACTCAATTTACACTTCTTTTTTTTTTTTTTTATTTGAACATGCTAATTTGTGCTCTCTGTATTCCAGCTTGTACCTCATACCTCAAAAGAACCCACAGATGTTCAGTCTGGCTGATGTGGTGGTTATACTCCTGTTAGTATTGCAACACAGGGGCATTTCTTGATTTTCTGATATATTCATATATTTATAGTATTTAATTAGGTGTTCTTGATGTCCTGTGCCATAACGCTATAGCTTTAGTTTTCTGTATATGTGGCAATTGTGTCTGTCAGACCCTGATGAAGATTAAGTTGATTTGTGGTGTGTTGTTTTTTTAAATAATAAACTTAAAAGACACTATATGGAACGAACAGGAGTTTTAGACCAAACTTCTAAATCTTTGAATACAAGCGTTTTCAATCCCATTTCTACAGGTGTATGAAATCATCCATCTAGCCACACAGTCTGCCTTTACAAACATTTCTGGAAGAATAGGTTTCTAAGGAGCTTACTTAATTGGAGTGTGGCGCAGTAATGGGATGTCACAACTGAAACAAGATGGTTTGTGAAATTTTTTCACTTCCATATTTTCCACGATAAACTGTTAGTGTGTTTAGGAGCCACAGCAGTGTCAGACCACATAAAGTTACAGAGCAGGGTGCCGTTGCCAACACCCTGATGACCTTGAAACTGCAGAGTTCCAATCCTCCTTTGGCATTAACATCAGCACAAAAACTGTGCACTAGGAACTTCGTTGCACAGGTTTCCATGGCTGAACAGCTCCTGTAGGTGTAATGTGTAGGTGGTCAGTCCTTTTGACCATGTGGTGTATGCCTTCAGAGCCATGCAGCTCTTCCAACCTCCTCTGTCTACTTCTCCTTCATTTTAATTCTGAACTATAGAAGAAACCATGATAGGTTAAGACTTGGTTGGCTAGTGGTATGTTGATTGGCTGGTACTTGAATCTGACTGATAGGTGAGCGTGTTGAAGCCTGAAACGTGTCCATGTGAATCCTGCAGTAATCTTCAGTGGCCATGGCCACGCCTTGGCTCTCCCTCAGCATTAAAGAAGCATCTATCATCGGTTGCTATCCCTGAAATTTCTTCAGGGATAGCAACATTTGCATTTCTTCTTTTCCCACCTGTTAAAGGATTTTTTTTTCCATTTGGATATAGGGTCTATGGAAAGAAGGTGTTAAGAACCAAGGAGCTGACAATGTGTGAGGATGGGAAGGACAAAGATTCAGACTAGCCATGCCTCTCCTGCTGCCATCTCCTTCTCTAAACTGCACGATCATCCTTCTAAAATTAAACTGGCTATCACAGGTTTTAGTCTACAGCAAGGAAATTTACAGCATTAACCTTTAGTGGTGCTTGACACTATAATGCTCACTTGACAGAATGGATCCCTAAGGCCTCTCACATATGAGCTGACCTCTTCTGGGATGCTTTTGTTTATGAAGGGGAAGGAGGGAAATATGATAGGGCAAGAGTGAGAGAAAATGCCTGAGAGAATAGCAATGATGGAATGGGTGTGAAAGAGGAAGAGAGCAGCACAGACTAAAGAGACCCACTGCGAAAATGAATGCAGCCTCTCAGGATGGAGCAGCAAGGGAGAAAAGTAATAAGCCCTCCCTTGGTGTGCCGTGCTGCCAAATGCTATGATTGATCAAGTCAGAGCACCGCTCTTTATTAACACTGATCATATATTGCCACGAGCAGCATTTTTCTACCCGGCTTTAGGGATAAGAGGGAAGAGCACTTTTCAATTTCATCTGAAATGTATTTCCATCTGTCGGGTTCGATTTAGCCCCGATATTGCCCGACATGTCTGTCAAAGTCTGTTCGTCAAAAGGACGGGCTGACTTTTAAGCTGCCACCATCAAACATCTTTAAAAAGACGCCATGTTGCCCTTTGAGGCAAAACAGTTTCATGCAAGTTTGATCGTTTCACTGTCACTTCAGTTTAGATTGTCTAGGATTTTATTTCCACTGTAGATATCAAGCAAAGTAAATACAGCAACATCAACCAAAGAGTACAAGCAACGGCAGTTCAAAGGGTTATTTCCCTCTCATCTTGACAAAAAAATAGTTTCACTTTATGTTTTCTCCAAATCCTATATCAAAGCGGACCCTCACATTCCCCAATCATTCCTTCAAATTTCTCTTCTCGGTCTTGTTGCTGAGTATGGAGAAAGTATTGCAGAGCAGTTTTTGATTCTCCAAAAAAAAAACAAAAAAAAACATGTTGTTTAAGATGGTGGTCCAGGGCAGCTATTGAGCTGCTTTGATCCTCCACCTACTGGGGTGTCTTTGAAAGTGACTCTTTGGAGTGAAGAACATTCTGTCAAGGGTCTCATCTACAAAACACAACTCTGCCGAGCACACTGCTTGAAGCATAACACACTGGTGGCCAAACGAGGATAGTCTACGCCAAAGCCAACAGAAACCAATATGGAAACCTCTCAGATATGGAAAATTTCATACGAGTTGGCTTCTATACCCGAAGACACATTTCAAATGAAGTAGGTTTCTTGACAGTTAAACTTGCCAACTGAAAAACAGGTCAGCTATAGATTTAAAGTTACGGATGAAGTATGAGTGTTAAAGGCGACTTGTACTGCTCATTTCCAACTCGATATTATTCTTTTAGAGTGGCTTTGGATTATTTACTGTTCAAAATACTCCAGATTTATCTTGCAGTGTGCTATGGTGCCGCATTTTTGCTCATCCACTGACTGAAACAAGCCATTTTAGCACGCTTCTCTTTAAGCCAGCTTTCATCAGAGCCACAGCTTTATGTCTGAGACGGCCATATTAAGGATATCTTTGACAACCTACCGAGCCAAGAGTAGGAAAAAAACTTAATTTAAAAGAGAACATTTAGAGCAGTTTGAAGCCTGAGTTTCTGGACTGCAGTAATCCCCTGTAAATAAGCCAAGTTCATTAATAATACATATATAGGAAACTTCAAATTAAAAAAGCATAATAGGTTCTCTTTACTATAATTCCACTTTTTCATTATGCTGTTGATTTTTGGCATTTGTATACTTGTAGGATTCGTTTTGGCAAGACTTTGGTCATCCACCCGTGTGTTCACAATCCTCATAAATAGCTCCTCATTCTAGAGTCAGATTGTAGTGAAAAGTACACACAGTGATCTCCTTCATTCAAGCTGTCTATTTTCACATGACTCACTACTCCTCTGGTCAGATTCTAGAGAAACAAAAATAAATTGTCTTGCATTGTTTGCGAGCCTTTTTGACTTCTCATTTCTTTTTTCAAATCGACCATGCAATGACAGCAAAACCTAATTTTCTTCTTTCTGTGCTTCAAGCGTTAGAGTAACCTGTGGATCGTGATGGATCATGAGCCGTAACAGCTCCTGCCTCACTGACACTCTGCTTTTCATGATGTCACACTAAAAATGCATTGGTTGAAAATCATATTTTTATTGATGAAAAACAGGCCCTGCTGTAAAGGCTAAAAACTGTATAAAGAGTGGTGGGAACAGGTGAAACTATTTGAACATGTAAATATGACGACAGTTACCGTAAACCCCCTGACATACAACAATATGGTTTGACTAGTGATACAGCACATGCAGTTTCATGCCCCATTAACCACTGGAACTGTGTTTATCCATGTTCCCATTTATTTAAATGGGAGCTTCAAAATAACTACCTAGAGGTGTTGCCAGTATGACTACAGAGCAGCAAAGCTTACATGTGGACCAGTGTTCATTTTTTGAAAGAAAACTATGACGATAAATATTTATAGATAACCTATTTGTCACGTAGAATTAAATGTAACATTTGAAAAGGGGTTAATATGACAAAGTGTTGCTACGTATTTTGTCAGTAGATCTGGATCTGTCTGCTGTGGCGTGCTGCTCTACGTGGATGTGCAGTTAATTATTATCAATCTGAGACTTAGTATCTGAAATAAATGATTAATTGAAGTGTCAATAATTTGTCTGATTTGTTTTCAAGCTAAACATTCTGCATCAGAGAAAAGAACCAAAGCCTCATAATGAAAAAGCCACAAGTTCTACTGAACTAATGATTTATTATCAAAACGCGTTCCTATTAATTTTCGGTCAATTTGGTAATTGTTTCAGCTGTAATTAAAACAATTTTTCATTTTCTTAACACACGCCAAAGCAGCCTCTTTGTTTGTTTTCAACACAGACTTATTTATATCCTGGATGGATTTCATTGGGAAAAGTCCTGTAGTATTTCCATCCATTACTACCCTGAAGCATCCCGAAATCCAAATCAATTTCTTGGTAACTTCATGCAAATCTATTCATAGATTTTCACATCTTCTGCAAACTATGAATGTGATGTAATTCGGTCTTAAAAGTCAGCCAACTGACCCCCAATTTCAGACTCATCTGAACACTCGGTAGTCCCGTGTTATCACTCGTAGGCATTACACAATGAGCTCCTTGTGTAAAAACACGCAGCCATTCGCTTTCCAGCAGCATCTGCACAGTGTCCAACATGTGAGTGAGACACATCTGGTCTGCAGCATCATTAACCTACATTTATTCCCAGATTGCAAAGTGTCGTCGCAGTGGATGCCCTCTGTGGGCTACATGTACAGGCAGACACAAACAAACAAATCCCAGACACCCACTCTTTCCTGGTGCTGTGGGCGCTCAGATGCTGCATTCATTCGCATGTGCCTATGTGCCTGCTCCTTTGCTCTCTTGTTTGCTGTTGAACAGATGGAGCAATAAGTTAGCATATAGCTAGCTCACTGCTAATACTGAGCCTGCATGATGAGACACTGCTGCCACACCCATGTTCTCTCTCTCTGTTTCCCCTCTTGTGTTTCATGTCACACCGGTTCACCCACCTGGCAGTACTCCCATGCCCTTCTGCCCTCCTGTCCCACTCTCCTGCGATTACCACTCTAATCCATATTTAATGGATTCAGCGCACTCTCTCCTCCTGTCCCGATGCTTGGCCCTGATTAAACCTCCACTGTGTTATGATCCAGATGTTACAACTGGGTTGCAGTAGAGCAAAAGGTGTGTACACTAGATGAGTCGAAGCGCAGACTTTTCCGGTTCGAGTTGAGAAAATCGATTGGCTCCCCAGGCAGCTTGTTCGCTCACAGTTACAGAGAAGCTATTATCTGTGTATGTGTTTAATACGATTGTGTTGTCTTCGCTTACACAGAAAACTGTTTGATCGCTCCTCCGAGGACAAACAGGGACCAGGAAAAAACATTTTTTTGTGTTTATTAATGATGATTATATGTCAAGCTGCAAATAGAAGAGAAGTTCAAGGGTTCTTCCTTGATTGTTTTCTCTGGATTTTGATCCATGTTAGGAAAAGAAATATCAGAGGCTCACACAAAACAATTCATCTTCAGATGGATGCTGGAGGTGTGCGTACATTTGTGTGTGAAACAAAGTATGTGCACGCATGTGGAAATTATGCAAGCGAAAGCTCTCTCTCTCTCTCCCTTCTGTTCTTGTTTTGTGAGTGTGTATGGGCACAATTTATTGTGTGTTTGTGTGCAATCACACGCTCAGTGGCCCCATCTCCTCTCACTCTCCTCTGATGTTTACCTGGAGCAGTGCAGCAGTGAAATCAAAGGGCAGAAACGGAGAGTTGTGTGCTCATTTATCTCAGCGCCTTCAGATGGAGGGTGGCAGTTTTTACAGCTCACACCCCCTGATGCGTTCACAGCAGTCGGCATGTGTGCAGTGTATGTGTACGTCTGTGTGTGTGTGTTCTCCCTCACCTTGGACCTCCTGCTCTACCTGATCTTTCCGACAGTGATATTCTTTTCGCAGCTTACTGTGAGCCATCCATTAGCTCCTCTCGCACTGCAGTAAAAAGGAAGGATTTTAATATCTTCTTGCTGTTCTTTGAAAGCTTTGTTCTCTTTTCTCTGCTAATTTATGGAGGAAACTGAGGCCGTGGGTGGCTCATTTATACATAATGATATTCCTTGTGATGTCACTTCTTGTTATTTCACAGACTGAGCAGACAGGGTATTAGCAAGAAAAATCAAATGAGCTACATGATGAATGCATGCACTGTACAGGTAGCTTTTCCCAGAGAAAATCTGCTTCTCAAGAGTGACCTTGTTGGACCAAAACATACCAAACAGTTAAGCTTCATATATTTTTCTGTAGACATGCTACTCAAAACACTGTTGGGTATTTGCAACATAAAGTGCCTTTAAACAGCTGTGCATGTAAACTGGTGCTATATAATTAAAACTAAATTAATTAGCACCTTACTGTTTCATTTTTATCTTTCCTAATTTGTTCCCAAACCCTCTGTTCATGTTGTGGTCCTGAATAATGAATGATGAAGCCAACAGCGAAGTGCCATAAAGTTCCAGTTTCTCCTGACCAGCTAAGGATGGTTCAAAAAGTGAGTCAAGTGCCATGAAATGGATGGATACAAAGTAGCTTTAGTCCCTCTAGCTAATTTCAAATTTTGGAGGGCATATTTCTTTTTATTATTTCACCTATTTAGATAATTTTGAGGCCTAGAGTTAGGGGTGTTAACTGCCTTGATTGGTGTGCACATGTAGGTTATTATAGCCAATAGCATCATTTTTTGCCTAATCTTTGTAAATTTACATCACTGAACTGCACTTCTCAGCCATTTATTGGGGGATTTTTAAACCAGATGTAACAATCAATATGCCGTGCTAAGTTCTAGTTACTTTCTAATTGACTGGTACTGAAATGCACTCTGAATTTGTCGATCACATTTGAAAAGAGCACCAAAAACTGTGCCTGTGGTCTTGTTATTATATGTTGTTCCCGTTTAGTTGGTAGCAGCAGTGGATTAGTAATATTTGTGGTTTCTGGAGCATTTTGATGTATGGTTGGTTACTTCCTGTTTTATTTACAGTGATGCTTTTCAGTTGCTGTTAGCTTTACTGCCTTTGCTAATTTTTCTGTGCTTGCTAATTCATTCTGATTAATTTCACCTTTGTTGTCTTTCACACCTGTTCTCTATCCCAAACTACAATCAGTTAGTCATTTGATAAGTCGTTCCCCATTATTTAGTATGTAATCGTCCCTTTATAGTTTGTAGATTGTCTTGTTTATGTAGTTCATTTGTTTTACCAGTGGTTTTCTAGCATTTCCTGTATGTCTTGTGTATCTTGTTCTTTTGATCATTTGTATATGATTGTTTTGTATTGTTTTATGGACCTCACCTATTTCGTGGTCCCTGTCGGCATAGTTTTCCTTACTGCTTCCCTTTTCATGAATGACTGCTGCCAGATGGGCTTTAAGTTGACCTGCAGTTTTTTTTCTAGTTTAAAAGCAGAATTATTCCAAGTAGAGTCCTTTTTCCTCAGTGAGCTCTTTTATTGATTGCATAGGCTGATGGGAATGCCTCTGCTCCCCCCCACTGTGAATATGTCTGTAATGAATCAGTGATTGTTGGACTAAAGGTGATGGGTCAGATTTTGCTCATCCCTAGCATCAGCTTATGTTTAAGATATACCTGTTGAATTTTTGCATGAGGTTTGTTTTTCAGAACAGACCTTCCTCTCGTAGAATTTCTGTACAGTGTGTATCTTATCTTTTTTTGCTCAGTATCCTGAGGGGTTACATCCGTTTTCAACTATTCTGCGCCAATGTTCAGTGCCAATACAGGAAGCAATGTCCCCTTTGTGCAGTGATACAGAAAATTAAGATTTGGAGGTCACTTCCGTTGATGGGGGTTGATGGGCATGTAAATCAGACAGAGGCTGTTGCCTTTGACTTTTCATTAACCTGCAACTTCAACCTTTTTTAATTAGTTGCTTAACTATCTATGCAGCTGAACTAGTTTAAGCTGTTTTAGTTAGTTTTGTTTTGTTTTTCAGTTATTTACCATAACTTCTAGGCCCGCCATGCTTTCATAAACCATACTTTCAGGCATTTGTTAAATATGCAAATAAACCATGCATTTGCTTTTTTTTAATGCTTCGTGGCATTAATTTAACATGTACTATTTTTAATAAAACAGCTAACTCACTCTCAACAGAAAGCACATTGTCCTTTTCTATTGCATTCTAATGGATTCTAAGACACTTCAAAGGGAGCAGATGACGGTGTGACAAGTCCTCTGAGAGAAACACGTTCTCATCTGCATGACCTGTTTTTCAGTATTAACACTGGTAAAATGTAAAGATCTTCTGACCTTATTAATAGTATGCAATATAAAGAAACAGTATATATAAATGGGTCATCATAGTGCAGAGAAACAGAATATGTCAAAATATTATCATTGAAAGGCTAAAATACATATTTCTCTGTTGATGTGCGTGTTTGAGAATGAAACGTCTCTCAGTGCTGGAAGCGCGTTCATGGCGCCGTCCTCCAGCACTGAACTGTTGACAGTTTGAGCAGGAAAAATGTTTAAAAGTGACTCGAAAGTCCCAATATTTCATGAAAAGTTCTTGCTGGAAAGTGAGTTTTGAAAGGCAGAAATCTCAGTACTTGCCACAGTACATGTCACGCTGCAACCTGAGTATATACAGTACAGTAGAGTATATTACAGTTTGTCAGCTTAGGCGACAGAAAAATCATAAATATTGCACCATTTATCCACAGTGGGGATGTGTCTCTCAGTATCAACAGATTTAAAGTTGGGTAAATGGAAAACTTAAAGGTTCATAACTGCAGAAATTAAACACACAGATTCATGATGCAACAACATAATACTCGAGGATGGGTTTTAGTCTTAAATTACGTTGCCTTTTTTTGCAAAGTGTCAAGTCATTTCCTGAGCTCCCCTTTATTGCTGCATTGACCTTTTTTACATTGGCAGTGTTTATTATTTTCTTTCACACTGACAGTAAACATTAATGATTAGAGCATGTTTGCAGCCAATCCATTTCACCATGGCTTACAGTAAGCATATGTGTCCAAGCACATGGCTGGAGCTGCCATATGGAAGTGATGGCAGCTTCCCCATTATTCATGCAGCTGAGTAACTCTGAAAGCACACTAAATCCCGCTACTGAGTAACACCACATTGGCACCTTATGTTGTTGGACAGAAATTTATGCTTCTGCTCAAGTGTACAAACAGTCTCTTGCTGTTATTGATTTGCCCCCTGGTCAATCCGTTACCTCGAGTAAATTATGTCTTCGGGGAGCTTTTTAGAAGATCTGCTCTTTAAAGTAATATGATAATTCCCAGTTTTCCACAAGCCACAGCCTGATGTTTTTAAAAGGTTAATTATGGCCATCGATTTCTTTTTAAAACATTAAAAAACAATGTTGAGTTAATTATGGTTTTAAATGCTCATGCATCTCTTCTTATATTTAACTTTTCTGTGAACACATTGTGAAAAATGTGACTTTTGTGGACTCTCTAAGTTGTCTGAAAGCCTGTTTACTGATTTTTATGTGATCTTCTGTGAAAATCCAAAGGATGTGATGGTTACACTGGAGTGTTGTGTCCCATTGCCTGTTTGTGTTGTTAGAATAAAAGTTGAGCCCACTCTTCACTAATATCAACAAAAGACATCGATTTCAACACAGGATAGCAAAACCAAGCTGGAGCAAGCTGACATTAGGTATCTGGCAGCTACAACAGATTTCATGTCATTTTTGTGTGGTAGCAGGAAAGCTGATGTCAGTGAATGTTAAAAAAAAGACAGTTTCTTTAGACCAAACAAAAATGTGACCATCAGGAGAAAACTGCAAATGAACACCAGAGGATTTGAGTCATGTAGAGATCTTTATTTGGCTTTAGAGATGAAATCCAATTCAAAACTGTCATAAGTGTTAGAAATTTATACCAATAAAATCACCAACCAATTTATTAAGTACACCTTAATATTTTTTTGTTGGTTAGATTTAACAAGATGCTGGAAACATTCCTCAGAGATTTTGTTCCACATTGAAAAAATAGCATCACACAGTTACTACACATCTATGATGTTACTCTCCACATCCACAAAGGTGTTTTGAATTCAGATCTGGAGAACTTTGAGTACAGAGATGTCACTGTAATGTTTAAGAAAATGGTTTGTGACCAGCTTTGTGACATGCTGTATTGTCCTGCTGGCATAAAGTATGAACATGGTCACTAACAATACTCAGTCGGGCTGTGGGGGTTTAAGAAGCCAAAAGTAGTTAACAACAAATACTGACATGCAGTTATTTATGCAGTTACTCAGCTGCATGAATAATGATTCATTAGACCAGATAATTTTCAAGCCTTCTAATCTCCAATTTTGGTGAATTGTAGCTTTGCTTTCCTGTACTTAGCTGACAGGAGCGGCACCCGATATTGTCTTCTACTGCTGTAGCCCATCTGCTTCAGAGTTTGATGTGTTGTGTGTCTTTCTTATACCTTACTTGTAAAAAGTGGCCGTTTGTGTTACTATGAAATCTTGTCATTCTTCTTTGACCTCTAATGTCAATGCTCACTGGATATTCTCTCTTTGTTGGACCATTTTCTGTTAACCCTATCAATAACTGCAGTTTGCCTACTGGTGGTGGTCAGAGGGCCCGGTGGCGCCAGTGTCCGGCAGCCTCGCCTCTGTCAGTGCGCCCCAGGGCAGCTGTGGCTACAATGTAGCTTGCCATCACCAGTGTGTGTGTGAATGGGTGAATGACTGAATGTAGTGTACAGCGCTATACAAATACAGGTCATTTACCATTTAACTGTGTGAAAACATTTCAGTAGATCGTCAGTTGCTTAAATACACCAACAGCGATGACACATTCAAAGTCACCTAAAGCACTTTCTTACTCATTTTGAGTGCACAGTTTAAACTGTGTCTACATGCCTAAATGCAGTGGGTTTCTGCCATGTGATTGGCTAATGAGGTATTTCGTAAGCCAACAATAAATAAGATGATGGTACTTTCTACAATAATAGCCAACAAAAGACAGTTCATAGCCAGCTACCCAACTGGCATGGCATTATACTTTCAAAGATAACTTTCTTGGCTATTTGCTGAGGTGTGCTCAGGTGTGCAGTATATTTGCAAACTCATTGTGACTTATAAACACACATTTTATAATGCATCACAACATGGTGAGCGTCAGTTTAACAATTTTAAGCTGCTGGCAGGAAAATAAGAGAAATCATTAATGTTTTCCAGAAAATTGAATGGGGAGACCTTTATACAAAGAGGTGAGAAATAACCAGAACCATGACTATCCTGTGGCTGCCATCAATATCCTAGCAACTGCCTCTCAGAGGCTCTATAATCTCCCCCATCTAGCCTTAACAAGTGGGAAGGATGTGAGGGAGGGGGGTCAGAGGAGCGGATAGTTGGTATCCAGGCGCTGTTCTCCGGATGGAAAAGCTTGTGATCACAGCTTCATCACTTCCAGTCATCACTCTGGATATTTCAGCAGAGCCCAGGTGGCATCTTCCTGTTCATTTCTGCCTCTTGATTTGATTAGGTATAATGCCACTTGTCATGCTGGTGTCATGTGAAATGGAGCTCTGGCCTGCTGCCTGCTGTTAAGCTGTTTCAGTCTTAGATTCAAAAACAGAAATAGCCTCTCTGGAAAGGTTAACCACTACATCCACTTGTGATGTAGTGAGCAAGGGCACAGCTTGATTTTCTTTAAATGAGGTAAATCGAGTTGACTGAGAGAGGGCTTCCTGCTGATCACTAATGCTCCCAGTAGGATTGCTGGATCCACCTTCATCTGGCAAAATTGTTCAGGTGCTGCTGCATCAAATTCATCCCATCTTTGAGAAGGCCTTCATGCGCATCCACAGTTTGACAGTTATTCACCTCTTCTGTGAAAGGCAGACAATACCGTCTATACGCTATACTCTGTGCTCCTTTTATCTTGCAGAGATGCCATGATGTGGGTATCACTCCGGTTCCTTGGCACACTAAATGCATGCAGCAGTTCTTATGAATTATTCAAAGGTTTTGTTCTTATAGTTGCATACTTGACATTGAGCTGTTTGTGTGCCATTTCTTTATCTACGGGATCCCACACAGAAAATCCATTCCGTAAGATAGCGGGACCACATCTCATACTGATCTCCTATAGGTAAAAATGAGTATCAGAACAAGGACATCTATACCGTTAGCGTTCTCAAACACATGCTGCATAGTAAACATAACACTGAATAGGTATACCAGAAACCTATTCTTTTCACTCAATCAGGACAGACTGATTCTGACAAGTGTGCCCAAACCTCTCTGGTATTATATGCTCACACCTCCACATGCGTAGGCATGGGCACAAATTAGCACAAGCAAGAGACTGGTGTCCTATGGGAAAGGCAGCTGTCAGTCTTTAGATCTATTCTTGGCTCTGGGAGTCTTCACTCAGCTGGGGGAGTGAAGGAGCCTTGACAGGTTTTATAGTAATCAATCATTTGTCCCATGGCTGTTCCACAATTTAATATCAGCATCAACAAAGAGAGATAAAGGGAACATGTTATTCACTGGTATCAAGGGCAAGCTGTGTTGTCTTTTCCAAATGAGTAAAAGAAATAAATGCACATGACATGGCAACATATGAATAGTCAAATGGTCAGCCATTCACAGGAGATACTACAGGTATTGGCAATTGAGCCTCATGATGCTAATATGTATGCCTTCTGCCCTTGCTCTTTATGTGCCCCCTCCCCCGGCCAACATATCTTGCAATTATAGCTCAACATCCTAACAAGAACTCCCAGTGGACCACCAGTCAGTGATGCTGTCAATTTGGTAGCTGAGATGGCTGGAAATGTCTCATTACTTTGCTGAGCAGAAGCACCGGCTTTAACTCTTTGTGAACTGCCCCCAGAAAGTCATTATAAAAGAATAACCCCAGAAATCAGCAGCTACCTGCGCCTAACGGTAGGCCACACAATGAATAAATCATACTGTGTGTTTTAGAAGGAAGAAAAAGGTGATGAGAGTCAGCGAAGGTCCAGTCCTCTCCAGAAGTAGCCAAGTACTTTGTTACTGTACTTAGCTAGATTTTTTTTTTTCAGATGTTTTACTTTTATTCCCTACATTTGAGAAACATTTTTTGTACTTTCTACTCGAGCTCATTACTTTAGCTTCAATGGTATCATTTTTAAATTCATGAAATGGTAACAGACAGTACATTGCATATTGCTGAGATGCTCTTGTGTAGCTAGCTAGATGCTCAACAAACACCAAACTGTTTGCATGTGCATTTTATGCAAACAGTGCCACAAGGTTCAGCTACTAAGAATGACGTTAGCTTCAGTCAGAGGTGGAGAGAGATGTAAGAAAGACAGGACAGGTTATATTTAAAGGTAAGGACTGATCAGTGACACTTTCCATTATAGGACGTGTTCAAGATAATATATTTTCATATTGTTGAACATTCTACAAAACACAATAAGTATACAAACTTCAACATTTAAAAAAAAATGTTGCATCAAAATAGATTTTTGACAGGAAAAAACAGGTTAGCTTGCAGTACTGTGGTAAAGCACTGTGCTGGACTGTTGTACAGTGGTTGTGGTGCTTGTGGTCAGTGTTAGGGTACATAACAGTAGAGTACAGTAGATTCATTTGCATTTAAGATGATGATGCTTAGATTAAGTTGCTGAATTTAAATCTCATTTGTATTCTTATATACTAATATTATTTTATTATCATATCAATATAGCACAAGGTGCAGTTACCTTTGCATAAAAATAGATGTTTGAATCGTCTTTCAAGGAGCTTCTTTTTTACTTTCTTACATTAAGTACATTTAAGAACCTGTGAAGTTCAGTGTTTAGTGATTCAGCTTTTATAGGAGTATGTTTTAACACAAGTATCTATACTCTTACTTAACTAAAGAAATTCTGTACTTTTGCCACCTCCGGTCCAGTCATTGCACTTCCTTTCTGCAGACAGAAGACATCTGTCCACTGGCTTGATTTAATAAAAAATCTAGAGGTATGCATGGTGTGTAAGATTACAGAGCTGTCTTTTAATATCTAAAGCAGCTGTCAGCTACATGTGACCTATTTTACCCATGTGAGGGATTCAAGCCATTGCATTCGGAGTTAGTTGGGCTGGAAGGTTTTTGCAAAGTAAATGAAAAATAAAGATAATCAAAAGCAACCGAGATGAAACAAAGTGGAATGTTTCTGATTGCAAATTGGAGGCATGATTAAGAAATTCAAAGGTTTCAGCCTGATTTCACCTTCTTATTCTGTATTTTCATCATACACTCCAGTGTGACATGAAATAAAGGCAAGCATGAAAAGAGCTAACAGAAGGCGGTGGGTCGATGTGGTGGTACAATCACAGCCTGTCTGCTTTGGCCTGCTGTGTGCTTGTGTTTGTGCATGCATGCGTGTGTTTGTTTGAATGTCAGAGTGTGCGCATGTGTGCATATGTGTGCATGTCTTGAACGGAGCTTGGCTTCAATATCTACGTTCTCCGTCCAACACCTCCCACCTCCCCACTGTTGCTCAATCCGAGTCCAAGAAGGATCTCCCGTAGGCCCCAGAAAGTGGGTCTGCACCTCAATAAGTTTTTCAGCAACTGGGCTAGAAGTGTTACTTTCTTAAATCCAGTATGTTTAGGTGATTCGTAAAACACGAAGCCCCACTGTTCATCACTTGAATTAGCAAACTGACAAGCGGTAATTTTCCATCTATGTTGCATCACCAGGGCTTTGATTAGCAGAAACAAAAGCATGTAGCTGAGTTCATTTTCTAAATTTTAATAAATTACAAAATTTCAAAGCCTTTCTCTCACTGACAGCGCTGCGTTTTTTCTTAATTCTGTCTAAATTCAGCCTCAAACATGTTTTTGTCGCCTTCCCACTCCTAAGCCCACACAATTTTGAAAAAAAACAATAGACTACAAATAAGTCTTGTGTAGAATATTCACATAATAGCATGAACATTTTCTAAACCCTAATATCCCCTTTAGTACGTTAAATATGGACATTTTCTCTCTTTAGTATCTTTAATGAATAAACACATCATCAGATTCCTTGACTGGCTAAAAGAAAGCTCAGTATTCTGCGTTGAACCAACTCTAAAATTCACTGGATGCATATTCTGCAACAATGAACTGTTTTGCAAAACTCAACAGTTTGTTTATGCTCATGCAAGTATGTGCTGTGCAAGTAAAACACTTTCTGCTTGAATCACACCATCACTCATGCACAGAAATAAACCAATGTGTTACTGCTGAGGAACATCTGGACTGGTGTTTCACAGGCTGGAGGATGATCTACTTTTAACTGGCTTTTAAAAGTGGCTCTGTAGATGATTTCAAATGTGGCTGAGAGCCGATTGTGCTGCCATTGTGTTGTTGGTCAAAATGCATACAGGTTCACAGATGGAGCACCTTGTTTTTTCCTGTATAGTTCCAGTGGCCTAGTTCTAGTTCTTTGTTCTGAACTTCTAAAGTGTATCTGATGACTCTTGTGATAGATAGTGTTTCTTCATTGTTTTTAAAATAAGCTCTTTTTTTGGACTTTTTGAAAAGGGTGTGCCTTTGGAGAGAAATAGCAAGACAACAGAAAGTCAGTTTGGAAGGTGAGAGTTTTTTAGAGGCGGTAGAGCCACTTCAGGTGGAAGATGTGAGGGAAAATTTGAAGGAAAACTCGCTTCACTGAATGTGATTCATGTTGGTAACAAGCTGGCTGATGCTATTATGCTTAACTTCACTAAAATTCAACTTACAGTTACTTATCTGATTGATGTTTTTTTGTTTTTTTTCCAGTTTAGCTTTCCAGTTTTAACTGAAGCGTCAGCATTGTTTTAAGCAGGTTTTGTATAATGAAATCCTCA
Source organism: Simochromis diagramma (assembly GCF_900408965.1). Lineage (NCBI taxonomy): Eukaryota > Metazoa > Chordata > Actinopteri > Cichliformes > Cichlidae > Simochromis > Simochromis diagramma. Next base: position 14,622,475 of record NW_024386860.1, read on the forward strand.
TTTTTCTTTATAGTTTTTTAATTTTTCCCCCTCCAGTACAATGCAGGTGTTCGTGCATAATATAGAGCCAGACCAGACAGTTCCACTATAAAAATATTGGTCTCACAATGGCAATCACAGCCCCATATAAGTTGAACCACCAAATAATTCAACAATTTTTTTTAGATGCAGCCCACTGATTCAGTTTGCTGTTTTCCTTCTGCTGAAATTACTTCCACTACATAATAATGCAAAATAGTTGCTACTCTGTATTGCCTAAATGTGAGCTGGTTCTCAAAAGCCACCAAATCCAAACTGGCTCTGCACCAGTACTGACGCTGCCTCAGTGGAATATTGGTTACCTGCAGATTTTCTCCTTGTGTAAGGAGTCGAGCTGAACCGCTGACACTGAAACAATGAAACAGGTGCAACTTCTCTCAGATCACTAGCACAGACATCTAGCACATTTGATTTTAAGCATGATAGATGTTTAGATTCTTTTCCATCACACAGTACCATCGGAGAAGCATCTGATAGGTCCCAGATTGATTTTGCAATATGACAGTAACCCCAATCATGCAGCCAGAAACATAAAATACTATCATCAGAGGCAAGACGATCAAGGAGCCCTGCAAAGATAGTGTGGCCCCTAGAGAGTTTTGATCTCCACATGGAGTCAGTCTGGGATTACATGAAGAGAAAAAAGGCATTGAGACAGCATAAATCCACAGTAGAACTATGGCAAACTCTCCAAGGTGCTCAGAGCAACGTTCCTGCCAAGTACCTCGAAAAAAAAATGTGCAAGTGAAAGAACTGGTGCCATTTTAAAAGCAAAGTAGATGGATCTTTATGACTATACTGCACAGGAAAATCGAGACACCTTAGCTCATGGCTTTACTTGAGCAATAAGAAATAAAATATCTATATTACCAATAGATATTTTACCTTTATTATCGATAAACCACAGTAAGTTTCTATTCTCTTGTTCTGGGTTATGTTATTTATACGGAGCTCTCTGCTTTGGACTCTAACAGTCTTTCATAGTACTATAGGTGGTTGAAATGGGATTATGGGATGACTGTAATTGTATTGTTCAGTAATTCCAAGCTTTGTTGAAGCAGAAAAATGAAAATGTTCCAGTCCCAACACATGGCTTGATATGAACTGCTTGTCTGGGAATACTTAAATCTCATTGTAGTTTAGCGTAGCACTGAAATAATGGAATTGCCGGTATACTTAAAGCAGCTTGTGTTAGCTTTTCATTCATAATATCAGTCCTGAGTGAACAGTAATAATTACCACTGGTGTCATGTTCCACCGCATATCCCATGTGAGCTTATTCTTATTGTCATGATTCATTATTTTCTCATCATGTGCTTTACACGCTACCTTACCCGTCTGACAGAACAGTTTTTCTCTGTTATTAGCAGGGATGCGATAAAATCTAAATCAAAGCATAAAGCATAGAACAACTGTCTGTAACGCCTTTATTTGCCTTGCTGTTTACTAGCATTTAAGTTCACAAATGCCACTAATTTCACAGTGATGTATCGTTGAAGAGCACACTACATGCAGTGTTTTTAAATTAGGTGATACCTAACAGTGTTATCTCAAAGATTCTCATTGTTGTGATTCAGTGCACATCCCTCTAGCTAATTTTAATCCCCTTGTTTAAAGAGGCAGGGCTACAGAGTAGCCCCCCTCTAGCATCACTCTCCTATTGGATTGTGATGTAAAGTGTGATGCATTGTGGGAGGTGGTAATCTAATCCCCAATGCTGGCACTCCTGAGGGCGAGAGATCTCGCCATGTGATTGAACAATTTGTCTTAATAAAGTGACAGCAACGTCACGAAGCCACCACTCCTCTGAGCACCTGCTCAGAACAAACGCATGCACAGAGCCAGTGCAGATACACTGAAAGACACACCTGTGACCTCCTAACAGGTGCACTGCACGCTCTTAATACCCAACCACAAAGCCTCGTTCCACGTTGCTTGCACTTTACCCTCGAGTAAATTCATTCACAGATTCATTCTCTTTTTTTGCATCCCCATCAAGAAAATCCACACAGCACAAGCTTAATCCACAAGAATACAAAAGATTATTCAACTACTACAAGCTCAGGGCTGGATATTTTTGTCAAAAGCGGATTTGGGCTACCAGATGAAAAAATGTAGATACATGTTCTGGGGAGTCTTAAATACTGCAGATTGACACACTAAGATCAACACCTGCATGGGTATAATTCAGTAATCCTGCAGCTTTCTGTGGTACCTCTGTTATTTAAATTAATGTTATTGTTGAAAGGTCAGTTTACCTTACACATAGAATTTCTTGCTTGTCTCGAATGGGTTTTGAATAACCTTACTTTCTGTATAAAAGATTTGATTTCCCCTTTCCAGTAGTGAAGAATTATAAATTAAACTCCCAACAGCATCACTTTGCAATAACAGTGCCACAGTTTCTCCGTCAGCAGTTTTTCCACTAAGAATCTGTTGGGAGTGAGGTCTGTGGATAATCCAGAGAAACAGGAACATTGTGCCTGGAAAGACAGATTTCTGTTGAATTTTTTAAATGTAATATTTCAGAGCTTGAGATGAAGGCAAACCTCTCATATTCCAATGTACTAAAAATATTATATATATATTTTATTATAGGATACATACCACTCGTTGTTCATGCGTACATGCCTGAGTATTCTGGCACAGCACAAAAAAGAGATTCTTGTCGACTATCTAGATTATTTCTTCACCCATGGCCAAAACATGTGCAAAGGAGGTGCACAGGCCATTGTAAATTAGTTAATAAGTAATACTGATTATGCGTTTATGCTCTGCAAATAACAAATAGCAATTTTACAAATGTATTACTGAGCAATATAATCAACTACTCCTATAATTAATCTCTTGTTCAGGAGATACAAAACAACTCCACCACTGTGGACTGCAGCTGCTAGTCCTTGTTCTGCTCCGCATCATCAGTGAGCTTGGTGCACAAATTTATCAACCAGTTCTTTACCTCGGGATGTGATTATAGAGTGACCCTCCAGCTGGAAGCAAATTGTCAGAGCAGAGCAAGGACTGTTGTTGTTGGAGTCCATCTAACCGTAGGACAAGAGCCTACCTGAGAAAGCAGCCAAATAATATGGAGAACTGAAATTTTAACAAACTAGCCATTAAGTCATCCTGTGAGGAAAACATAAGATGTAAACAATCAAGGCTGTATAGTTAGCAGTCGCTGAACTTCCATAATAGTAGTGAGGGGATTTCCACTAGTAATTATGGATCTGTTGTCTTCCCAGATTCTTCACATGATTCAGCGCTTGTGAAACACCAGCAAAATGTTCCTAGCTTAGTGGGTTGGTTTGCAGGATAGTTTGTTAACTCTAAAACACTAGAAGGGAAATTTTCCATGCTTGTATTTTGTGTTATTGTTAAAGATATGTTATATCTTAATCTTTCTCAGTGCTTGACTTTATACCAATGTTGGGCCCAGCACTGATGCTACTCTGCTACATGTGCTGCAGACGGTGCTACAGCTGTCAAAAACACGGTGGAAATAGTTTGGGCCACTCTTCTGGACAAAAGGTGCAAAAGTACTCCACGCATCTTTTCTATTATAAAAAAAAAAAAATCAAAATTTATTTATATTCAGTCATATGGGACAAAGTATACATCAATACCAATTTCTCCATGATAGGCCATTCAGTTAAAGCTCTATTCCTTATAGATGACAGGTGTTGGAACCAACTCCATACACTGTAATCCAATCTAGACTCACTCCATGAATTATGGATGCACCTGCTTCTCCTTCTCCACCTCGACAAAAATCGAACATTACAAGATTCGCACAGAAGTTTTTTCCAGGGTTTTTGTTTTTGATCCCATTAAAGGGTTCAGGTGTTTATGATGCTGTGTCCACTCCCTGCGCACCAGGGTTGGGCAAACTACAGTAAGATGGTCATCGGATTGGGAGCGAGCTTGGTTTAGGGAGGGTGTCTGGCTGACAGCTAGTTTGGGCTCAGTGGTACAAACTTGTCATCATGCTTTTGTTGTTGTGGGTGTCCTTGAATAGCTGCAAACAGTCACATACATATTGCATGTTTGTGGGGTTGAGAAGGAGATGAAATACCACACCCTGGCAAGAAGAATACCATGCACTGGGAAAACAAGCACCCCTGCTGTGTGTACTCATCATTCTTTCTCTGGCTTTCTTGCTCTTAGTTAAATGCCTTGAACAGTGTGTGTCACTGCTGCTCTTGTAAAACCTGCCAGTGTAGCATCTCACAGACCAGAGGCTTAAATCCATGGGCCACATTCGCTGAGCCTCTGACACTCCTTGTGCAGCACTGAAACTTCCTTCCCCCCCCCCCCCCCGACCACACACACACACACACACACACACACACACTATGCCTAACCCGTACCCTTTGCCAAACCATCACACCCCTTTAGGGGAGACATTCGTGGGCCTGTCAGCTCATATTTGAGTCAACGAGTAAACAAGAGCAGACCTGGGAAGCTGCTCAGTGCCAGTGGTAGGGACTAAAGTTGTAGTGGATGTCTGTTTGTTGTAAAAGTATTTGTAAAATTTGTATCACCTCAGCCCAGACCAAGACTATTCATTTGGTAAATAAAGATAAAACACTGCGCCTTATTTACTGTTACCACTGCTAGTGACAGTACTATGACCATTGTTGTTTTTTCTGTTTTCCCTTCAGTGTGTCTGCTTAAAATGCAGGGTGTGTTCTTTCCCCCTGCCACAACCTTTAAGAATATTCTGGGGACTTTATTGTTATTGCTTGTGTGTCTCTATTTTCCTTTTTTGGCATTCAGCTGCTGCTTATAAAAAGATGTATGCAAGGAAGATCAGCTCAGAGCTCTATGGATATCTAAGTATCTGAAGTATTAATAGCGATACAAATATACACAATAAAAGGAACAGGAAGACACATGCCAGTCAGGCTGCTGTCATAATAGCATCAGTAATCTCCTGTATAGTAAAAGACTTTTTAAAAAGAAAAACTACTCCCTCGTTAGTGAGACTCATTACTGTACACTGTGACAGACCTCAGCTCTGTTTCTGTTGAGGATGGTTTGACATCATTTTCTTTAAACAAAGTTTGCATACTTACAACAGACGCACAGCATGAGATGCTACCCATGTCTGAATATTTACTAAAGACCACTGCGTTATTTCCATCCACCATTAGATTCAGCATTAGCAGTGACTAATTTTGCTGCCATACACACAGTACACAGTTTTGTCCATTGATATCTTACAAAGCAACAGTAAAATGTGAATTAAAAAGAGAAACAAAATGATCAAATTAAAAATGAAATGGCCGAGTCAACACAAAGGAAGAAGCAGCAGCTTCAAAACATGCCAAATAAATGAAAACAATCTGAAAACTATTTTTTAAAGCTAAATCATGACACACCCCTGCTGTCATCATCCAGTCTATTTTTCTACATTTATGCTCATATTGAGTGGTTCCTCGCCTCATCATTCACAGTCATTGTTCAGTGCTGAGTCGATCCTTTAGCAGGTGGGAAATAACTATGTCTGTGTGTGAAGGTTAAGTTGGTGGGGTTTTTTTTATTTGTGAGGCATTTCTGAAAATAGGCAATCAAAATACTCCTGAAAAGACAGGGAAAGTGTGAAAGAAAGAAAAAGGAGTATGGATAAAAACTACTGCTGTAACTAATGCTGTATGAGAATTTCCAGATGAAAATGATATAAGGTTGTATATAAAAGCCCTGCAATATAAATGTTGTAAAGAGCAGCTTAACCCTCTGGGGTCTCGGTCAGTTTTCTTTTGACTGTATAAAAATCTGATTTAGACATTGCTACAAAACACAACCAAGTACAGAATTTTTAAAACAACCTGAGCTATTTGAATATGCGTGATGTTGTAGTGCTAAGGACTTCAGACTATGTTTGATAAGTAATCTGGGTCCAAGCCATAAAGTGCTTTAAATGTGATGAGTAGGCTCTTAAAATCAATTCTAAACCAATTTGCAGCCATTAGAAGGACTTTAAAAGTGATCTCTTTTCTTGGCCGGTGTTAAATATCTTACAATGTGAAGTTTAGGTAATGATTTCTGATTAACCCTCTCAAGGCAGACGTTGCTGATTTGCAACAGTTAAAAACTAACAACCTGATTACCCCACATGCATATTTTATGAGTTTTTTTCACTCAGAAGTACCACTGCAGGACTTGGTTGTGCATTAGCAACAAAAAGTTTAATTTGAGCCTGAGAGCGTTAAGATGGTCAAGAGGCTATTGCAGTAAATCGAGTTGAGTGGAAGCAAAAGCATGTGTGATGGAGTCTGTATAAGTGAACATGAACATTTAACAAAGTTTCTCAGATGGAAGATGGATGACTTTGCATGTATGGATTTAAAAATAGTTGATCATTACACGAGAGGCTTTTACAGAGACGTCTAACAGAGACATTTAAAAATACACTTATACACTTAGTGTGAGTAGTTATTAAATTTGATTACCTTTGTCTTTTCCGAGAACCTTCCCAGTTCAAACCCTTTATCTGTGAACTCCCTCTGTCTATGTGTGGGTTTCCTCCAGGTGTCCGTCTCGCTCCCACACTTATGGCCTGTCTAGGGGTGGCCAGACCATGACATAAGGGTGATCCATCAGGGTCCTACCCCAAGCAGCACATCACACAATTAACACTGTTTGACGGTGATTTATTTACAATGAGTGGATTTAAAACAAAGGAAAGGACCGGACTATAAGTTCGGGGTGGACCTAATGCCAAAATAACAAACAAAAGGAGCCTATCTCAAGGATAAATAAGCGTACCTACTCAAAAGACTTAAACCAAACGACAGCAACTTACCTCCCTAACTAACAAAAACATGAGAAAACTGTAATCAAACAAAAAGGCAGTCCACCCCGACATGCTCCTGTATCAAACAAACATGGCTAGACAGGGAATGCAAAGTCTGCCGGTTGGGATGGGCCGAGGATGAATGACTGGCCGTCCATGGCGGTGTCATCTTATACGTTGTCTCCAGGTCATTAGCCAATCCGTAAGGTCTGTCCCCTGGATCCGCCAATCACGGAGAGGTACCTGCACACTCGACAATAGTCATAACAGCAGGAATGTTAGGTTTATTGGTTATTCTAAATTGGACATGGATGTGAGGTAGGCAAGGTGCTTAAACTGTATGGTTTAAGTGTGACTTGTTTTTTAAAATCCCTTCGAGTGATGAGTGAGACTAGGAAAGTCTTGATGCATGCTCAGTCATCCAGGTAAGTAAATCTCCAAAAGTTGATTCTGTTCATTCGGACGTAACGTTTTCAGTGGGAGAAACGTTTCGTCACTCATCCAAGTGACTTCTTCAGTCTCAGCTGACTGCAGGTTTCCCCAATCTTATAAAGAGTGCATTTGCATAGTGACTGAAACCAGCCCACTGAAGGACCAATGGTAATTAGATTTTCAGTCTGTAGAATATCAGCAAATCATCTACAAAAAAAGAATTGTAAAAGGGAATGCCGAATTTTAATAAGACTGTGGAGAAACATTTGTGTGGTATCCTCCAAAAGGCCAGCATCATGTTGCTGGATGCTGTTTATCGATCAAATTTTAAAAATGAAAAAAAAAAGAGTAAAGAAAAAACACAATGGCTGCACTGGAGAGTTTTGGTTTTTATTAACACTCCACTTCACTTAACTTGAAATAATTTCTTTATATGTTACGACTAAGCTTATTGAACAATAATAGCACAAACATAAAGAGGACAAAATAAAAACCTGTTTAGTATCTGCAGACTGCGAGCATACAAACATGCTGGACACTTGAAGTGTCACAGTGATCCACGACCCATGGCCAGTGGGTAAGATCATAATATTGTGCCACAACATTAAAATGTGCTTCACCAGACACTGAGTGAGTCTAAAAGTGCCTCAGTATTGAAAAGATGCAGAGAGAAATAAGGGAAGTGAGGAAAATAGAAATCTCAAAAATAAACTCCATGAAATCTTGATAAAGGCATTACATGGAGAAAAAGAAAACAGTCAAGGCACCTAGTCTTCATACAATGATTTATTCTTTTTAGCATCTTCGAGCGAGGCATTTATGTCACAAAACAAGCACACATGTGTCTTTTGCTCCAACGGTTTTATCTCTAGTATGATTGTCAAACACTAAAACTGACCTGTCTGAAGTATTCATTCATTTTCTTGACCATTTATTTAATTCAGGTGTAACTAAACCTAATACAAAGGGACATATAACCACTCGAACCCACATTCACACTTACAGCAAATTAAAGAATCACCAATTAATCTAACAAACATGTCTTTTGAACTGTGGGAGTAAACCAGAGTACCTGGAGGAATACCAGGAAGAAGCCAGCAGGAGCGAATCCAGGGCCATCTCTGAGGGACAGCAGTGCTAGCCACTGCACCTCCTCAGCTGAAAATTTTCAAAATTACAATTAACAATTAACTCCAGTGTCATACAAGGAACAAATGGTGGAAAGAATGTGATTATTCAGTACTGAGAAAATGAGGTGCATGAGGGTCTCTCATTTTCTCCTGGTAAGTGGTGCCTAGTCCCAGAAAGTCAGAGAACCCTGCGAAATGGTTCAAACATCCCAAACAGTACACATTACTGTCATTTAACCCAGGAAAAAGCAAGTCTGAAAAGCTAGAACCAGTTTGTTTTTGGTATTTTTGCTTTGGAAATGATTAATCAACTCATAAAAGCAAATTAAATTTAAAAAGCTTAGTCAGTCATTGCATTTTTTTCAATCAGTTTTTAATTAGCATGCTTTTAATGTTTTGAGATTGCCTCGTGTAAAGATTTAATTAGAACAAAATTATGTTGCGCATGCTTTTGTTTTTCACTTGATTTTCCTTACATCGGCCGTATTGCCATCAATGCAAAAGTAATTCTTTTTATCTCACCCTACTTGTCTTGAAAATGCAAGTATTTTGTTGATGTTGGTTCCTGAATAAGAAAGTGTGTAATAATGGCAAGTCATGGAGTTAATTTTAGTTTGGCTTCTGACAGTATTGACATTTTCTCTGACAGATTCATACACAGACCATTGCCTTAGAGCTGTGGGAAACTGTTTGTGTAACACACTGACAGTCTAAATCGTGAAGCAAGAAAGGCTCATTTGAAGTCAGACACTTTCTTGTCGCTGTTGTTGTGGTGACAAACGGTGGTACAGTGTTACAAGCTGCAGGTGTTTCACTCTGGCTCTGTGCCCGGCCCTGACCCTTTGACTCAAAGAATTCTGAGAATTTCTTTGTTGTTGCCAGTAGCGTTATCGTCACCACCAAGCATGTGGGTGTTTTTAGGATTGGAGCATGTTCTCTCTAATTTATCTTGTCACTCTTCCATCCTCTGAGGGTGTTTATGAGCTAACAGGAAAACACAAACTCTCTGTAAACAACAGAACATAGTCATCCAGTTCTCAGTTTTGGCTGCTTATGCTGTTTGTCATGTCTTTTTTTTTTTTTTTGCTGCGGCTAAACTCCAGATGTTTAGAAACATGATTATGCTCTTTGCCGGCATGAATGTAAATGTTGCAATTAAAAAGATACTTGATTTGCCTGCTGAAACTTGTATTTGAGTGAATCTGGAAATTATTTGGCTGTTGTTCTCATCCTACATATTTTACTATAAATTAAAAACAACATAAAGATCATTAATTTTTTTTTAATGAAAAAATATTGAGAACCAGGCTACATTTACATTGCTGTCATGTAAAGGCACAACAACAAAGATGTGTGTTAAGCAAAGAACTCAGTAAAAGAAAAGAATATATAGGATGTGGGATTTAGAGGTAAATCGCTTAAAAAGAGGTGCAGACAAAAGCTAAATGGCTTGTGATCATAAATTTAAACTGATCAAACATTGCCAGAGAGTTTATTTTTAATGTGCATTGTGGGGTGCAACAATTCCAGGTGGTTGGAGCATAAAAACTCAAAGCAGTTCTTCTAAACCTGCAAGACGTGCAGGCAGCCAGGAGTTAGATATGGCCCCGAGCACCACTCCAGGTAGCAGTGATGTAAAATGGCAGCCTGGCAATGAGAGACTTATAGATAAACAGTAACTTATGCTTACCACATCTTTGAGTGAACAAAAGCCCTTTTCACCTATAAGATGCAGTGATAATAAGAACTAAACAACTGATGATTAACGATTGTTATCATGAAGCATTTAACTGGACCGAGTAAAAACCATGAATTATTACTGAATTACACAAAAGGCTGTAAATGTTTATTTATTGAGCCCTAGCTTTGTACTCACTCATATATGGACACATCCTGTGCCCTAAAAAACAAATTGCATTCATCTGTGCAATATCCAGATGATAGAATTTACAGCATAAACAATTATTAAAGTGAACTGCCTGAAATCAGGGGCGTCTCCAGAAGTTTTTAATATGGGTGGCAATCCGGGGGCCACTAAAAAATATCAGGGTGGCACACCAAAAACAGAATTTCTAGTTTTATTATTCTGTTTTTAAATATAGGTTACTTTAAAAAAAAAATGGAAAAAAAAGAGAAAGAAAATAATTATATGCTTAGTTATTTTTCTGCTGATACAATTGATACTTAAAGGAGATACATATAAAGATCAAATAAGTTTTTAAAATCAATAATAATCTGTTTTAAATAACAAGTTAATGTTTCAACTGAAGGGTGTCTTCCTCCCTCTTGCTGAAATTATTACCAACATGAGAAAGTCTTGCCGAGGGGGGTCAGCAATTTTTTTTAAATTTTTTTTTTATTTTTATTTTCTTTTGGGGGGGGGTCAGTGCCTCCCAGGCACAAAACCTTCCCATCTACAATATTTCCGAACTAAGCAACAAAATCATTTTGCTTTTTTGGCATTTGAACTTGTTGATATCAAGAAGTTCTTTCCTATACTGTCCATTTTCTATGTAGGTGCTGCTCGCGATAAACAGACAGGTGGATAATCTCCTCTTGTGTGGCGCACACCACAACTAACTGCTGTAGTGGGTGGCTGTTGCTCAGGAGATAGAGCAAGTCATCTATTAACTGGAACGTTGTTGGTTTCATCCATTGCTCCTTCAGTCTGAATGCCAAATTATTACTGGGCAAGATACCGAACCCCAAGTTGCTCTCCAAGGTGTGAATGTGTGTGAACGTTAGACAGGAAGCACCTAGGTGTGGAAAATGTGCTTGTATGAATGAGTATGATTTGGTGAATGAGGCATGTTCTATAAAGGGCTTTGAGTGCTCAGGTAGAAAAGAAGAAGAATAAAAGTGTGATATAAGACCATATATCATTTAATGAAAAGGGCTCACCACCTAAAGAAGGGCAGCAATATACAGTACACAGTTTCTGCAGCACTATATACATGTGGACATTATTTAAGACGATGGAATCAAGATAAATGCTAGTGGAGTGGTGACACTTTTGCACAAGTAATAAAGTAATAAAAAAGGAGGAGTCATTGTAGCTCCAGATTCCACACATTGGCTGTCAAAAGTGCCTCAGTCTGACTATGCAGTCCTAAAGAAACTGCCGACATATCATAGTAGCATGACATAATAGCTGTTCTACACAAATGCAGTAATGCACTGAAGTTTTTTCCATTTGACAGAAAATGTTGGAATATCAGTACCTTGGATGACCATCAAGCCATTTATCTAATTTATCTATGTCTGTTTGGCAGAACTGATGATGGTGAATATGAAGTAAAATTAAGATAAATATAATGGCTGAGTGTTAGGATAAAAATGAATTAGCATGATCCTTAAGCTTCAATTCAAAACACCAATGAAAATTAATATACACATTAAATGACTGTAGCTCCCTGTTGCTCTTATTAAGCTGTAATATGGAGTATGCAGATACTGCATGCAGAAAGGAGCCCAGATAAAAATTGAGAGGACTTATTTCATATTGTGTGACTTGTTGAAACGTCTGCGTCTGTTGGACGCAATGAATAAAAGAGTCAGAGGAGCTCCTTCAAGCCGTGCAAGCACAATCATGGTATTACAGTTAATGAAATTTAGATCAAGTGTGAGCAGAGAGCTTTAGTCAATGTGGCTTAGCGCTGCACAGCCCTGGGCACCAATCACACTGAAGGCAGGCTACGGTTAACAATCATCCATGAATGCTAAGCTGCTCAAAGTATTCCTTCAGATGTTAAGGGCTAGCCTTTGGTTCTCTTCTTTTCTCCTTTAACTTTTGCTCTTTTCCACAATAACCTTTCAGGCACATTGTTGCCCATTTGGACCTAAAGGGCTGGTATCCATCTGGTGCTAAATAATGACTTTGTGACCATGCCCAACAAGAAATGGCAGTATTTATAGCTGGCTGTGCTCTTTAAACACAATAACAATGCGCAGTTGGCCTTTGCCTTGTGCAGATTTGTTCTGTAGCTCTCGGCAAACAAATGCAGTGCAGAGCCTAATGTGACTCAACATGGCAAGTCCAATGTGGTAATGCTTAGTTCTCCCAAAGGCTATGCAAACATGCAATTATCCCATTGTAGTTCATACGGTTAATTCTGTCTAAACTGTGATGCTACATGGAGAGCTGAACTCTTAGAAAGGAGCTTTTCAGCTACTCAAACAACAGTAGTTTCATGTACAGCGTTGGAGCTTTGAATAAAAAATTGAGCTTACATAATCAAACTGACATCTCGCAGTACTGCTGTGGAACTGATGAATCAATTTCCGAGGATGAAACTTAAAACACCATCTCTTCATCGTGAAAAAAGCACTTTGCTTCCACGCTTTAACAAACCTTAGAATATTATGAAAATGCTAAAAGAAGGGTTATTTATGACCTGCCATATAATAAATATAGTCATCCATAAAATCAGACCTGTGTGAAATCATATTTCTGAGATTTGATTTAATCTGACAAGTTGACTGAATTCATTCTCTTTCACTAAAATTGTGTGGGAGAGCCAGCCCTTAGATACATTACCTCACTTTTACTCTTCAGACTGTTGTTTCTTATTACTCTACAACATACTGACACTCTCCTGCTGCTGTAGGAGTCTGACATTGTTCAGCTGTGGCTAAATTTCCACATATATAACACTGCACTGACCCCGAATGTCTCAAGAACACCAAATTTTTGCTGATTGTGGCAAAGCAACTCGTATTTTATTTGACCTTTTTTATATAGTTGGACATGACAGCAGAACTGACAGCTCTGAAGTCAAGACATCCACTGGCTATAACATCGCAGTGAAGCGGCAGCCAGTCAGCGGCGATGATCCTGAGATGAACCTCGACCCTGGCCGAGAGAAAGGTCCTGTCTTTGAGTGCCAGACCCAGTTGTGGATTTGAGAAATAACAAACACAAGCAGCGAGAAAGAGAGCGAGTGTTACAGTGACCCATTCATTAGTGAAGCTGACCCTGCAGGGACAAAGAAGTTGTTCATTAAATAGACACTCGAGGCCCAGTCAGAGATCAGACTCTCACCCCAACGGTGAGGATATTACACTTCACATATAGTGCTCGGAGGAAAGATCCCATTATGAGGCCCGAGGACTCCCGGGGGACCTGCTGGGGCCCTGAGTATTACAGGGAATAGATAATTTCATTATGATTGAAGCTAGGTAAAAGTGCCTGTAGATCATTTCCCTTCTTTTTGGTGACTTTCAGATTTTTTTTCATCTTCAAAGTACCTGATTTCTCTGCATATTAATGTGCTCTTGGCTTCTGCGTTGCTCTGAAAAGAAGGAATTTAATTTCTATGGTCAAGTCAGTCATGAATTATGAAAAAAAGAAGCAGAAGCAGAAACGAGAGTAATTCAACCTATGACGTGCTATAATGCAGTCAGTTAGATAACACCTGTGTCGTCTTATTACTTACCAGGTGTACCTTTACACACCAGCTGTTACAATATTAATTGTCATTGTTTAGAGTCCTACAGTGCCTGTAATAAATGGTTATAGCAGGGTTGCAGTGGATTAAATCACAGGTGTGTTAAAGTCTGGTTTGCATTTTGTGTTTTGTATTTTTCTTTTTGTTTTTTGTTCTTCTGGTCAGTCTTAAAAAATAAAAACTTCTTGGTTAGGCTCATGGGATGATTGTGGTTTGAGGTAAAATACCCCCTTCACAACAGTAACTGCACACTGAAAAATGATGAGTAGCATGTGACAATGCAATAACCATAGGCATCAAAATCTGCTTACAAAGGACACCTTTTCCATAAAAGATCCATTCCAGCAGCTCTGATAAAACAACATTAAGTGATGCCCCAGGAATGAGAATGGGCTAAAATGTAATAACACATAAACAGGCATACCATAAAGACAATGCCACAATAGAACAGACTCTGATTTGCCTTCCCACGCATTGAATCATCAGTATTGGTTCATTTTGGAAGGTGATTCGGTTGGTGGCCTCCAGCTTGCACTAAAATGTTCACAGCCGAGTGTGAAGTGGTGGGAATGAGAATCAGCGCCTCCAAATCTGAGGCCATGGTTCACAACTAGAAAAGGGACAAGTTGCTGCCCCAAGTTTAATTTAAGTATCTCGGCATCCTGTTTATCAGTAAAGAAAAAGAAAAAAGTCTTTTTGCGTACCCTGTGTCCATTTGTTCCCTTCCAATATTTGTAAGTCTGTCTTTCCTGGCTGTGTCCACCTCAAGTTCATCTTCAGATGTATTAAAGGTAATCACACCCCTGTTATGTGTTTGTTTTGGACTTTTTAACCTCAGTGCAAAAATTTGTGTTTCTGGGATTCCTGTAAGTATTTATTAGCTTGAACTCATGCTTTGTTTTTGTTAGCTTCCACTTTTCCTGTTTAGTCTGCCTTTGGGTCCTTTTTAATGGGCTCGCAGCATCAGCACATTTACCTCATAGAGCATTCCTATGATGCTTAAATTAATTTTCCTGTGTTATACTGTATTATGCTCTTACCGCACTTCCCCTCATACATTAATCATGCAGGTCATCTGAATAAACGTTCTGTCAACATTCATACCTTCTCAAAGTGCTGGTCGTGTCTTACTATGGAGTGGTGACAGCCAATGTAGTTCAAACACTAGTGCTCTGACAGAGGTCACTACCTCAAACATGCATTAATTTTTAATTTGCTTTCTGAAGCAAATATTATAAATGAGGGATGGGTGGTTAAGCCTATATAAATATCCAACAACTACCAACAAGTGTCAAAATTATGCATTAGTAGCTGTTCCAGTACTTCATTGCATGTGGCAAATGTATCTCACAATTTTCAGTGGTAAAATTGTTTGATGTATCACGAGTCAAAATATCACATTGATGACATGAGCACTTAAAGTTGAATAATTTTACTTGATGAGGTTATCAATAACATTACTATTAGCTACAATAATGTGCAGCCAAAAGAATATTTGGCTAAAACTGGGACTTCTGTACATGCACTTTTATTACATAGTCGTCTGTTAAGTTTCATCAATATGTGGGCTTGTGTTTGTGTATTTGTCTTCTAATATCAAGTAAAATCCAGAAGAAAATTAATATAAATGGAACACAGTTGAATGACTTGCCCAAATGTGGGTTGTATTTTTTTGTATGACACCTGTTTTTTTGTGTCAAAAGATTACTAATCAGACATGCGTCAAACGTGTGATGTGCAGCCGAGTGACAGTAATGGATAATTCTTTGAATACTTTGTGATAAATGGAGGCGAGACACACTTTGTTTTCAGAATGTTAAATGAACCTGTCAGACTGCAGCAATATTGAAAGGTTAGCTGTAAGCTACACGACTTTCACATTGATTTACATTTGGAGAAAAAAGGCCTTGCTCCAGCTTTGTGTCTGAACAGAGCGACATAACATGGAAGCAACTGTAAAGATCAGACATAGCAAACTTTCTCTTCTGAGAAGATACATAAGACTACAGGCTGCCACTGTTCTACTTAGATCATGTTGAATAGGGCCAAGCATTTTGACCTTTAACCACTCTTTAACTCCACATTACTAAGCCCGAGGAGTGCTGAAGGGCAGTGCCAGAGAGCAGTCTTAGAGGAGATAACTTCTGTCTGGGATAGATTAGATATGAGTGGGATGTGTCTGATTCTGCTGCATTTTTGGTTTTGGATACATTTTATTTCTTCTGCTTGGAACTGAATATCAGCTCTCAAGATAATATTCTCTGTCTTTGTCAGTTTGTATTGTGAAGACAAAAACCTCTAGTACACATTTTTCAATTATTGGATTCGATTAAAAATGTACATCACGTCAAAATTCAGCCACTCAAATAGGCCTGGGGTGCTGGGGATTCCCATAATGCACTGCTTCTTTTGTGTTTATGCACCACTCTGCATTTCATCATTAGTTATTGTTGTTTTCTTGCTCTCCTCCCATCAACCCCAACCAGTCACACCAGCTGGCTGCTACTCCCTGGGCCTGATTCTGCCGGAGCTTTCTTCCTGTTAAAGGGGAGTTTTTCCTTCCCACTGTCACCAAATGCTTGTCCATTTTTTTTCTGTATATTGTAGGATCTTTATCATGTATTACCGTGTAAAGCACCTTGATGCAACAGTTGTAATTTGGTGCTATATAAATTGAATTGAATTGAACTGAGAATTCATCACTGGGCATCCTAAATATATTTCACTTCTTCTTCTCAAATCCACAAGTTCTACAAATTTGTCGTGAGCTGAGTCTGTAGATGCCCAGTAGGCAGAGATCACTTGATCAAATGGCGTGTTGATACAGTGTGAGGTAAACCAGCCATTTCAAATATGCTTAGAGGCTCCTGTGTATGCTTCATCACGATGACTCCTGTCTGGCACATTGGCTGCTGACACTGAAGACCAGACTACAAGGCAGCTTCACGATAGGCTTCCATTTTTGGAACTGTGCTCCTGATTGCTTGCCAGGATTTTTATCTGGATCTGGGTCAGCAAGAGGTGCCCTTACCTTTACAGCCCGTCTCCTGCAAAGAGTCCAGCTCTGGGCTCAGCTCCGGATAGTAATCAATTAGCTGAGAGGTTAATGTGGGATTGAACTGAAGTTTCCCAATTAGTGTGATTTCTTTTCCTTTGTAGTATCAATAGCCTTTGGATAACACAGTCAGAGTGCAGCCACCCTGTGTTAATGAGTGTTCTGCAGCCTCCTTGGTGTACCAGCTGAGTTGGGCTGACAGGGTTAAGACGGTTTTAATAATGTCAGCCAAGTTTTTTTGTGGTTTCCATTGATGAAGAATGGACCCACTATCGTTGTACCCCATATACCACATCAAACCATCACTTTTGATGTTCCAACAGTATTGGAGGGATCCATCCAATGTGGGTTAGTGTCAGACCAATAGTGGTGGTTTTGTTTGTTAACTTCACCATTCACATAAAAGTTTCATCACTGAATCTTCTGCGTGAACTGAGGGTCCTGTTCCAATTTTTGTTTTGCTCATTCTGCAAATTCTGTGCGCCGATCTGGGTCATCCTCGTTGAGATGCTGCAGTAGCTGGAGTTTGTAAGGGTGCCATTTAGCTAATATCTGCCGAAGGGATGTTCGACTAATGCCACTCTCCAGTGACATGCGGCGAGTGCTACGCTGTGGGCTCTTGCTGAGTGAAGCTCGGACAGCCACTGATGTTTCTTCATTAGTGACAGTTTTCTTGCGTGCACATTTTGGCAAATCCAACACTGAACCAGTTTCACGAAACTTAGCAAGCAGTTTGCTAACTGTAGCATGGGAGATGGGTGGACTCGTAGGGAGTCTTGCATTGAAATCTACTGCAATGCGTTCACCAGATATCAACACAATTTCGATCCACTCCTCTCGTGTTAATCTCTTCGACATGTCAATGGCTGTGAACTAAGAGAAACTTGTAAATAACTCATGAAAAAATAAAGTTACGTTGTAACCAAGCACACCATTGTTTTTCTTGTGACATTACCAATAAGTTTGATGTGTCACATGGCCCTCTTCCTATTGAAAAAACAAAAGTTGTATCCAAGATGGCCGACTTCTAAATGGCCACCATGGTCACCACCCATCTTGAGGAGTTTGCCCGCTCACATATACTAATGTGCCACAAACAGGACTTTAATATCACCAACCATTCCCATGTTATTACGGTGTATCCATATAAATGGCCCACCCTGTATTACAATAGTGCATGCTTGTATTTAATTTAAACATGGCAAAGGTTGAAATAATGAGTTTAGGCCATGAGACAAAAGCTCAGCCTTCAAACTGCTTTAAATACTCAGTTTCAGGCATATTCAGAGGGCATATTCCTAATATGGTCATCTCAGACACAGATGCCCACCCACACATGCTGTTCTTAAACAGTTTAATTTAGTAGAGTCCAGGAAATCCATTTTATGAAGCCCCTTTAAGGTCTATATTGTTATACAAGACAAAAAAAGATCTTAGCTAAAGTATTACTACAATAAAATGGTGTGTCATCAACCATATCATTAATCCACTTACTATAAGTGCAGCCGGATTCTCTGAGCACGTCATTTCACTACTTTACCTAAGTCCCTATAAATTGTCCTTCAGTTGTCCTTTACCTTTCCATCTCATCACGATGTTTTCCATTAAGGTCAAGAGTACTTAGGATCAGACAAAGGATGCGATTAAACCATCCATAAGTAGAAAGGGGCTGATTGCTAAAACTTAAAATGCTCAAAGGTTTTAGCAACACCTTTGAAACAGAAATAAATAGTGCTTTTGTTGAAGACTGTTTTAAGCAGCACATTACTAGACTTTCGGTATGCTGACGGATACTTCTGCTCCTTGTGGATTTGAAGCATTACACTAACAGATGCTCTGCAAAGAAATCAGCAGTATCAATTTAACCTCTAAGCATGCAGATTAAAATGTGCTGAATCCAGATATGACAATTAAAATACCAAGGTGTTTCAATTTCAATTTGACTAAATTGTCAAACTTGTGTCTATTTATGATTACCAACAATTTTTAAAATTGCAACATCTTAAAAATTGGGAAACAGTCGGTATAGAACAGACTTAATATGAAACATCACATTAGAAAATAAAGCATTAT
Source organism: Simochromis diagramma (assembly GCF_900408965.1). Lineage (NCBI taxonomy): Eukaryota > Metazoa > Chordata > Actinopteri > Cichliformes > Cichlidae > Simochromis > Simochromis diagramma. Next base: position 14,641,447 of record NW_024386860.1, read on the forward strand.
TTTATATCAGTTAAAATAAATAACAGCTGCTCCGAATTTAATTAGAGCTGTCCAAGCCAGGTCAGGGTGTTGAGCGTAGGTGGGATGTTGTGGCATTGCAAAATGTCAGTTTCATCAATTATCTAGAATCCAAAAAATGTTGGTTTCATCACTAACAATCACAGGAGAACAGTACATTGTGATATAAAATGGAAAATTGATGATGCATATTTTAGGACGAATGGTCACCTGAAAATCAACACATATCCCCATTTGGGCCTTTTTTTTTCTCCAACATTCAGCAGTCAAAATGTATTTAAGTCATTTTTTGGTTTTGATTGATAACTTTTGATCTTTAAACTAAGAATAGCATATAATGACTGAAAATTTTAAGCATCATTTTCAGTTGCTGTAACCCTAAATTAGTAATGTCTGACTACATTTATATCAAAAGCAGTTTGACTGTAGGCCAGTGTTATTCACCTCATGCCAGCAAACCACTTAGCGATAAGGTCCGGTTGTATTGTAGCCACATGCTTAAGAAAAAATGCTTACTTTCAGAAAACTAGAAGTAACTGTAGCTGCCAAATAAAGACTTTTACATATTTTGTCATAATGGCTTTTCTTTGTAAAAGATACCTTTGAGCAGCCAATGAATGGTAGGAGGCTAATCTAAACAGGCTGCAACAAATCATTTAACAAGATCATGTCATGATTTTGACATTGTAATTGAACTTTCAGACAATAAGTAAAATATAGAACATCTTTTTATTTGAGGTTACATGTCGGTATTCCTGAGTCAGTACCAGTAGTATATTTAATTATTAAACCACATAGACAGCAACCGCTCCCCTCCTCTAGTCCTGTTATGTACTGTCTGTTCAGTCTGTGCTGCCATTAACCCTCTCAGGCTCAAATTAAACTTTTGTATGTGTATGTGGGGTAATCAGGTTGTTAGTTTTTAACTGTCAGGCAACGCCTGCCTCGAGAGGGTTAAGTAAATGGGGACAAGGGAAGACTTTGCCAAACTCTTGTGTACCAAGAAATACGTTTATTGATGTTTGTGGCAATTTCTGCTGGTTGCCAATAGACTTTGATAAATGCCACAGATAACTCATTGCCCCTGTAAATTAACTTCCAGACACTTGCATTTGATCACCTATAATCTCTACTGTTGCACATTGTGTTTGCATTGCCTAATCATCCCTCCCCGCCTCAATGGCAGCCACCCAGTTTTTACCATGCAGAAAGAATCGCTGTGTCTGACCGAAGTGTCGTGCAAAAACAAGGCGGCGGATTATTTTTATTTAATATGACACATTTTTGCACTCACTTCAGCTGCTGACAGCTTTTCAGCACATTTACATCAAGGGCCATATTAAAGGAGTCTGTGAATTTACTGTGTCATCCTTGAAGATGTATTATGTGCCTTTTTCTTAGCTGAGAAAAAGAAAATGAAATAGTCTCGGTTTAGAATTAGGTTTCAAGCATTTGATTAACTGATGCTTCCATATGGATTTCTGTTTTAAAGGTACACAGGAAGTGGCATTAGTGCCTTCCATTCATCATTATTAGGATAAATATGGCTTATTTGTTTATTCTACACTTTCAATCGAGTCCAGCCTGTGACATTATGTTGTTTTGTTTCACTTCCTCCAATCTGACTAGCATCTTTTATTCCTGCTAATATAATTTCCTGCTTCTTCAAAGCCGTATTGTGATGTGTTGTGTTTAGAATTTCCTTACAAGTTTTCTTACAATGCTCCTGAGTGCTTTTCTTGTCATTTAAAGCTGAAAGGATTATTGTTTTATGTTTCTTCATTGTGATTTGAGGTTGTTCATTTGTTTCCCAGGTCCATGGGGAAGATGTATGGGCAGCGACTGCGGCCTGGGTGGCAGCCAAAGCCGGGCAGTCTGGTGTGCCCATGTGGATGGCTGGACAACACTTCACACCAACTGCGACCAGGCACAGCGTCCCTCAAACCAGAGAAACTGTTTCCGTGTGTGCGACTGGCACAAGGACCTTTATGACTGGAAACTGGGTGCCTGGAATGAGTGCGTGCCAGTATCAGCAAGGACCTTTGGGGCCCCACGGCAGTTCACATGCAGTGGAGGCGAAGAGGGCATTCAGACCCGGGAGGTGGGCTGCATACTCAAGTCAGACGGATCTCCAGCAGAGGATGCCATCTGTGAGTACTTTGAACCCAAGCCTCGTCTAGAGCAGGCATGTTTGATCCCTTGCCCTCAGGATTGTGTGGTTTCTGAGTACTCGCCATGGACATCCTGCTCCAAAACGTGTGGAACAGGCCTCAGGAACAGAGTACGCAGTGTCCTAGTCCCTCCGCTTTTTGGAGGCGCTGCCTGTCCCAACCTGACTGAGTTCCAGTCTTGCAAACCAGGGCCTTGCACAGGTCCAGAGGGCATGTACAGTCTCAGGGTTGGACCGTGGAACTCTTGTGCCCTCCCGCAGACTCGGACAGCTCGCCAAGTTAAACGCAGGAAAGGCAAAGGGCAAGGGCTCCGGGAGAGGGCAGGAGTAAAAGATCCCGAGACTAGGGAGCTTATCCAGAAGAAGCGTACCAGGAACCGCCTCAACCGGCAAGAGAGTCCCTTCTGGGACATTCAGGTGGGCTACCAGAATCGGGAGGTGACTTGCATCCATAGGAATGGGAGCACTGTGGGACGCAAGTGAGTGGCAATATTTTTGTAGTAATGTGTATGTTGTTGGTTTTTTGTTTGTGTGTGTGCTTTTATGCCCCCTCAGCATAAATTTAATCTTCCTTTCTTAGGTATTACTGCAAATGCTTTTGCTGAATTTTTAAACTAAAGCATGTTTCCCCTGCCTTTCAGGCTTTTTGCCTAATGTAATCAATATGTCTGTTTTCATATTTTCTTTGTGTTGCTGACTATTGATTACTCTATGTATTTGTATTTTTTGTCCATTTATTTTTGTCAGAGGGTTCATCTGGTGAATTTCTGAACATGAAGCCAAATTTCTCCTCCTGAAAGTTTTTCTTCACCCTGTCATGAAGTGACATGCAGGGGAGGATGTTTATCCGCTGTGTCTTTGTCACTGCTGTGCTGTCAGAGCAATGAGGCACAACTCCCCGTACATTGTATTTCATGTCAACTTCTGAGGATGGAAGTGGAAAAGAAAAACTCCTTTTTTGACATGAGATCAATCTGAACTATGAATCTGTGTGTTACTTTTCGAAAAATGGCAATTTTCAGTGTTTTGCCCTGTGGTTTCGAATCAGATGTTTTATGAAAAATTGAACAAATCAAGCGTTGCTCAAAATGCCACCAAAAGGATGTTTTTCTTGCAAAAAAAACGAAGGAACAAGGTTATGGTAACCAACGATATAGGTTAAAGGCACAGTTTACACAAACATTTCATTAATTGCAGTGCAGCCTCAGTCATCTTTATCCTTACAGGCCCCTATGGGTGTGGATGAGCCTATACTGGACAAACAAAGAGAGCTCTCTGACAGTGCCTTTCAGAGCATAAAGCAGGGAATGCGGTGTATATCATAGCCAAACACTATCATGAGGCCAAACATGGCTCCCCTGCCACTCTGCATTTCATTGGACTTTAATGTGTAGCTCTTCCTGCCAGAGGGTGCAATCTATCAAAGCTGCCTTCTCAGAGAGAGATGTATTGGATCCCTATATTCAATATATGACACATGGTGAACTGAAAGATGATTTTTAGTTTAAAATCTTCAATCTAAACAAGTTTATATGCAATACAAAAAAACAGAATACTCAGTACAGAACTTGTTACCTCCGTACATTTTACTTTCCAGCTCAGGATTGTGCAGGGGCTAGAGTCTATTCCATAGTCACTGGGTGACGAGTGGGGTACACAGGGAGAGCCCACGCAGACGCAAGGAGAACAAGCAAACTCCACACAGTAAGGCCCGGTCCGGCTGGTGGATTCAAACCTAGCACCTTCTTGCTGTGAGACGACGATGTTAACTACTACTGTTTTAAATTCATGTCATACTATCCAAAAATGTATATAGGATATAGGGTCAGGAATATAAATGACAGGACCTCCATTTTCTCCCACATTCTGATGAATGCTACAGATCCAAAGTGTTAGCAGGTCTGTTGACATGGCCAAAAGAAATCAGGAAAATATAGATTTCTCAGCTTCTTCCTGATGTGTTGTGTTGCTTGTTTTCCACTCAGCTCGGCCTCATTAGAAAACATGAAATAGTCACAAAAAAGTAATCCAATTCATGTGTGCGTGTTCATGGATACAAATCATCAGAATGGATATATAGTTAAAGTATTTATATTTTGTGTAAGAAACACATATTTTGCCCAGAGATAGATGGGAGGCATAACCACGCCAATGAAGAAAACAAAGCTTTAAAAGAGGTGAAAAATATTGCATTATAACCCAAAACATAATTTTCTGGAAATAAAACCCTAATTGTTTTTAATTCCATTTTAATATATTTTAGTTCAGACAATCCAGGCTCAGGTACAGTTATTATAAAGACACTATATAAGCTGCTTTAGCCTGCTGCATGCTCCAAGCTGCTTTGCAACCCACCTTCATTCCAGGTCCTCCTTTTTGTGCTGTTTCATAACGTTTGATCATCAGTGTCAGATCTGTTGTCATGCATGCTCCTGCTCTGTTCTGTTCTTGTCTCTTGTTGCTGCTCCTCTCCCCACGTCCAGGTTTCCAATTATGCACATAGTAGGGGTCGGGGCAATTACTGCAAATGGAAATCTTTTTATGCTTAAGAGTGAACTGCAGAACAACGCGGCATGTTCACATAACAGACGAGTGGATAATCTAGTGTCATTATGTGTGATTTAACCCTCTCAGGCTCAAATTAAACTTTTTGTTGCTAATGCACAACCAAGTCCTGCAGTGGTACTTCTGAGTAAAAAAACCTCATAAAATATGTATGTGGGGTAATCAGGTTGTTAGTTTTTAACTGTTGCAAATTGGCAACGCCTGCCTTGAGAGGGTTAAGAGTGAAGTTACTAAAAGAAACCTCTAAAGATATAGATAAAGAAATTGGTTTGAGAGACATCAATTGAAGCTGGGAGATAAAAGAAGTCAGTAATTGTAAAGCAATATCATAAAGTGAAAAATTGGAACCACATCAAACAAATCACTATTCGAATAGGTCACTAAATTACACCTTCAGTGGGTACTTTTACCCAAAATACATGGTTTAACTGTACGAGTGCTTCCACTTATACTGCTAAGCCGATGGGGAATCTAATCTTTTGCCCTGACATTATAGCTGTGAGCTACACTGTCTGACTCAAAATAAGATAGATCAAATAGCTCTGAGCTCCATCTCACTCACTCTAGTTCCTGCCTGAAATGCCCATCAAACATTTACTCCCCTCGCTGCTAGAGATCACCGTATTTGATAGAAGGGCATTGCTAACAGAAACCTTTCACGGTATCTTTTTTAACATGATTAATTACCACAGAGATACTCTAGCAGTATGCTGTTCTCAAAACTTACATTCATTAAGTAAACATCAGACTTATTGTTCCCCAGTAAATTTTAGGTGGTGCTAAAGTCTAATGTCCCTCCCACAGACTCTGTTGTGGAGAAACTATTTTTTCTGACTGGCTAATTGATATTATGAATCATTATCTCTAATGAGCTCATTTACAGTTGCATACATTTTGTATCCTGGGAAGATCGCAGGATTGCATTGCTGTACCAAAATGAAAAAGCCAAGCTGGGTGACTGTGGCTAGTCACTGGAAGGTGTCCGGCTGATCTGCTTCACAAGTGTCCTTGGGCAAAATACTGAACCCCAAAATTAGTCTGATGCATCCATCAGTCTAGTTTTGTGTCCTGGATAAGACAAGAGTTGTATGCTAGGTGTGGTTTGCTGGTTTTTCCCATCTGGTCTACGCATCTTTTCCAATGCTTACTTATTTTTATCCTGAGTCGGGACATAATTTACCTATACTTCAAAGTGCTTAACACTACTTTGACAGCTATATGATATAGTTGGTTTTCCACTGCAAGTTGAAACAGTTTATACTGCAAGCCAAGATTAGCTTAGGCTTTCAGCAGCTAAAAAAATCTGGAAATACAATAATGGTATAAAAGAAAGTAAAAAAAACTAAAAAGAGAAGGTACATTTTCTGTCTGTTCTATACGGAAGAGGATTAGGGCCACTGGAAAAAAAAAAAAGTGGGCACGTCTTTTTTTTTCTTCTTTTCCTGAATTCTGAGAAAAAAGTCAGAATTCTGACTTTTTTTCTCAGAATTCTGACTTTTTTCTCAGATTTTTTTTCCAGTGGCCCTAATCGTCTTCCGTAGTTCTAATGTTTACATGTCAGGACATGAATAAAAAATATTTAGTCTTTACTGGGATGTAAAATTAGGTAAATACAACCACAGATAAATAACATCACATGACATATTACATTGTTTCAAAACTATTAAACCAAAATACAGAAGCAGTGTCTGAATCTAAGTGCACCTAATGATTCACTTTTAGCAGCAATAACTTAAAGTACACAGCGTTGCTGCAGTTCATTGAGGTTTGCAGGCATTTATTTATGTACAACACTATTATGGTTTATCCAAATCATTTCAATCAGGTTGCAGTCTGAACTTTGATTGGGCCATTGCAACACCTTGATTCTATTCTTTTTTGTGAGTTTGCTTGTGTGCTTGAGATCATTTTCCTGTTTCTGCCACACTTTAGCTGTGAGAGACATTTTACATAGAGGTATTCATAGTATACATAAGAGTATATAGAGTTTGCAGTTGACTCAATGACTGCAAAGTAATTGAAATCATTGAGTTGGTGTGGGCTTCTTTTATAGCCTAAATCATTACCCATCCACCACAGTGTTTGACAGTTGGTGTGAGGTGGTTGCGCTAATATGCGTGTTTAGTTTTCAAGGTTCAAGGTTCTTTATTTGTCACATGCATAGTTATACAAGTATAACACACAGTGAAATGTAACCTGACACGCTCTTCGACATGTGCAAAAATGGGGGGGGTAGAGGAAGAACATTATATATATATAGTATATACATTAGACGAATGTGCAGTAGTAGCAGCAAGCAGGTGAATTCTGTGAATTTTCTTCACACATGGTACTCTGCATTATGGCCAAACATGTCCACATTGGTCTGATCAGTCCAAAGACATTGTTGGCAAAGTCTTGCGGTTGGTTCAGATGCAATTTTACAAATCTAAGCAAGGCTGCCATGTTATTTTTAGAGAGAAGAGACTTTCTCCTGGCAACTCTTCCAAATAAGACACACACCTTTCTCTAGATAGTTGCACTATCATGAATAACATGCTATGTGAGGTCTGAGATGTGGCTCTTGGGTTTTCCGCTATTTCTCTTAGCATTGCTATTCCGACCTTGGGTTAAATTTTCCTAGGTCATCCAATCCAGCCAAAATTGGAAACAGCCTTTAATTTTTTGAATTTATGAATAATCTTTCTCATTGAAGAATGAGAAATGGTCTTATAATCCTCGCCAGATTGATGGGCAGCAACAAAATCATTGCTGAAGATCATTCACAATCATTGGCGATGTCTTTCCTTCGTGTCATGGTGTTATGATTCAGACTGCCAAAACTTATATTGTTATTATATTTCAATACTTTCAATATACTTTTACACTGCTTCTGCCTGTTGGCTCAATTTTTGGTGAATAAATAATGACATGGAGTAATATGTTGTTATCTGTGGTTGAATTTGTTAAGGCCTGTTAAGAATCTGATTATTTCTATTATGTCCTGATATCTAAAACCTTACTGCTTTCTTTTTACCATGGCTATAGATCTACAATGATCCATGGATATCTTTCAATATGCTACCAAGCACAATGGGCTATTTTAGTGAGAACTGCAGCTAGCTAAGCTAGCAGACTGGTTGTTTGTATAGTATGAAAAGTGCTGCATAAATGTATGTGTGAATGGAAGTAAAGTACAGCCCATAACTACAGCCCATTCACCGAATGTAAATACCACCAAGAGGCTAATGAAAGCCTGCTGTCTGACTGTGGTCGTAATACCTCCCTACCTTTGAATACTTTTCATCTTTCCACGACATTTTTTTTAACGTATAAGAACGCGTGGAAATAGTAACGCACAGTTTTACTTTTCTGTTATGAAATAACATTTTTTCTCTATGCCTAAGCACTTTGAATCTAACATTTGCCGCTCACACTCCAATGGGGGCAGCTGTGGATTTAGTATCTTGCCCAAGGATAATTTGACATGAAGAGTAGAGGATCGAACCACCTTCAAATTGGTACTCAACCAACCTCTACCTTCTTCCTAGCCGCCCATGGTGAAAACATACAAAAAAAGACCAGAGTGTAAAAGGAACAACCCTTTCACCACAGCTGCCATTATTTGCCCGAATGTTTCTTGCTGAAATAGCTGCTGACAATATTCAAGTGCTTGACCATCATTATTTGCATAGCCAAGACAGAAAACATACAGACTAACTTAATACAGATGACAAAAAACAACTTTACTGTCATTATCAGACACACAAAAATTACATATAGAAGTTGTTCAGCGTAAGGTCAGCATGAAAGCAAAAACCAAATTTTCATTGCTCGTGTACTAACTTTGGTATTTTATAAACAGGGTATATTTTATTGACTCTTCAAAGGTTGTGCTCACTAAGATCTTACAGATCTGAGGATGTGGTGCATGCATGCAGTCTGGACAGTTTAGTTTAAGTTGCAAATTACACCTGTGAGACTTGTAAAACGCCAAACAGGTGTCAATAAGTCTCTGTAACATGTATTGGTGTAAACCTTTTGATGTCTTTACTAAGTGAATGTAAAGTAATCAATTATTCTTTTAAAGAGCTGCTTCTTTGGATCCATCCTCTCGCTTTCTGTTCCTTGACTGACATTAAGTTAAAATGTCGTCTCTGCTCCCTTCAAACTTGTGCTTTTGCGACGGCTCTGATCTCTTAGAAGGATTTGGTGACAGTGCCAATAGAGCAGGCCTCTATTCATATCACATTTCAGTCACACGCCACTTGTACTCTAAGATTTAATCAATTATGTACTAAATCTATTCATTAATGCTTTGTTTGCGCCAAGCTCTCAGCACTAACTGGGATCAAATATTTCAAAGGAGCCGTGAAAACAACTCACATGCCCTTAGGAACATAAATATTAATCCTTGACTTGTTTATTTCTTGTTCTAAAATATTCATAGTTGTTTTTGCCACTTGCGGAAAAAAAAGGAAAAAAAAAGTGGAACAAACTTCCCAGTGCAGCAAAAAAAAAAAAACAGTCATCTGCGGACCGGGTGCTCTCCAAACATCTTGCTCACTTCATTTCCAATTTCGTTTGATGAACATCTGTCAGTGAGTTGCTTCTTTCTCTGTTGCCCACAACTCATCCTAAACAGGCCAGTTTCCTTATAACTTGTGCTGCTGTCCTGTTGATTGGGCTTGTTTCTTACTTAATTCGATGCAGACCCATATGGAAAAGATATATATAAATCTTATAAAGTTTCTATCTGTCTTGTGTGAAACTTGTATGAAAAGCATACAAGAGTGAAAACAGATATAAGATCCCTTGAAAAATTATATAATGAAACTTGTATGTTTTGGATACTTACTAAAACAACATATGAGAGTAATGAGGAAGTGGCCACTTTCATGAGTAAATCATATAAGCCTTATATGATTCACTATATGAAGTAGGCCACATCTTATGCAAGTCTTTTATATGTTTTTTCTATTTCTTTTCCATATGGGGAAGGTCGTACAGGGATTGACTAATTTTATTTTTTTATTTTTTGAGACCACATCTATATTATTTTTCTTTTATTTAAAAAAAAAAAAAGCTGCTTTAATCATTTTGACCCACATCAATTTTGTTTTTTGACATTTGACATTCAAGTTACAAGTGTGTACAGGTGTTGAATTACAGTATGCAGACTTTCTGGCTGCCTGCATCTTGTCTGTTGGAGTCCATTACTGAAAGTAGATGTATTAAACCTACATGCTTAAGAATGAGCATTTTTCAGACGTCATCTACTTATTTAAATAGAATCTGATTGTGTCCTCATTCTGTCTGAATGACTGAGATGAAGAAATAATGACTTCTTTTCGCAACTTTGAAATCTCCACAAAAATGCTCGGGCATGCACACAACAAACGGCAACGACTCAAAGGATCCAGCTGCTGAGAAAATGGGTCACTGGCTGCATTAGGGGGCTTTTTAAAAACACAAGAAGTTCCATCTGAGACAGGAAATCGAGCCATCACCCTCTGTGCGCCACATTCACTGTTTAAATTCCTCATTGTTTTCCTCCCAAGCAAGATGAGCCGGCACACCAAGCGTGTTTGGCAGAAAAACAGAACTAAGATTTTTCACAGTGTCGCTCCAGTAGCACTTCAAAGACTGCAGAGGTGTTTTAATCTGTGAAGACACAGGAGTTAAAAGAAAAAAAGACACAGCACAACTGAGCTCATACATTTCCTGATTTATACCAAAAGTCTGAGTTGCTGGAGGTGAAGTGTGGTGGCAACGTCTAAATGAGAGGTTTCTAAATGAAGCAGAGCTGTAATTAGCACTAATAGCTCGTCAGCTGCTTTGCCTCAAGGGGAGAGACATCGAGAACGAGTACCAGAAAGCAGTCGGCTTTAGTTAGAGCAAATTTCTAATGATTCGGAAGGGACCCAAAGAGGACGGGTTATTCATTACGTCTAAATACTGTTTAGATGATCAAAAGATGTTTGTGAGCGATTGATCAGAAGTTGTTTTGGCTGTCTTAACACATGACACACACCGTGCCATACCATTCCTTTTTTACTCTTAATGTGAAACTGATTATGCAGTGTGTATGCTAATGAGAAGCTAACGACAGTTAAGGGCGGAGGGTTCAAAGCTTCATGTGTGGTATCACACATGTCGATGCAAAGTCTTACGCCAACAGGCAACTTAGCACATTGACATTAAAATAGAATTGAGAGCTTGCTGAAAACTTTAGTGCCATTGTAATGAGGCATCAGCAAGCTGTACACCGCATGACTTGGATGAAGAAGTAGAATAGTGAAATGTTAAGTGGATTCATTAAGTCAATGAATCTACAGGCAGTTTTCAACAATGCTGATATCTGGTATTTTTTATTAAGAAAAACATTTTAACACATTATATTCTGACTAATATATGTAACTGCAGAGCTCCTTCAGTGACAGACTGCTGCATCCTCGATGCATGAAGGAGCGTTTCCGCAGGTCCTTCCTCCCTGCAGCTGTCAGACTGTACAATCAAAACTGCTCCCAACAAACATAGATGTTTACATCAGTGCTGTAATTTGCACTATTTTATCAACCGATTCACACTATAATCAGGGTTTGCCTCTTAACTTCATTTAATTTTATTTAATCTAGTAACGGTACAGTACTCTGTTTTTGGTAACCATTGTCCTTGATGTAAATATGTAAAAATTGTGTATGTTTCTGTTCTGTCTCTTGTGTACTGTTTGTTTGTATATGTGTCTTTCTTGATGCTGTTACACCCAGATTTCCCCTTGTGGGACAATTAAAGGATTATTTTATTCTATTCTAGCGGCTTTCTTACCACGAATGCTGTATCTGTATGCTAAATGTTGTCCTATATCCAAAAACCTATTACCCTGCTCTTGACTTATAATATCCATTCACAATTCTTATAATTTTCCTTTTTCTTTCTTTTTCTGAAAAAAACAACTTAAGTTGGATCTTCCATACTCATTTTCCGTTCCGTCTATTTTCCTTTGACTCTTCTAGCATAGCTTTGCACAATTCAAAGTAATCATTCTCGATCTTATACTTCCTACATCCTCTCAGTTCAACCTCTCTCTGAAACAAGCTGTTGCCCCTTGCAAAAAAAAGGCTTGAATAGCAGGTGGGTGGGCTTCTTCACGCACAGTCAGAGATTAGGGTTATCATCTCTCATTAGCATCACACAGAGCCAAAAGTAGGAAAAAAAAAACTGTCTCAAACTGAGCATTTAGAGCAGTCAGTGGCCTGAGCATTTGGTTGCATGTGCTCACGTGTTCATGGCCATTTGACCAGCAACCACATTTATATGCAGAGGTTCCAAATGTTTTCAGATTTAAACATTTGGATCACATGCTATTTTACTTAAAGTATTACGTGAATTTAACTATTTTTTCTTTTAAGTGATAAAAAGAAAAATATCTGGAAGTCTTTGTTCTGAAAATTCAGTTATTATTTAATTTAACGTCATTTTTTTGTAATGCTATCACTTTAGACAGTTACAATTTTATAACCTCTGTCTGTGGTAATCACTGACAGTTGTGGACACAGTAACCCTCTGCACTCATGGTGTCACAGCATCAGCAAACTAACAAAAAGATAAACAAAACACAACCTGAGCAACTGATCTAAACTGAACAACCCTGTAGGCCAGAACACATTTGAGATGAGTTTATTTGCTATTTCAGTTCCATGATTTTCATGTCGTGAAAGAAATAATGGGAATAATAGTGTAAACTATAGATAGACATTGTATACTTTTGGACCTTTGACTAGTTCAGGTTATTAAAACTATTGAGTTACAATTCTGAAATAAAAACATGAATTTATGTTACTTAGATTACTAATTTTTGTAGTTATTTTGAACATTTGGATTAAGAGTCTGGGTGATAGCTTACCCAGGGCTTACCCCGTCATTCATCCTATGAAAGCGTAATTGGATCAGGGGTCGGTTGGTTGGCTGGTTGACTGGGGCTCAAGGGCTCAATTACAAGTGTAGCATATTCTCTATTTTATTTGTAGTTTTGTTAGAGCTATAAATATTTTCTTTTCTTTTCAACCAACAGTCCAAATTTATATTGCATTAATGTTCTTATGATATCACTAAGATTTCATGTCATTCCTTTTTATCTTTTCCCAGCATGTGCTTAACAAGGGACCTTCCACTGACCATCCAGTCATGCGTTCTCCCCACGGACTGCAAGCTTACCGACTGGACCATTTGGAGCCCCTGCACCAAAACCTGCATGAACCCTGAATCTCCCAGAGGCAATCGGACTCGGACCAGACAGGTGCTCCAGTTCCCCGTGGGCGAGGGGGCGGAGTGCCCACCCCTGGAGGAGTTTGAATCTTGTGAACCTCAGGGTGAATCCATACCACCCTGTGCCACGTGAGTCACTCCTGATGATAGGGAAGAGATGCAGGTAGCACAGGTGGGAGTGAGCAGGGACTTAAAAAAACATTGAGTAAAGTGTAGATGTGGAATTCATAGCATGGTACACAATAGGAGCTCATGTTTCACAGGGATAGAACTGCATGTGATGTTGTGATGATACCCACCTCTTATTTATAGCATGGTTAAGAAAGATTGCAGGGATTCATATAAGGCTCAGGCACAAATACAGCAAACCCAAAGTGTTTGGTATTCAACCTGACTGAGACAACACACGCTTCCTGCTGAGTTCCCTTTACACACACCACCCAGCTAATTTGCTCTTCTGGGTGGCCTGTGTGTTTATTTGCGTATATGTGTGTAAGTGAGACAGCATATTGAGATAGATTAGTTTAAGTGCTTGGGCTGGTGCCAGACACAAAGTAAAGACAAATGGATGGAGACTGTAAGGATATTATAATTCCAGAAAATTACACACACCCATACATTAAAATATTAAAAGCATTCTCACAGATGGTTCAGCATATATCAACTTAGAATTGTGTGTCATCCTAATCCCATCCCGAATGTTTCTGTTGGGGATATGTACAACTAGCGGACTAGACAAGATTGTAAATATGCTTATTTTGCATTACATTACATGCATTACTCGCATGGTTGGTTCTCTCACTGTTGCCCATCGTTCCATGTTCTATGTTCACCTTGTAGTTACACCTGGAGAACCACAGAGTGGAGCGACTGTCGGGTTGACACATTGCTGAGCCAACAAGACCGTCGACGTAGCAACCTGACAGGGCTTTGTGGAGGAGGCTTACAGACGAGAGAAGTGTACTGTGTTCAAGCCAATGCTGAGCTTCTAAAATACCTCAACGACCTTCGAGAAAAGGACAAAGGTAAAGTTAAGAGTGTTCCTAAAGACCCTGTTGTGTATGTATATTAACTTTTGAGTTAGTACCTGATATCAAGATGTCATATACTGTATGATTTAGAAATTTTAAAATGTGTAATCTAATTTGATGGCTGATGGTTGCATCCTTCAGTACCTGATTTCGGGCCCGATTTGTATCATTGCTAGCCTAGAGTTAATTGTAATTGATCAGGTACTGGCCATTTAGAAAATGATTGCTGGAAGTGAAATTAGTCATAATTTCACCCAGTTATTTGCCATAGTTGCTAGCAGATTACTGTGCTTGCCCATAGTTTGCGTGAAAGATCCCAATTTTCAGTAAAATTATGAAGAATTTCTGCTCTTTGTTATGTTCATTCAGTCACAGTGGGCTACTGACAGTTTTTTGAGATGTTAATGTTCCCTTACCTCAGTGGCTCTCAAAATGTGGGGTATAAGAGATGGGCTTGGTCACTGTGACCTCACACACTGATTACTGAAGTCCCAGCGTGAAGCCTTGAGCTGAGCCTTACCGTCCTTTGGGACCATGTCTTACGAAATTGTCCTCATAGTGCATTCAAAAAGACTCATCCTAGTGACTGAGACCATGATTGTTGCCATTAAAAGTTACAGTTAAAGTTAAAGTGTTACCACTTGTGCTTGTTGGTGATATTTTATAGAGTTTGTGTAGTCTGCTTCATCCACTTCAGAATGTAACAGGGAAAGGGGGGCACAAAGAAATACTTTCTTATTCTCATTTAAAATGTCTGGCTGTTATTAAATAATTATCTGAATCTTACAACCAAAGCTGTCATCTGATGTAAAACGTATAGAAATCATACATTTACCAACAAGACTGTACATCACTGTCACAACAGTGTTTGTTTTCATTCAAAGGCTTTATGGCTTTAATACCTGGGGGGCCGGTCTTTAGTCAAAATGCCCGGGCTGTTTTCTTTTGTCCCAGTCCAGCCCTGGGCACGACATGCAGTGAATTAATTTGAGAAGGTGCATCAAAAAATAAATGGCCACGCCAGCAATGCACATCGCAAATCAGCTTGCATAGACACATTAGTTGTGCCTCTTCTTAATGACGGTATCTTAACTAACAACCCCAACTACCAGACTAAAAATAACTTAGCCTACTGGTGAGAGGGACGTTGTTAGCTTTCCACATTCCGACACTTCAAAAGCTTCAGGAGCTTTCCGCTCAGCGCAGCATCAGCACCACGGAGATACACGGATACATCCATAGACTTGAGACACAATGCATTTTTGGGACTTTCAGGCGTATGGACCAATGTTTTATTTTCTGATCAAACCAGAAATCTTTAATATGCAGCTAGATTTGTCTCGCATTAACTGGCTGAGTTAATGCCAGTTAATGCAACATCGAAGCAGCTGGAATCCACAGCTGTGCGTGTTCATGGAGCTGCATTTTCACCTGCTGGACATCACTAGCTGACAAGTTTAACTGTCTTCAGAACATTGCAGAGGCCTTATTGACAGTATTTGGCTCTACATGTCTGTGTGAGCAGATTTTCTCTCACATGAGTGTCCTCCGGTAGCCGTCTGAATGCTGGACGCTCGGAGACCCGTGTCTCTGAGTGGGAGACCAGAGATCACATTAACATGTGTGTCTCTGTATTAACAAACATGCCATATTGGCTTAGTTTATTTTTCTTATCATTGTTGTGAGGAGACCATAAATAGCATTTGTATTTTCTGTTGTACAGTTCATTTGCTGTTATGGATAAAAAGTGTCTTTTTTTTGTTTCAAAATAGCTGATAGCTATTCGCTGATAGCTGCCAACATCTGCAAACAAATATAATTCTATAAAGTGGTTCTATATAGTGTGTAACTGTTAATATAGAGCGTTATTAAATTTATTGCTAATGCAATCATATGGCACACTGACTTCTGAGGAAATTTTAAATGGCACCCCCCATCAGAAAGGTTGCCTACCCCTGATGTAGTGACTTTACCTCATTTCACAGCTTGTTAATACTGGTAGCCTTTTCTTCACATACAACCAGCAACAAGCATTTTAGCCTGTCTCTCAGCACATCTTTTTTTTTAAGCTGAAATAAAAGTTGGAGCTGTAGCACTTCTATGATTCTCCACCTTAATGGGCCACCAGTGTTGCAGACCTTCTTACCTAGCAAGTGCTTCTTAAAATATGAAGTAGATCTCTTTACAAGTGTCAGATACTTACTATCATCCGGCTACAACATGATTTGACTGTGATGTTGTTCATGTCCTCTTCACCCACAAATTCAAAATTGTGCACACCTCCACAGACTAAAAGCTTTCTTCTCTGCAATCCTGCCAGCTGAGCTGCACTTGATGCTAGTATGTAGCGACTCATAAAGGACAGAAAGCAAAACAAATATGGAGGAGATTTTTTTCACAACAAATACAGTAAAATGTAACAGTAACTGAAAAGGGGTAAATGACGCAAATCTAAGTATACGAACCTGAATGCTCAGAGTTACTCTGGAATGTGTTAACCTCAAGACTCTTACTGATTTACTGAATAATGTGGGATGTGGTGGATTGACTGTTTTGGCCTCTGAAGGGGGACGTGCCCCTGTATTACTTAAAGACAGTCCCAGTGACTTTCAAAGAGTGAGCTTTTGGATTTAGAAAAAGAAGACATCACTAACATTGGATTAGGACTCTCGGAACTGCAGAGAAAAAGTCAAATTGTTAATAAAATATGCTCTTTATCATATTTTATGTTCTTGTCAAAGTCCAGTTTTTGTATTAATGTGTAAGGTTTCCTCTTTGAGGCCAGTGAGTCATTCAGTCTTCAACCTTTTTTGTCTGTTTTCTGAATCAACTGTACGGACATATACTGGAATCAACAACCCATGACGGTGCACAGAGTTTGTCTGTGTCACAGCTCAGCCTCTGACTCATCTGACAGAGCAGCAACTCAATTTTTCTCCATTTTTCTCTGTCATTTTCACACAGAATGGAAGGCAAAAAATATATATCTTTCTTGCTGCATCTCTGTATGTTTATTAATATAACCAGGTCCTTTTTTCTTCAAGATTCTGTAGGTTTTATCTTGTGAATATGGACCTTCACTTCATTTTCATCCTCTTCAAAGCATTTTTTAAAAATCTACATTGACTTGATATGTAGTCATAGCAAGTAACATAGCTTTTCTCTGCATACTGTTAAAACGTTGCAAACATGACTTCAGAACTTTACTGTCATTCTACATTAATTATGGGAATACAAAATATACGACATCTTAAACAGTACTGTAATTTATTGTTATTTGTGAATACAGCAGAATGCTAAAAATGCTGTATTTTTGTGTAGTGTTACGAGCTTATGCAAAGGTGTGATGTCCATCATCCTTCTTTCCCTCAAAAGATCCAAAGAATTGCGATTACACAAACTCTAGCACTGGTCAAATGTTAGTGAAATATGCATACAACGTTAACCTCATGGGTCTTCACCAAACTGTCCTCAGGGTCAAGGTCATATTCGTCATTTTAACAGGGACTTTTCCTTCTAGAAGACTGGTCAGATTTGAATGAAACAGCATTAATTCCCCTGGATAAAACGGAGCCTTCTCAGTGGATTTTAATTCTCATTAGTTTGTTCATTACAGCCAACAAATGACAGCAAAGCACAACTTACTTTCTGTGCTTCAAACATTACAAGAACCTGTGAATTGTGATGGACCATGAGGTGGGTGAGTTATTACATCACTGATGTTCTAATTTTCTTTTTCATTTCAGTTAAAGCTCCGTTTCATTTTGTAGCTTGAGTCCTTCCATAACTCATCTTAGCAAAATCGTGTTGCTTGAAGTCCTAACATTTCATTGAAGCTTGAAGAGGTTGTTTTTATAGATAAAGTCTACAGTACTTTAGTGTAATATGAGTATAGTTCATAGTACAATTTAAGTCTAAGGATACTACAAAAGAAATACTAAAATAGCAGCGTAATGCCTTGCACCACCACACAGTGGTTGGCACTGTAAGCAAGAAGGTTCAGGCTGGAATTTACATGTTTTCGGTGTGCCTGGTGAGATTTCATCCCACAGTTCAAGAACATCCTTTTTAATTAATGGCTGTTTTCAAATTGGCTGTAGTTGTGGGTGTTGGATCAATAAAGTGCTTAGAGTGCATAGCATAAAGCACTATGTGAAGGTAAATGTGTCCTGTTGTGTAAAGCACTTTGAGTGATAAGTGGGATGAGAGAAGTGCTACTGTATTTAAATTACTCTCAATTTCCATGAAAAGTATGATGTTGTAAAGCTTGTACTCTATGCCACACAGTAGCATGACAGTTCTGTTGTGGTATCTGATCACTGGATGAGAACACAAGTACACTCTGTATTTACTGTGGCTGTCATGCAGAAACTTCCAACTTGTTGCTCAGTTTCAAAATCCAGATTTTCTGCAGGTTTTTGAATGATTTGTAAAGGCTGCCAGGCTTTTAAGTTTATCTACTTGAAGCCAGTTAGAAAAATTGATTATTAGAAACATGCTCACTCTTTGATGCACCAAGCTGAGGTGTAGACTTGGTGTACATTTGCAAGCTTTATTACACTGCATGTTTAATCTGTGTGCATTAAAGTTAAATTAACTCTTTAGCAATAACCCACTACTCTGTCTCTCGCTACCTTTTTCAAGTGTTTTTATTTTGTTGTGTTGTTTTTGTGGCCTGCTCTTCAATTATACAAACCTTATATAGTTAATTTGTCAAAGAAATCTAATTTTGTCAAGAGCGCATATTGATCTCGGAAGGCTGCCGACCATCTTTCCTCTATAGCGTAGCCACAGCTGCATACATCAGATACTACACCATCACACAGCCTGAAACAAATCAGTCTCAAGGGTAACTCAAATAGATTTGATCAAGCACTGTTACGTGACACTCTTGTATCCTCCAATCCCCACACACAGTGTATAAGAGCTGCAGGCCCTTGGTGGGTTGGTAGCAGATAATTGCATATCATGTGCTTGCAGCAGCCAACATGTTGACTCTGTTCACGTCCAAATATATGCCACAATGTTTTATTTTTATTAATAGCTGTTGTAGTATTTTCTTTTCATCAGCTCGTCACGTAAACATTTTATACAGCCTTTCACTGGCTGCCTCTCCCTTTATATCAGGGATTTGTCTGGTCCTGTGACCTGCTTTGACTTGTCAGTGGACACAAGTGTAAAGGCCTCGATTTCTGACACTCGTCAAGCCAGCTTAGAGTCAAAGCTGCCCTCTTAAGGAAGGTGTTAAAGACATTAGTTGAAACTAAGCTTATGGAGCTCAACCATACTGATCACATGAAAGCAAGTGACAAAGTTTAGGAGGAAGTAAGATGCTCAATTGCAACTGGTGTCAAAAAGGGAGAGATGATCTTCTCTTGCAACCAGCTGGAGGAAGTTAAAAAAATAATAAATAATGGGAATTACTCGTATCTCTCAAACTACTGGCTCACATGGAAGAGAAGCAGTGATGAAAAGAAAAATGGAAAGATTATGATTTAAAAAATGGGATGAAACAACCAAGTCTAGGCACTGTTTTTCAGGTGCTAGTACTGACCGCTTTTAATTGTGGTAGTATTTTGGTAGTATCACAGGACTGCACAGCCCTGTGAAACAGCTGAGTATACCCCTACCAAGTATCACCCAGATGCTAGCCTAAAACACTTGATTCACTAAGTTCCCGAGGAAGTGAGTAGGAGTGATTTATACATTTTCTATTAGATTTATACCCCAATAAACTAAAAGAGGTTGTACCACAAATACTATTTTTAAATAGACCTAGTTTGTTATTGGAGAACTGTATCATTAGCATGTTGTTACTAGCCCAATAGCAAGCCAACTAAAGTTAGATATATATAGTCAGTCCATTTTTATCAATTTGATTGGAATATATAATAATAAATGAAATAAGCTGTATTAAAAACTCAAAGAAAAACTGTTATGTTGAAATTTCAGAATAATTTATGAGCCCATTCCTGTTTTCAGACCCGCAGCTGGAAAGCTTTAAAAAACTATTCTGAACCAAATGATTGTTCTGTTTCATTTGTCAGTGATAGATTGTGCTAACACTGATGTATGCTTTGCAATATTTCATTATGGTTCCAATATTAGTCAAATTTATTTTAGGTAATGCTAAATTAAGTAAAGGGAAATTACTTGTAGAGGAAGCGATAGCAGCACAGATGCTTTAGCGCTTTTTATTTTTCAGTGGTCGAATTGATCGGTGGTCCTTTGGCTCTCTGTGTGTCAGCTGTAATTAAAGAATAATGAGTCAGGTAGCCAAGATTAAATCCATCGACAGAAACTGTTCAAAATATAATCTGTGATGGCAGAAATAATGTATAACCTTCCAGATGAAGTTCTGTTAGGTCTATTGAGAGGCTGTGAGGTACACGATGATACATTTGAGGTGTTCATAAACTCTGTTAAAGATTAAGCTGCACAAGCATGTTGAGAGTGCTGCGAGAGAGACGTGCGTGACTTGTATGTGAGAAAGTGTGAACACAGACAAACATGTACAAAGTTCTTATCTTCTTGGTGCAGGATTTCTTCTCCCTCTTTTGGGGGGTAATCTCACAGCACACCACTGAGACAGAGAGGCAGACAGCAGCTCAGCGATGTTTGCTACAACCAGAGCTCTCTTTCTCTCCCGTCTCATGCATAAATATCACTGTGCTAAAGGGCAGAAGATGCCCTCAAGCCCGGATCTGAAATGAGCTTACTACCTCCTAAATCTTAACAGTAATCTTTATGGGGGAGAAGCATCGATCTGACCCCAGTTCAGTATCTGGGGTCAGAAGTAAGTAATATCAGCTGAGCATGAGTAACTCTGGGTGTTGGTATGCTGAAGCATATGGAGATATTTTGAAGGTGGTAATAAAATCGCAACTGGTGATTAGATTGGCAGAAGATATAAAAGCAGTTTTTCCTCGAAAGACTATGCTTCTCACGGTCTTTACAAGGGTACGATGAAAAGACTGTTATTTTACAGTGTGCCTACAGTAATCTACAGTGGAAGTTTTTTACACTGAGAATACAATTATAATTCTAAGATGTATAAATCATAAACATTACAGTGTTTCTACTATAAGCTGTTTAAATCATTTACAACTGTAAATATAAATACATTATATACATGTACTTACACTTAATCACTCTAATCAGCCACTCAAATGGACAGTAAAGCAAATGCAATAATTAAGTGATTCTGAATATGGCATGGTTGTTGGCGCCAGATGGCCTGGTCCGAGTATTTCAGACACAGCTGATCTACTGGGATTTCCCACTATAGCCATCTTTAGAGTTTAAAGACAATGGTGACAATGGTCTGAAAAAGAGAAAATATCCAGGGAGCCACAGCTGTGTGGAAGAAAATGCCTTGTTGATGTCAGAGGCCAGGGAAGTCATTACAAACGAGGTCTTCCAAAGCAACCTAAACATCTCTAAATGCACAACACATTGAACCTTGAAGCAGCAGAAGACCACACTGGATGCCACACCTGTCAACGAAGAACAAGAAAGGTCAGAACCTGGCACACTTTGGGCCCCTTAGTATCAACTGAGCATCTTTTAAACAGTCAAGATTGCCTGGGTATTGTTGCTGACCTTGTTCATCCTTTTATGACCACAGTGTATCGATTTTGTGATGGCTGCTTCCACCAGGATAACACATCATGTCACAAAACTCAAGTCATCTCAAACTGGTTTCTTTAATGTAAAGGCTAATTGTACTCAAATGTGCTTTACAGGAACCTGATCTCAGTCTAATAGAGCACCTTTGGGATGTTGTGGAATGGGAGTTTGACTGTAGATTTGTTGGCTGCATAACAAATCTATAGCAACTGCACAATGCCATCATGTCAAAATGGATTAAAATCTCTGAGAATGTTTCCAGCACCTCGTTGAATCTGTGCCAAAAAGACATTTTTCCAGAATCGTGTTGCAGTACACAAATGTCTTTTTTTTATTCACAATATAAGAATGTAAAAACAGAATTTTGTAAATTTATAGAGACTTGCATGTTAAATTGATTTGTTCTTCTTTTTACTGAACAAGTATTTAGGCCAAAATAAGTGACAGAAATGATCAATCTGAATCCCAAGAAAGTGATGAATATACACGACTTCTGCCACGCAATTTCTCATAAAAAGTGCAGAGAGGAGAAAAGGAAAGCTGCTGAAAATATTTCTAGACAAACACCATTTTATGCATTCACAGAGCAATTCTGTGCAGCATTTCCAGTTATAGCGTGGGCTGGCAGATGCAGTCAGCAACCTGCGGCGATCGTATCAAACGACAGGTTTTGGGTTTGGTCTGTATACAGACAGTGTAGCGTCAGAAACTGGCAACCCTGCTGTGACGACAAGACTCTCGGAAGCTGGGCAGAGTCACTGCATCTGGCTGAGTTTCTCAAACGCATAACTGCTGTTCAGTTTGTGCTAAAGGGACTAATTTCTGTTTTTTGTACACAATAAACAATGTGTTGTTTATATTTATGTGTCAGCTTGAAATACCTTAGCATGCATGTATATAAGATCATTAAGTGCCTGCTTATAGGGGATTTGATCACTAAGCTCTTTCTAGAATGTTGTTCTTTACCTTTCAATATAACGTGCTATTGTTGTGATCTTTTGCTCATAAATTAAGCTTAAATGAACTTTTTTCCCGTCTGCAGTGAGCAAACAGGCATCAATTAGCTCCGTAGCTCGTGAAATCGATCTGCTGCTGTTTTCAAATACAGCCAAGAGCATTTCAGCAATTGCTTAACTGCTCCTTTAAATACACAGACAGACTAAAAAGTCGCAGTGCATATAATCACAGCTAATGTTTATTTTCACTTTCATTACCTAGTCTGCTGCCGTTAAGTTTGAAAAAAAGAAAAGTGTTTAAAAAAGTAATTTCTTTTCATGTGTCAACTTTCTTATCTAAGCTGATAAAATGGCATGCTCCTAGGGTCCACGTGGCTTTCCCTCTGATTTGGCCTTGTCGGAAGAAATGAACCATGCACAGCAATTATTTTATGCTTTCCACTCAAACCAAAGATTTGATCTGCATTTAATTGAACAGGTTTGGGTTATGAGGCTCAGGTCTGCTGTTGTTGTTGCATTAGTTTCTGCCTGTCTCCGTTGTGCCGTTTCCCTCCCTCTGTTTCTTTGATAGTGCCTCTGTCTCCCCTGTGTGTGCGTAGCTAATAGCGCTATCTCCCTTGTAATTGCAGCGGGTCAGACCCAAAAACAGCAGAAGCCTAGTGTCCCCCCTCTTCTCTCCATCACCTTCCAGATTACAGGTAGGTGTTTTTAGTCATGCTGTCACAAAGCCCGTCTCCCTGATTTATGCGTCCCCCGCCTGCTTCACCCCTCCCTCCCCTCTGTCTTCTCCCCTCCTCCAATTGCTTTCATCCTTTTCATCTTTCCTTTTGGTTGTTTTTTCCATTTCTGTTTGCCATGTTTCCTTTGTTTTTCCTCATGCATTTCCTGTCCTAACCTCTTGGTTAGTTTGTAACTTCTCCTCCATTCCTCTCCCTTCTCATTGCACCAACTCTTCTTGTCTTCTTTCTTGTCAATCTTCATTTTCTTCTTTCCTCTTCTCTTTCCTCTTTATTTTTCTTCACACTTCTTCACCCTCTGCTTTGTCTTTACTTTTCTTCTTTGTCCTATGTTTTTGCCATCTCTGGTTCCTGCTCTCTTTTTGTTTCTTCTCTTTTTGCACTTGTTTCCTTTCCCATCATCCTACCCTGATCTACCTTCACTCCTCACCTCCTTTATTTGCCTTTTTTTGTTGTTTCATTTGGTTTTTATTCTTTCTCTGTCTCTTCTTTTTTCTGTTTCCTTTTCCGCTTTTCTTCTTCCTTGTTCTTTTTACAGGAATGACACCTTAGACTTTGCCCCAGCTGCTGTAATGCTTTAGATAATTTAGATAATCATAATCACGTTCAGTATACACGAGCCAGTTGTGCAGTTACAATCCCAAACTTTTGCTCTCTTGCCAGTTCTTAGTGTTGTTTTCAAGTAAAACAAAGGATGACTAGTTTTACACCAAAGTTCTGTTTTCTACTGGATAGAAGAATTAAAGCTTTGAAGGAACTGTAAGACAAACTTTGTTCCACTACAAACGGAATACGGATAGCAAGAAGTTTTCCACCGCTGCAGACAGTAAGCCGCACTTGCAAGAGGGATTTTTTTCTACCGTTGTCATTTTTGCACAATAGAGAAATGAACTCATTGGAGAGTACACCACAAAATGGACTAACAGAGAGTCAGGATATTCTCCAGGATATTTTCTCCCTTTTATAGAGAGGCTGATACACTGTCAGCCCCCAATTTAGTATTCACAAATGGACTGATGTTAAAAGATTGAAGAGAGTGTAGTTCTCCAATAAGATGTGGATTAACAGTGGCTCAGCAAACTCAGTATTTGACTTTCAGTGTATTTGTAAAAGGAATTAGACATTTTGCATTTCAAAAGGCCCTTCTGCCTTTCCCTGTACAGTTCTGAGGGATTTATGATTTGGCTCTCCTGCCTATGAGAGACTTTAAGCTTTAGATGTCTTGTAGGAACAGTTGGGATACAGGAAATAAAGTGCTTCAGGTTGAACATGAAGAAGAGGTTTTTTTGTTGTTGTATGAATCGTTAAATATCTTCCTTTAAAAAAACACACTCCAGTATTAATTACAATATTTCAAAAGTAGAGATCAATCCATACTCAGACTTTGTAGAGAAAAAGCTTCTGATATGTATTTTTCATCATCTTGTTTTCAACCAAGAATCAGTTTTCACAGAGAGCGGATTTTCTTATAGGGGCAAAATCTACTATAGCTGTACTTCCTATTACAACAGATGGTGCCAATTTATTCTCCTACAGCTTCACATTAAAACCAGACAAAGTCCGCCCACATTGTTACAGTTAATTTAAGTTCATGTATAATCATTTATATTTATGATATTGTATTGTGTATAACAACATGTAGTTAAACAGGGTTTTTGTAGTTTCGTCTGTTGTGTCCCCACAGTTCACCTCAAAACATTTAATTGCAATAAGTAGGAAATCTTAAATCAGACCTGGTCAACTTTTAGCTCATATTTTCATAATTATGTTTCAACCATTCATAATGGTCGGCTCACTATTTTAAACATTCATTCAGTACCTTTAGCTACTATTCAAATATCTCCCCCTGTATAGGCCACGTTTCAATTATTAAATTAAACAAAAATAACTGTAATAGTTAATCTTTCCAAGTAGTGAAGAAGTACGTTCTACAGTACTTGTCATTATTCCTGGGAATCAGCGTTTTATAGTTATCTTTATTAAAGCTATATAGCTCAAAAAATGTTGAAGTCAGAATTCTGCGCAGAATGAAATCTGATTTACAGGCTCAGCTTTGCAGGTTTTCCGAGTGTAGCTGCAGGAAGAGAGGTTCAGAAGTGTCCGTCAATGTGGGGAGCTTCAGGCAGAGGGTTGGACTTGTCTGCTCAGTGAGCCAGACTTCTTCTAATCAGGAAAACCTGGAAGCATGAAGCTGGTGTGCTGCTGGCTTCATGCTTTAAAGGGATGATTTAAAATTGTAGGCAACACACTTATTTTCTTTCTTTAAAAATTACATGAAAAAATGAAGGCCAATCTCATATCTGTCTGGTAAATATGAAACTACAGGCAGCAGCTGGTTGGAGACGGGGAAAAACAGCTAGCCTGCTTCTCTCCATTACCTCCAAAGCTTATGTCTCATGTCATCAAGACAAATTGCCATTTTAACACTTGATTGGTTCAGCAAACCAACAATCAATCAGTCAACAAGGTGTAACATGTTAATTAGCAAACTTAAAATGTTCTGTTACGGAGCCAAGCGGTTTGTTTACCTCTGGTTTCAGGCTTTATGCTAAGATAAGTTAACTGCAACATGAGTCAGGGTTTTAGTAGGATCACCTTTGATCTCTATTTTCTGTTTTGATTACATAGTTGTTCCATAAACAAAGTAGATATCAGTGTAATGACTATCTGTCTTTCAAACATAGGTGTAACAACACCTGTATGCTTTGCCATTTGACATGTCAGGAATGAACTATTGTTTTGGTTGTGCAGTCAGCTGAAAGCTCTGTTGACAGCACATTTGCAGCTGGCATGCCACCTGCAAGCATCTTTTTTCCACAGTCCAGTAAATGGTGTTGTTGCCTCAACTTACATGCAACACTCTTTTAAATTTTCTCTCAGAGAAGGGACTTTGGGTTCCCAAGTGCCTCTTCAGCTTGTTTGGCACCACGTAAGCATCAGTCAATTCTCCCAACACAGTGTGAGGGCTGTTGACACCCCTGTTCCGACTGAGGTCATTTGCAATAGTTTCTATGGACACAGAAAAAAGGGATCCATTTTTCGCACCATCTTCTCTGTTCTTCTTCACGTAATGTAGTTACTCCGGTTTGTCCACAGGCAAAAAAAGTGATTTTTTTTTCCCCCAGTTTTGCCAGTTTGCTTTTATTTTCTGAGGGAGCCGGAATTGTAAAGATAAAAGCAGACCTTAAAGGCAACCAATCTAAATGCTGATGGTGTCATTGTTTGGAAAATACAGTCAGCAGTTGGTTTCACTTTCCTGGAAAAGAAACCTCTCCATTGCCTTTTTGCATCAGATTAAATGTATTACTTTCTGCTAAAACTGTGTAAACAATACAAATGGAAAATATGCAATTAAGCTGCAAAACCTTAAATACTGCGTGTGGTCAGGCTTGTATCAAAAGTCCCCTTTCTCCTAGTCTCTTTGTTCATTTCCTGTCAGCCTCTAGTCTCACGAGGCTCAAAAGGGTGAAGGGAAAAAAAGAAAAATGTCTCTGAAAGCAGAAACATCCACTTTGAAATGACACTTGCACGATTTTGTGCATGAATAAATGCATTAACTTTGTATCTTCAGGAACTCCACACATCAGATTTATTTATCATGATGCAGATGTGTAGAAATGTATTCTGCACAGTTGTCACAGAGCTGTTTCTTGCACGGTGATAGCATCTCCTCTTTTCTTCCCCCCAGAGTTCAGACTGGCATGCATTTACCAGTAGTTTCATGGAAAGAGCTTTTTTAGAATCCAGCATGGCATGACTAGGAGAAGTAGATGCCAAATTACACCTCATAGAATAAACATGAGCCAAGATATTGTCCGTGTTCTCTTACACCTTTAGTGTTGTATTGTTGCCTCCTCTTCCTATGTCTCCGTTGAGAGTCCGTGGGCAGGGCTCCACAATGTTTTATGCTGCTAGCAAGGCGTTGTACGAGATAATCATTGCTAATTTATCATTCTGACATGCTAACAGGGAGACGATAAACAAAACAAAGGGATAATAGTGTCTACTTCACAGGCATGTTTTGTTTTTTCACTGTGGCTCTCATCTACCCTCTGCAGGGATTTTATGCCAGGAATAAAAGCAAATAAGCATTTTTGTGTCCCTTGTTCCTGCTCCTTTCAATGCTGCTAAAGAAGAAAAATTCCTCAGAATTAGGCTCATTTTATCTGCTGCTTATTGTGTGTTTCCCTTTTGTTTATCTGCACAGCCTCCCGCCCAGTGGAAAACAAGCTGTGCGAAGGTCCAATCCCCAACAGATCCCAGCTGTGCCAAATCCCCTGTCCCATCGACTGTGAGGTATCACCATGGGGTGCCTGGGGGCCCTGCACCTTTGAAAACTGTGATGATCAGGCTGGAAAGAAAGGTACCTGAATGGTTGAAATATGTAATTCAATCCAAACTATTATAGTCAAAAGGTGATTGCTATTTCTAACTGCACTCTATTACATTTGGCACTGTGGCTCTGTTTTGCACCTCTCAATTGCTCTACGTTTGTGGATCTGCATACATGTAATGCATAAGCTGGGGGAGTAGCAGCAAGACTCCATGGCGTGCACAGAACAGATCGGCACTATGACATTCAATTCAGTTCCATTTATAGAGTGCCAAATCAAAACAACAGTTGCCTCAATGCCTTATATTGTAAGGTAAAGACCCAACATTAATACAAGTAAAACAGAGGAAAAACCCCAACAATTATATGAGCATCTATGAGCAAGCGCTTTGATAGTGGGATTTCAATCACCCTGCAGCCTAGACCCATTTCAGAGTAACTGAGTGAGGACTTAGGATCACCCGATCCAACCTTAACTATGTGCTTTATCAAAAAGGACAGTTTTAAGCCTAATCTTAAAAAAAGAGATAGTCGCTGTCTCTCGATTCCATACTGGAAGCTGGTTCCACAGAAGGGGAGCCTGAAAACTGAAGACTCTGCTTCCCATTCTACTTTTAAATACTCTAGGAACAAGAAGTAAGCCCACAGTTCGAGAACAAAGTGCACTAATGGGGTGATATGGTACTATAAGGTTATTAAGATAAGGTGGGGCCTAATTGTTCAAGACTTTGTATGTGAGGAGCAGGATTTTTTTCTCTTTTTTTCTCTTTCTCATCCCTGTCAGGACTCTTGCTGCAGCATTTTGAATCAACTGAAGGTTTTTCAGGGAGTTTTTAGGACATCCTGATAATAATGAATTACAGTAGTCCAGTCTAGAAGTAATAAACACATGAAGTCATTTTTCAGTGTCACTCCAAGACAGGGTGTTTCTAATTTTAGAAATATTGCGCAAATGGAAGAAAGCAGTCCTACATATTTGTTTAATATGTGCATTGAAGGACATGTCCTGGTCAGAAATGACTCCTCACAGTGTTATTGGAGGGCAAGATAATGCCTCCAGTCAGTTAATTTAGTCAGGAGTCGGGATGGAGGTGGGTTTCAAAGCAGGTTGCAGATTCGCCAGTCACATTTTTCCCTGGTGACCAACAGTTGCCAGGGAGTCTCCGAGCGGTCTCTAAGCCTGCGTGACTGAGGCCTCAAATAGGGTATCAGCTGAGCCTTCAGCTAATATGAGCTGCCATTATCAACTAAACTGTCTCTGTCTGCTCTAAGTACTATACTCAGTGTGTCACGTTTTAAGCATTATTATGCTTTATCAAAGCTGTTGTGTTACACTGGTTTAGAATAATTACAGACACTATCTAAGACCGGCTGTTCAGTGTTTTTTCCTAAATACTCCCCCTTCTCGCCTCCATGTAGTCTTCATTATAGGAGATAAACAAGCCGAAAATAATTTGTCAGTCATCTGTCACCCTCTTGTGCTCCTGGCACCGAGATAAATTCTCACCCGATTCAGTATTTTGTGCTGAAAATACAAGAACCTCTTAAATTATTCCTTGTTATTGTTTCTAATAATTATAGCTCAAAAACAATGAAAAACGTGGCTGCTGTGTATTAAATGCTGCTTGTACACCATCCATCACGTTTGTTATCTTTTTGTACGAGGCCGTTATAATTAGAATGCTGTAGAATAATATGATTGAGCCTGAATGTGCTTAATGAATATGCAGTCTTTATATCGTTTTACATTAAAAAATATTCTTATATTGGCTTTCACCTTACCACATAGCTTCAGAGAATATCGCTGAGACTGATTGTCTCCAGTAGTAGCAGGTCATCTTGTTAAAAAATAGGTAAAAAGCATACAATTTCTAAGGAAACTACAGCAGCCTAATTACATTTTCAGTCTAAAATGTCCCTTTGTTGCATCAGAATATGGCAGTCTTTGTTCATAGTGTGAGTGAATAACAATGTTTATGCAAATATTGCACATAAGTATAAACTTAAGCAATGAAGTGAAATCATGAAGGTTTCTTATTGATGAGCCATATCAAGAAACGAACCATCAAACAAACATTTAAGTGCTCAGACTTTAGTAAAGTAAAATGTAATGTAAGATCTCACTATTTGTAAAATCCTACATTAATAATATTAAATTAATTAATAGTATAAATCATTTTATTTTTGCACTATTTTCAAGTGGCTTTATTTATTTTTAAGTGGATTAGTGGTTCAAAAAGATGCTTACTTATGTTATACTGGAACTTGGTGCACACTCTCAGACTCCAGTGAACAGAAGGTTTTAACAGTATTTGGTTGGGAGTCAGAGATGACCATATAAGTAATATCTTGTCTCGCTGATGTAGGAAGAAGACTGAGTGCTCAAAGAACTCTGAAACCTGACCTTTTGGCTCACAGGGATTACTTGCATATGCACAAATGTAATTTATTCAACTGTTCACCATGTTTTGTTAGAATATCCATCACTGTAACAGTTTTTATATGACAGAAAGTAAGGAAAAACATGAAAGGTCCAGTTTAAACAGAGAAGTAGTTGATCTACAGAGAAATACTTGCTGTATATACGATTGTTTTAGGGGTGTGGTCAGCATGGAGCCTATTTAATTCATTCGTCTCCAACCTAAAAGGAGGCTTATTTATGCAAGGATTTAAAGATAAATCTGAGCGGTTGTGATATTATTTATAGTGTAGTTTAAAGAAGATAGAGAAAACCTCTAGAGGGGAAATTACATACATGTATTGCATGTGCTAACCAACTGCTATCAAACCCACCTCTGACAGATGAAACTAGACAATTTTTAAAAAAAAAATGTACAATGTGTATGATTAAAAAAATTATCACATGATATAAATAAATACAATGCAATAAAATTGAACTTTTAACATGTAGTGGAGTAAGATGAGGACTATTTTCCCCTTATGTATGTGGTTGTGTGAAAAAACTAAAGCCTGCTATACACACAAAAGTTTGTCAGTTGTGATAACTGTCTTTGCACCGCAGGTTTCAAACTGAGGAAACGACAGATTACAAACGAGCCAACGGGAGGTCCTGGAAACTGTCCACACCTTGTGGAGGCGGTGCCATGTGACGAGCCCACTTGTTATGACTGGCAGCTGATCAGTCTGAGTCCGTGCATTCCTGATGACGGGAAGCAGTGTGGCTCCGGCACCCAAATTGTGCAGGTCCAATGTGTCAACAGCAACGGTGAGCGAGGAATGTTTAATCCTAATGTGCCCCACATTTTCAAAATGAGCTGAGTCATTTGTTAAAAACTAACCATACTCTTGCTTACAGACAGTGTTTGTTGGCTGACATTGATGCTTGCTCCCTGCGCATCCTTGCATTTTGCTGCGTTTTCGACCCACCTTGATTTGCAATAAAAAGAAATTGCTGGTCTGACCTTGCATGAAAAATCCTATATTTTCAAGGTCACCTGCCCACCGACCCTGCAACTCTTGCAGCACAGCGCTGTACGTGAGGAGATTTCCACAACATGACTCCCAGTTGCCATTCGTCTTTGTGAGGAATGCTCTCCCTTGGCTCCCCTTCCCCCCTCTCCCTGTTAAAGCTCTTCTACTTTAACGCTTCCTCGGTTCAGCGTTGCTACCTCTCTCCTGCTGTCTCTCTCATTACATTTTCCTCTCTGCACGCACAATTAAACCTTACTCGCTTTAAATCAAATCAATCCTCGAGCCCCGAGTCTTAGAGTATCTTGTGCCCTTTGCTACTCCCTGATTTTTACTGCTTCTCTTTATTACTGTAAATCTTTAATATTAAGGGTGACCGAGCATAGATACTTTGTTGAGTTCCTCTTGCCTTCAGCTATCAGACATATGTATGACAAAATAAGTCACAACACACTATTGAGTTGGAGGGGGGGGGGTTTGAGCTGCTGTGAGCTGTGCATCAAATGACATGGCACGTTTATTTAGTCAGCATGTAAAGTTATACTGTGATGTTGTTCTGGGAATCTCATTCAGTTGCAAATCTACTCAGTAAATCTTGAATTTATGATGCAGTGCAGTGACTTTGTTCATGTTTTCCACACTAGAGAAGTTGATTTGTCCTTCTAACGTCTCCCACAAATCTCACTTCATGCATCAGCTGCAGGTGCTCAGTGAAGCTGGGCTGCTGGGAACTCTCCCCTGTACGGCCGGAGTACAGCAGAAACTCTGCGCTGTTCTTTCACACCATGACTTTGGTTGATTGATCCCCGCTCACATTCACTCCCTCATCTGATGAAAATTGATTTGTTCTGTTTGGATTTTTGCTCTGCTTTTCGCCTCAGAGATTTTTCACTGCAATGCTGGCTGTATTTTTTCTCGGAGTGTGTCCCAGCCATAAAAGAAAAGGCCACACAGCCAGGCCCCAGACAACAGACGAAGGTCGATACAAATGTTATTGAAACTGGCTATTGATATTCCCCATGCTGACTGCCTGCCCACTTAGACAGGGAGCTGTTTCTTCTCTGCATACTGAGCATGGAGGTGTTCCTCTCATAGTGGGTGTTCTGTTCATTCATGTTTCCTCTGTGCGAGTCTGAAAACTGCTGGGGTCCCTTGTCACTTCTTATTTTCATGCCTTCTTAGTTCAGTCATGATTGGTTCACTGCGTATCTGTCAAAGTGACATCTTAATGCAGAGTCAGGCCCAGTCTGACTTGTGAAGCCTCTCTTTTGCTTGAATTTTCAATTCACTCATTGAAAGGTTTACATTTGCTTGTGTGTGTGCGCTGCCGAAAGAGGAAAATATTCTCCGCCTGGTTCATGGCAACACATGAAGCAAACCAGACAAATGTGTGGGTTATTTTAATCCACTTAAGCGTGATACCAGCAGCTCATCAATAAACCATGAATAGTTGTGTAAAAATGTGGGAATTCCATGTGAATTTGCAGTTTCCATGTTCAGTGCCACTTTGTTTGGAGACGAGCCACAGTCAAGAGTGCATCAGTATGAATATTTTACAGCTAATCAATTTAAAAGAGTCATAATCATCTGTCATGTCAGTATAAGGAACATTAGTTTAGTTATAATCCACTGCCACATTAGGGAAATTCTCTGCAGAAAGAAGATATGCTGATGTGACACATCTACATTTAAAATGTTGTTGTTACTATTAGTGTCATTATTATAAGAATTGCTATAACAACCATTTTAGCACATTTCCCCCTCCCTCTCTTTGGGTCATCTGTCTTCTGATAAGCAGCCCCTCGTTAACAGAAGGTTTGAACAGCATACACCCCGATGACTCTCATGTTACAAAGCATTTAAATTATTTTGCCATTGTTTTAAAATGTTTTTAATTTTTGGTGAGGGAAATTCTTGGACTTGTGGATTGCACCCGTACACTACAGATTCAAGCTTACTAGAATTTGCTTCTAACTTCACCCTCTTGTACGAACATGATCACTTCTGGCTCCATTTATACCGGTTACCAAAGTGCTAACATTGTAGCTTCAAGCTTTGTGGCTTTGTCCATCTGTTATATGCAGTCTGTTTGGTGGTTTAGACTTCTGCAGTGTAACTTTATGCAACTATATTTATTGCTCAACTTTTTTGAGGTCTTTATACATTTTCCATCATTCATGTTGATAGCTTCCATAATCTCCCTACAGGAATTTGTTGGCATTTGTGAGTTTTTATATTGATACTGTGACTATTATTCCCGATAATGAGTCGATGAGATGATGTGATGCTTCTCTCACTGATAAATTCAAAAACTGAGTATAAACATTGGCCTTGAACAAGTCGATCACAGTAGTTGCAGATGCGTCCATTTATTATTTGACCTTTGGCTAAGTTTAATTTAAGAATCCACATTAGTAATATTTTATCCATTAGATGAAACAGTGAAAAGAATAATAGTCCCTCTTTAACTGTTGCAACCTGTGTGCTTTTTATCAGATATGACAGATTTATTGCCATTAGTTCACAGGAGTTTAGAAAAAAAAAAGTTTAATTTCAGTTCTCAAGCAGCACAGTCGTATTAATAATTTGCGCACGCCCAACCATTATAAACTAATGTTTCATAACCATAATCATAACACCCAAAGCAAAGCTGTGGCTGCAGCCACAGTGATCGCTATGTCACCGCATGGCTGCAATCATAATCTCAGCTACTGCCTGTCTCAATCAGCCTCAGCAGCATTCAGTGAGAGAGCTGGGAGAGCTCCTCTATTTATCTTTCTAACTGCAGTAGTACAGAGTGTGTCCACAACCAGCGCAGTCTAATACTTAACATAGTTTTACAATACAAAGTTGTCTTTTTGCGTAGGTTAGATTGAAAGATTAGATTATTATGAGGTAAAACAAAAGTAAAATTCTACACAGTTATCCCTCTGAAGGCTGACATTGGGCCCCAAAAACGGCAGACCTTATATGTGGGACAAGCCACAAATTTTTGAAACCAAAAATGTGATTGTTAATAATACATTGTGTTTAATAAGCATATCTTAATTGAGGCTCAGTAGAATCTACTGTATGTATGAATAGACATACAGCAAAATAGATCATGCATAAGACTTGAATGTATGAGTAAAGTACAGTAACTGTGACATTTTAAGCTACTTATGTACAGTATTTGATTCAATCTGCTCTCCGGGCTTTTCCTGTTTAAAATCTTTTGTCTTTTCTTGTCTTCGCATTACCTTTTGTATACACAAAAACAATTAAACAAAACCAAGTTTATGCTGCCACTTAAGAGAACAAGCGTGACTCAAAAATCTAAAGTGGGCCGTGTGCTTGACATTGTGCCATCAATTAAGACACACATCTGTTCACTTTCTCAGCTCTTCCCTCCGCCTCTGTGCTGAAATGTGACGGGTAACAATGAAATTCTTGCAATGAATGTTTTCCGATTTTTTTTCAACAATGATAAGCAGACTTTTAGAGCAAAATCAGAAAATTACTTGTGTTTGTGTTTCAGGTCTTTATCTGGTTTATATTTCTCTATTTAAACTTTAATCAGTTTTTAATGTTCTTGTTTTGAGTCACTTTATATATTCACTTTTAGACATTTTCTTTGATAAAATGGCCAACACAGGTGTTTAATTACTGTATATACTGCAAAGCACCAGGATTTAATTGGGATGTTGATGGTAAGATAAACTGGGAATGTTTGCCCTTTATTAACTCAAGCAGGACGGTGCTGCTTGAGAACTGAAATTAAACATAGGTAATACTAATGGGGATATCCACCAGTGTGTGAATGTGAGAGTGAATGAATAGTGGCATTGTAAAGCGCTTTGGGTGCCTTGAAAAGCGCTATATAAATCCAATCCATTATTATTATTATATAGCTGTAATGTTATGGTTTCATGTGTAATATGAAGGTGAAATAATGAGTCATTTTGGTGAACAACTGTTTGCATGCAGAACCTGTCATAAATTTATCCTTAAAAATGTTGAAATTTTCAGATGGTAGATTCTGAGTATTCCACTATACTGAGAAAGACATATCGAATAAACTGAACCACCTGTTACACCTTTCAGCAGACAACTTTTGTTGAAATGAATACTGTTACGGCCCTAACAGGGCCTCCTCCTGAAGTTGCCTGTGTGGGCGTGTCCTACCAGCTGTCCTGCCTTAGGTAACCACCTTTTTCTTTTTGTACAGCTGACTCACATCAGCAATTAAAGGTATTTAAGCCCGGGGAAAGGTGAGCTCTGGGCCAGAGTCCCATGTGAATGGTTACAGCTACTGAGCTGTGTGTTTGTAGCTAGTGAGCTGTGTGTGTTCTGCTCCTACTTGGTGGAGAGGAGTGTGTTTGGCAATTTATCCTTCTCTGGTTTACTTCTCAGTTTAATTGACCAACGTTTGAGTTTTGTTTCTTTAAATGGTGATAGCAGCTTGTCCGTCTCTTTTAGTTAGTACTAATAGAAACTTTAATAAAACTCTTTAATTTAACCATTTTGCCTCTTTCTCCTTTTTCTGACCCGGACACATTTTGTTACTTCCCCCTCATCGCCTAGACCCCTTTTAGGGGAACGTCACAAGTGGGGGCTCGTCCGGTATTTGAACCCGAGACCTCTCGCAATACAAAATGACCATTGGGACTTAGAAACACACAAATGGAAGTTTTGAATGTATTGTAATTGCCAATAACATCTGGAATTTATTTAAAGCACTTGTTCAGCTGGTTTCTGTATGATCAAATAGATCAAATCATAGATCAGATCTGGCAAATAGAAATGTCTTGTGATTCCCATTAGAGTGAAAATGACTCTAATGTTATCTTATTACAGAATACCCCTACTAGGTGCAATCAAGGTGACTCAGCCTGTGTGTATAGTTAGATAGATACCCACTGCAGAAGTGCATATACTCTGAATTGACCTGTAACGCTGAAAGTGGTCCAGATGTGCACAAGCAAAAAGCCTTGAAGGAAAGATCAGCCAAGTATAACTCTGTAACTTTATAAGAAGAGTAATTTTATGATCAGTGATTATTATAAGCAGATTAAAACACTATTATCCTATTTTTTTGGGGTTACCAAGTGATCACCCCAGCTTCACGACAAGCGGCCATTTATGGGCTTTTGACCCTGTTGTGTGTTCTGTTTTGCTTCAGGAGAGAAGGTGGAAAGAAATCTCTGCACGTCTAACCCAACTCCAGAACCTGTGCCCTGTGAGGTGCCTTGCTCAAGAGACTGTGTGCTCAGTGACTGGACGTCCTGGTCCACTTGCTCTCAGACATGCTCAAGCAAGACCATTGAGGGCAAGCAAATGAGGACCCGCTCTATTCTGGCCTACAACGCTGGGGAAGGTGAGTCTGGACCCGCCAACAGTCGACTGTCCATGGTATATGGAAATATATGGAGATGAGGCCTGAATATTGGCTTAGTCACAGCCTTTCAAGTCGTCCTTTGCTGTCACTCTTCGAATGTCTGGATTTCACAGTTCTCTGCATGTGCATTTGTCCTTATCTCAAACAGTCTGCTTATCTGTCCTGGTGATTATTTCTGTTGGTCTGTCTCCTCGCCTGACACTCACTTTTTTATCTCGTTCTAAGATCATTTCTCTGCATATGCTTATTCTCTCTCTGGTTTTAAATTTCTAAGAGCGTCCTCCGTGTTTTTTTGCCGTCCTTTTTGTCACGTCTCTGAATGTTTTATCTGGGTGTGTGTTTTCCTCACAGTCACTGCAATGGTTGTGGCGTGGATCACTGTGATGGAGGGTAACATTTGAAAACACATTTTGATGGTAGCTCTTGTATCCCTCTAGCTATGTGTCTACATGCAGAAAAATTAAAATTGTTAGTTTGTTTTGAGCTTTAAAAAATGTGTACATTACCATAACAGCTTTAGGGTAGCTTATAATTGATTTTGAATTTATTCAGCCAGTTGTAATTCAGTCAAGCCTTGTTAGCCATGTGTGAAATGGCTGGACTCTGTTAGCAGTTTTCAGTTGTTCTGCTGTAGTATTAGCTCATCTAGTGCAGACCTCACCTGCCACATTAACATTTCTGACATCTGTATTTATCAAAGGTCTTTCACAGGTGCCGAAGTTTCCAGAACTTTATGGTAAATATTTGACTCTAGGCAGACTGGATAAACTGTAGTTGCAGAGTTGTAGTTTAGATTAGCTTTAAACCCCTACTGTACTGTGACACAGTTTTATGAACACACAATAATACCAGAAATCTGGAAGCTTTCTCTCCATCACAAGTTTCCCCCCCGGAGCAGATTATCTGATTAGAATTTGCTCCTTGGCAGATTTTTTTTTTAACCCATGTGTTACATATTAATGAAATATTGAGAAAAAAATGGTTGGAACTAAAGAACTGCTCAAACCTTAGGACACAGGGCTCTAATAATATGCATCCACCAATGTTTGCATAGAATTCTGTGCTAATTTTAATAAGCTTAATTAATGACCTATTTAGCATAACTGCTTACATTTAATTCTGTGGTGATTATGGTGGGACTGTGGAAAGCCCAAGTGGCTCTTACTGTTTTATAGTCATCAGTTGAATCACATTCAAGGTGCATGCTAAGTGGCAGTTTCTCCAGCAAATTATAGTTTGTCTTGCAAACATGAGTGCATTTAAATAACTGATGGAAAGGTGTCAGAAAATACACAAAAAATGATGAAAAAACAACATTTGACTCTACCTGTCTAATAAATACCCAGTAACGACATGTCCCACATTCAGTTAGGTTCATAAATCTTTGGGAAAAGATGGTTTTGCCTCTCTACACCACAATACTGGATTTTAAATTAATCAATATGTGATTAAATCACAAGTATTACAGGGATTACAGACATTGTTCTACATAGTCTGATTGTACATATGTGGTGATTCTGTAAACAATTAACAGCAATGTTTTTGCTAAATCCCTTGAATTAAAGCTAAAAGTCTGCACTTAAATCACATATTACTCGAATTATAAACCGCTGTGTTGGTGTGCAGAGCCAAAACTTTGTCTTTGTCTAGCAATTTATGGACCAAACTGTATATGCACCATTATTTGTCACTGCATCATGTGAGATGTGTTTCCTTTAAACTGCCTCACATTTCCCCCGTTGTCCAGCAAAACAACATTTTCTAGGTCACTGTTCAGCCACAGCTGAGGCTCATTTGCGATACCATGTCAGGCCAGTGTCGAGTTTAGCATTGCCCCATTGTTAGTCAGCTAAGGTGGCATGGCGCAGTCAGCAGAAAGGAAGTCATGCTCAGTGGCTATTAGGCTGGGATTTGTCAGAGTTGGCAGTCTGTGATTCAGACCCGACTGTGTGTACACCGCTACTCATTTAGGAGCTGGCTTTCTTTCAACTCTGGCAGAGAAATACAGGTGTGAAGAATTCGCAGTGCTGCAATGCCCCTCAATCTTTCCTGAAAGCCCTAAGTGTCTACAATTACTCTGAAACAGAGATGGCTCTCTCAGCCCATCGACCCAACAACTGACTGACTGCTGCCTTACAAGAGAAAGGAAAGGGACATGGGCAAAGAGGGGGCATAGCGATGGCAATAGTTAAAGGTATTAAACACTAAAGTAGTGGACTAAGGAGCTTGGAAAGAAAAGCGTCTGGACTTTGAGTTGCTTGAAGACGTTTCACCTCTCATCCAAGAAGCTTCTTCAGTTCTAAGGGTCAATTGGTGGGGAGTCCCAGATTTAAATATACCCAGTGGGAGTTTCCCCCCAAAGGGGGACAAAGGACCCCCTGATGATCATCTACCTAATCACATGAGCCAAGGTGTGAAAGCGGGTGTGGGTCACATTCAGCCAAGGTTTCGGGTGAGCTCATTGTGAAACCTGGCCCCACCCTATCATGTGATAAGGCGTCTGGGAAGGGATCTCAAAACTGGATTATAGATGGCAGACAGTTGGTGTCGTAAACCACCGCCTCTGTTCAAAGATGGTCGCTCACAGTGGACGTAAATGGCTTCTTTCACTCCTCTTTCAAACCATCTGTCCTCTCTGTCCAAAATGTGAACATTGGCATCCTCGAAAGAGTGACTTTGTCCTTTAGATGCAGATGAACTGCTGAGTCTTGTCCCGTGGAGGTGGCTCTTAAGTAGTGCATTAAAGCTGGACTTATGTCTTGCAGTAGTATGCACAAACATTTAAACTCCTCTTGTAGACATAATAAATTGCCAAAGGTTAAAACCTAAATCCTGAATAAGCCCTGATAAAGCCAGACCAAAACAGCGTTTGTAACATTAACATTCAACAGGGTAGGACCTGCAAGTATTTTTTTTTTTGGTAAATAATGGTTGTTTTTAACATTGGCAACCCAAGATATGTAGTAATTTAAAGACATGTTTTTTTTATAAAAATCACTATTTTTCCACGACATGCCAGCAAACATGGTAACTTTTCAGCCTTGTAGCTTTCACCAAAGCACATTTTGTAAGATGTTGCTCATAACTAAACAGATGTTTTTAAGGACTATTATTCATTTCTGGTCATCTACATAAAAATCATACACGTCTCATTCAAACATTAGAAATTTTCCAGGGCTATCTTTGGAGGCTTTTTGGAAAAAGTAAAATCAAAATAAAAAGTTTAGGCTCCCTCTTTAAAGTAAACCCCTGATACCCAAAGGCAGCAAGAGAAGAGAACTGATCATGCTGTCAGTAAAAACAAAATGCCAGATACATCTATATTATGCATTATTCTGTTTTAATGAAAATTGGGTGGAAAAGCAAGCAAAAAAAAAAAAAAAGAGTGCAGTGATATTTTGAGCCATAAGTGCAGTGCCTGAAATAAGGCAGATGCATATAAATCAACCAACATAAGCTTCAGCGTTTAGCCTCGGGGGAAACAAATTCTTGCACCTTTCTTGAGACTTGAAACTGGCTCATTTACAGTTTCTCTTCTAGCTTTTTATTCAACAATTCTCACCTCCGAGGTGCAAGAAAAAGATTTTTGATTATTAGGTTGTCACAAGGTATTAGAGGCTGTTTAGATATCTAGATATCTAGATCTAGATATATAGATATAGATATTAAACTGACATTGAATGAGAGACTGGGTTAGAAGTTTTATATTGTTTGGTCCCACAAGAATAAAACTTTCCGTCACTAACAAAACCTTTTTTTTTTTTTTTTTTTTACTGTCAGCGGTTACATGTGAGGTGTAAAGTGTTTTGTAACAGGCTTAAAAAAGAACTTTTCACCTTTCATTTTTTAACCAAACTGATCCTTTTTTTTTTTTTTTACTCCATCATCACCCGACCAGATTTATCCTAGAAAATACCTACAGAGAGGAAACAACTCCATGACTGTCTCATGCTTGAGAGTGTATGCAAATATCGATCTGAGGCTGGTAATTCTAATGTTAAACATTGTCAGTCTGCTATTTGGTGCTGTGCAGCCTAATCCATGTAAAGTAGTTTTACCTGAACTTTTACACTGAAAACAGTGAATATAACAGTGCTGGGTGATTCTCTTAATTAGCATTACACAATGTGTTTTAATCAGCTGTGAAAACAGAGTACAGGAATGACTACTCCTGTTTTACCTCCTCACATGAGAACACTCACTGTGTTTTGGTATTCTCAGGTGGCGCCCTCTGCCCGAACAGCAGCGCCCTTCAGGAGGTTCGGAACTGTAACGAACACCCCTGCACAGTTTACCACTGGCAGACGGGGCCCTGGGGCCCTTGCACTGAAGACCCCTCCACCTCCTCCTTCAACACTTCTGTGGGGGTCCAGCCCAACAGTGACGGCGAGGTTCCCTGCTCCATGGGAATGCAGACTCGCAAGGTCATCTGTGTCCGAGTGAATGTGGGCCAGGTGCCACCCAAGAAGTAAGCTAGATTTCTGCTTTCTTTGAGCACTTGTTTATGTTGGAGTTTAACCAGCGTATAGCCATTTAAATCCTGCTACAGAACACTGATTGCTTATTTCCTGCCTCTCTGATTTGTAGCTGTATATAACTGTGAAATCAACTCCTGGAGTGCTGTGTTGTGATGAAAATTGCTAAGTTCTCAGACCTAAAATCCACTCGCTTTGAACAGTATTTCACAATCATGTGCTATCGAAGATAGAAGAGGAGGTGTGTGTGTTTCCATTTCAAACGGATCTGTATGGCAGCTGATTTGACTGATTTGGACACTTTTCACATTCAAAAGGAAGAAACTAATCAGTGAAATCTGTAGCAACTTTGAGGAAAAGACGACAGCGAGAGCTCTGCTTGTCTTTTGATGAGTGAAATGATGTGTTAAAGAACCCCTTGTGTTTTGGGTTGTTGCTTAATGAACACAGAAATACAGTGAAAATGAAATTTTAAAAAGCCCATCTTACATGCTCGGTCAAACAGTGATGTACGAGCATTTGTTTTGGTGTGTAATGGAGTATCCAGGACATTGAGTAAATTATTTGTATCTGTTTATTTTAAAGGACGTCAACGGTTAACTGTACATTGCAAAACTGAGACTGAAAGTCGATGACATTAAAAACACAAAGAAGTCAGAAAGCAAGAGATGAACGAGAGAGACAGCAGTGGGTGGGGAGCAAAGTGAAATAACGAGACGCTGAGCAGACTCTACGTGAAGTTAACTCCCAATTCCTATCTCCCCTTTGCAGGCATCCACAGATAAATAAATAATCTCTGTCCCTGAAAGTCTAATTAACCCTGCCGTTTTGGGCGCTGGTAATTTCTCATTGATGATAATGACAGTAATTAAATGGGATTGATACTTTAAGGCAATTTAATCATGGGGGAGATGAGAGACAAGATGTTTGTGGTTAGCTCTGAAGACCACACCACATGAGGCGAATTCAAAACACAGAAGCGTTTACTTTAACATCCGCCAAAAACTTCATCTCTAGTCTGGTGTCAGTTATCCTTGGCTGATTCACATGACAACAGAAGATAAAGGAGTTGATCTGCGTTTGTTGCGTTTTGCAGAAAATAAATCCAAGGCAAATTGATTTCGGCCCTGCAAAAATAAAAACAAAAGGTCTCCTAATGTGTGTTCTCTTATGTTAAATTAGTTCCTTTTGTTTCTCGCTATAATTCAGGACCAGAAAATCCCCAAGCGCAGTTATCACCGAGGAGAGGATGGCAACATCAATTATTTAAAGGGTCGGCGCGTGTTGAGCATGTTACAAGGGAAATGTGATTCATGGAGAACAACACAGGATGAAATGAAGATTAATGTCCAGTTCAGCGGTGGCTGCTGGAGCAGCTGACCCAGTCAGTGAAGCTGCAGAACAGGGGTCAAGATCCTGGAAGTCTTTTATCGTGTGTAGTTTAAATCTACACTCCTGGCAGAGCTGGAGCAACAGATAAACACAGGCTCAGTGGCTTGGAGAATGGGAGGTGCAAATGTGTCAAGGGTAATGGCTCTGAGTCTCTGACAAAAAGAGGTTTCAGTCAATTTGTTTCCATTATCTTTGTTTTTACTGCTCAATAACTTTGTATAATCAACTGTAATTTGCAACAAGGGCAAAAGAGCAGCATGTAATAGTGTCACTAGCAGAAACTGAAAAGAAGATATTGAAAGGGGACTCCTACTGTCCCTCTCAGAAGGAGGTTATTGCTGCTAACCTCAGGTGAGCCTGTTTGAGGTTTTGAATAATGAAAGTCACACAGGCACCTTAAAGAGGTCCAAAGAGTTGTTTGACATTTTCAACCTTCAGTGGAGATTGGTTTTTCTGTGACTTAGTAATTGAATTATGCCGAGTTCTGTGTGGTAACAAGCTTTAAAACAAGAGTCCATTAGAACAAAAAACGCAAGGAAAATGAACGCCCTTCAGGTAGTAAAGCACATCCACACCCATGTAACAGGAGGTCTGTCATGCTCATAGTCTTTATATACTCAAAGGATTATTGGTGCTGTAATTCCTTACTATTTTTTTTATTTCATTTTATTTTATTATGGAAAACAATGACAAGACATTTCAACTGTTTATGAAGCAGCTGGGATGAAAATGAGTACTCATCATGTTTGAGGCCATGATTCTCAGTTGGATCAGGGGTGGAGTGCCTAATCTCAGCTGGAGAGGAGTTG
Organism: Simochromis diagramma; assembly: GCF_900408965.1. Classification (NCBI taxonomy): domain Eukaryota; kingdom Metazoa; phylum Chordata; class Actinopteri; order Cichliformes; family Cichlidae; genus Simochromis; species Simochromis diagramma. Next base: position 14,684,615 of record NW_024386860.1, read on the forward strand.
CTACACCAAGTGGTGGAACTCAAGTAGCCTATATCGGGGTCTTTTCTATTTTTGAGTGGGAGATTGAGAGACTGATTCAGGTAGCACCTGTCGAGAGGTGGAAGCTGTACCATCTGTTGTGGTGAGAACAGGTCTATAAAAATCAGAAATCTTTACTTGATTCAACCTGATCTCAAGTTCAGTGTCGTCTCACGGGGCTTCCAGAATACTTGTTTTACTTGTTTTTGACTTCCTGGAAGTCCACGTCAGACCATTTGAACTTGACAGTGAGCAAAAATGAAAGTTTCTTTCAAACTGTTCTGAATTTTATGTGGAGGATCATCACTGGTAATGAATTGGAACTCCAGCTACAGCAGCATGCTTCTTTTCAACAGTTTCAAGTTGAAGAGTACATGTTTTTCAAGCCGTACAGCAGCATGGCAGGTGAGGAGCGAGGCTGGGAGAATTCTCACTGTTTCTTTGTTTTGCTTTGGGGTTTTTTCAGCTGTACAAACCTGAGGTTTCTGGAAATGCATTTAAAATGCAGGAAGATCTTTTTGGGTACTAAAGAACAGTCTTTGATACACTGGTGTTGTTCCAGTAACTATTTCAGAGGTCAAAGTAAAAAGGAATACTGTAATGGGACCAGACTGAGAAATGTGAAAATATCAGCTGTGCCAAAAACAATGCAGGAGAAAAATACGTTGAATGTTAAATCAAGTAAGCAGCGGCCTGATTGACAGGCGTCTCTTACAGAATGAGGGTGGTTAATGTTTGTCGGACATAAACCATTTATGTAAAAAGAAATTACAAAACCAGTAATAAGAGTGTGGACAAAACAGAAATATTGTATTTTCCAAGGGTTTTTTTTTTTTTAATTTTTGTTTGTCTTTTCTTGAAGAGCATTTTTATGATTAATTTGATGAAATACATTCAAACTGAAAAGGAAAGGCAGGAACTGGATTATGTATAGCAGCCAGCTGTCCCTATTCTTCTCAGACCAGCCAGTTAGGCAAAGAGAAAATATGGTGGGTATAAAAAAAGATAACTTCTGTACCCGACCTACTTCAGGCTAATGTCTGGTTGCAAGAAAATCAGATGGATGAAATGAGTGTCAGGATTACTCAGCAGTGAGAAATCTCAGACTGTGCAGAACTTTTTGTAAATGACTGAAGATGGAAATAATCATATTTTGACCATAGTGGATCTGATCGAAATGTATTTGCAGCTGACAAAACACAGCCCCTGCTGCAGAACAGAGGCTGTGTTTTGTCAACATAACAAACAACACTAAAAAGGAGACCTGAAATCTAGAGCCAGAATAAACATTTGTAAATGGCCTGTACTGTGTGGACTTAAAAGCGCATACAAACACAATTGTTGTTGTTGTTGTTTTTAATTTATCAGAAAGACCAGATTTTCCATTAGATAATGGGATTATTGGATGAAACATTTCTGGCATCCATCTCCAACTCGCAGCCTCTTAAAAGGGATGTGACTTGCAGTTGTGTTTAATGGGTTGTACCTCGGAGAAAGTGTGTGCATCATCACTGCTTGAGTTTCTGTCTGCCTGGGGGCAAAAACGGAGTGACAGATACTGAGAGTGCTGTCAAACAGAAGTCTCTCCACAGATTGTGAGACGGCTTTTCACGGTTATGGAAGAAGTTAGCCTTCAGGGCTGGCAGAAACCTTTCCTGCTAGAAAGCATTCTTGGAAAACGTCTTCTTGGTTCGTACTAGAAACACAGGAAACGCACATGCGTAAGCCTTGGTGACTTTTGTTAACCTTACAAATGTGTGGCAGGATATTTGGTGGAAAATAAATGAAAATAATTCAATTAATAATACACATAACATGAACCCCAGTCCCGTGTATAAATCTTTCCACATACTAGCTCTGAAAAGTCGTTGTGCCTTTCCCATTTTTCCCGCTAGCTGTTTCCACCTCTCATCATTGAAGTGTCATGCTGTCCATGGTGCTGAAGACATTTTCTGATCTCCTGTATATATGTGTGATGCAAAGTAGCTCCCCTGAATTTGACCACATTTTTGTTTTATTCTCTCTCGTTTTGGGTGCATTGGTGCAGTTTTAATACTGAAAAAATAATATTAAGTATATCAAATGTTATTGATCCTCAAAGTTAGGTATAGAAAAATGGTTCTGAGCCAAAATGCTTATTTGATTTGAGCTTTTAAGAGTCTGTATATATGTTTTTCTATTTCTCTGTGCCAAATTTAGACCCACTCCTATGTATGTCAAGGACTTGCAACTCAGAGAGTTTTCATAGTGAAGGTAGAATTTTACATGAGGTAAATAAATACACTCAAGTTATTGCACAAAAAAATCAACAAATTCTAAAAGACGCTCATCGAAAAACGTTCATGATTAGTTTTGACAGAAATACACTGATGGCAGAGTAAATGCATGGATTGGATTAAGTTTAGCAGACCTTAAGATGATCTCTGCCCTTGGTATTCTCAGGGCAGCCAGTCAGATCAGCCAAAGCAAAGATTACGTCAAGCAGTGCAATAAAAAGAGAAAAGCTTGACCTAAGGCTATTCCTCTACCCAACTTCCTTCCAGCTCACGTCTAGGAAAATAAAATGTCTCAGGTGTGCTTAGCAATAGGATACAAGAGATTGTTGCGCCCACATCTTCACAGAGACTGAGCTCCATCACAACAGCCTGGATCAAGCTTTTGTACTCGATGGGCGAGGAGGCAAAGCAGACACTGGAGAGAGATCTCAACACCAGCAACACCAAGGATACGTGGCAGGCGATTCAGAGCATTACAGGCTACAAAAGCAGGAGCGCCCCCACCATGTGTGAGCCCACGTTGCCAGATGGGCTGCATATTACCCTCGCTTTGATCTCCTCAACAAAGAGTCAGCTGTAAAGTCGACTCTACCTCCAGAGGACCTGCCACTATCAGTATCCACAGAGGCTGTGAGAAGAATCCTCCTGAGGATGAATATGAGTAAAGCTGTTTGGCCTGATAACCTGGCCATACACTAAAACACGCTATTACTAACATTTTTAGCATATCATTTTGTCACTGTTTCAAGACAGGCACAATTATCCAAAGGTGCGTAGTGTGTAGTCTGAATGCCCTCCAGCACTGATCCCCATTCTGAAGTAGTGCTTTGAGAGGGTGGTTCTTCTGTGCCAGCCTCGCCCCTCACTAGATTACATTCAGAACCAACAGAACCACAGAAGGTGCTGTGTCCACTTGTCTTCAAAAACCTTGAAAATGAAAACACCTACATAACAATTCTGTTTGTCAATTTCAGCTCAGTATTCAATACTCCCCCATGAAGCTGACTGGCAAACTCTGCACTCCAGGATTCGACACCGTGCTTTGCAACTGGATATTGAACTTCCTCCCAAACAGAATCCAGACAGTTTGAATTGGCAGTCACACCTCCTCCACTCTATTCCTTAACAATGTGCTCAGTTCCTTCCAGTTCATGCTGTACAGTCATGACTGCACTTGCAGGCATGAAGAGAACTTTAAGGTGAAATAACACCAGCATCGTCCACCATATTACAACCAATAATGTGAGTTAAAATCAGGAAGTTGAATCAAAACTAGTGCAGAGTCATGAACTACGGAGCCCCGCAGGGGACATGGGAGAAAAAAAAAATTAAGACGGACTTTTGTGTGATCTCGCAAAACAAACTCGGGATCTCGCAAAACAATGGCGGCAGCTACTTAGTTGTAATATTACTCTTTCTGGGTCACTTACAAATACACTTTTAAGATATTTTGAGGCGTGAATGTAGTTGTGTAAACGTCAGATACCTGCTCGGTTTACAAGACATCACATATTTGCAAAAGTGCTCCGACGTTTTTGGAGATCTGACACCCACTAGCTCGAAGCTAACGGGAGGTCGAGACCTACTACAGCCGGGAGGACCACCGCTTTCCCGGCACATCGTTCCTCGACCTCCCGGTCGGCTTCGAGCTGCGAAGAATGCGGCTAAAACTTTTGCGAGATCTCGCAAAAGTATTGCGAGATCCCGAGTTTGTTTTGCGAGATCTCGCAAAAGTCCGTCCTAATTTTTTTTTCTCCCATGTCCCCTGCGGGGCTCCGTAATGAACAGAGCAGAGTCATGTTAAAAAAAACAACAACAGTTGTTTCATTTAGTAAAGAGGATGCAAAGACAACTAAAAAGCCATACTCCTCACAGATCTCCACTCTGGTGAAGAAAGCTTCAATGGAAGAGAACTACTCCAGGAAATTTAGGAAGTAGTTTTTGTCAACTTTTACAGAGGAACAGTAGAACGCATCCTAACTGGAACCATCACAGACACAAAGAATGGGATACGGATGGCCCAGTATGTGAAAGATTTGCAACGGGTGATTAAAATCATTCAGCCACATCAGTGATATCGGCGAGGTGCGGTTTCTCTGCAGAGCCCAAAGGATACAAGAAGACAATACCCACCACAGCCGCGCAGTCTGTTCACTCAGCTGCCATCTGGCAAGCAACGCAGATGTGTTCAGTGCTCTAGCACCAGACTTCAGAGCAGTTTCTTTTATTGGGCTATGAAATTATTAAATTCATCCTCCACACTCCCCCACAAAAATAGTTTTACGACTTGGTTATTTATTCATTCAATTATAATTTTTTTTGTGAGTAACATAATGAGATTTCATCTGTAATTTCATTGTACATTTTTTGTTACATTATAATAATTAAACCGGTATCTTGTTCAAAGTCTTGAGTTTGATTTATCTCATGCCACAGTCACTGGAAGGGGTCCAAGCTGTATTGCACTGCAGAAAAAGGCTCTCTGACTGCACAACTTTGCCCTTTTTCTTAGCCTTGAACACTTAAAAGTTTTGGATGCTGCCCTCAACTTTCACTCTTCACTCGGAAATTACTTTGACTTTGCACTTTACTGCGGCAAACACTGCCACCGAGATGGCTTCTTCTAATGCAATTGCCAATTAACATATACCAACCAGCACATTCTCTGCTATAAAGACTGGCAATCAACACTTTAACTGAAGCAAGTTTCTAAAGAAACACAAGAAAATTAACAGGGTGGAAAGGCATCAGGAGTTTTTGGTCAAAACAGAAAGAAGAGGCAAAGCATATGAAACTTTTTCAATATTTCAGGAAGAGCACAGATATAATCGGAACTTCCACTGATCACATATCACAGTTACAATCACAAAGGTGATCAGTAGCACAAATAAGGAAGTTAAGAAATTTGGTGACATTAGTGCCTGAATCCAGGTTAAACCAGGTTGAGCAGCAGCTTAATGCTAACGTAATGCATTAGACTTTCTTTCTTCCAACCCCATACATGTGATACACAGTAATGGATTGTCTTATTCTCTGGGTCATCACTAATTAGCTTTGCTAAGGACAGATTTAGGCAGGAGACGTGTCGTTAAGATCTTATCAGAAATCATGTGTTTAGTAATCAGCTTCCGTGCCTTTCATGGTTCCTTGTTGTATTGTTTTTCAGAGACTATCTCTTTATGTGGGGTGTTGTTATCATCCAGTATAAACTTAGAAACAATCAAATGCTTCTCCAAAAGTGTTACACTCAGACTTGTACACTGCAGATTTGAAGAGAAACTGTATGAAGAGTGACAAGTACCTAACAAAGACAATCAGAGTCAGCTGGAACGAGCACTAGTCAGACGTCAGCAGTAATCAAAAAGGATATGACACATACAGCATAGAGAGATGACAAGAGATGAAGTTTCACTGGTTTTCATTTATTTATTTGCAATGTATTTTACTGAAAACTACTTACAGTACACACAGAGAAATGCCCCCACCCTCCACCACCATCACCACCACCTTTTTTTCTGTTAATGTTCTGGAAACTGTTTTTTTTTTTTTTCAATCAAACCTTATAGGACCCTGCTCCTAATCCAAACATCAAATGTGCTCCGACAAACATGAAAAATGAAACAAAGATAAAATAACTTAATTGATCTTTTATGATGGTTCCACACTTTATGTAATATTTACCACCCTGAGATAACAACAGGAAAAGACTAAAGTGAGACAGCTTGTTACTAGAGTTGAGAAAGTTAGATTCATTCATTAGTGTGTGGACTGAAAATCGAGCAGTTGCTGTTCTGTTAGTCGGACAATCCTTTAATCCATTACTGGGGGGGTGCAGAAAATAAGCCTAGTGTCAGTTCAGACAGGCCAAAAAGTCAAGCGCAGCTACAATCCTGGCTAAAGTACTTTAGTGCATCCGAATATCAAATGCTGATATACTGCTGGATGCATTATTTAAGCTGCTTTAGCCTCACAGCTACTTTGCTTCTGCCACTTGGCAACCCGCACCCCACCTCAGTTCTTTTTTCTATCAGTATAGTATCTATTGTCACGAGTTCCTTCTCTCTTGTTGCCAGTTGTTTCAAATTATGGTTTTCTAATACGCTGATTCTTTCTTGGGCTTGTACAAGCACCTTACAGCCTCCCATTCACTGCTTAAAGAATTCTGACCTTTTTGTTCTATAAATCAAGCGATTAGTTCAGCAAGAGAAGATTCATCAGGTCTACTTTTAGTAAAACACATATTAGTAGCAGTGTGTGATTTACCCAGCACATGGACTGAGAAGAAGCTTCAGTGACGCTTGTTATAGATTCTACAACTCAAAATAACGGCGATACCAGAGCCGTACTTACAAATTTAAGTAACTGCAGATGGAAATAACAATTTTCTTTTGACTTTGAAAATAATTAATTTATCTGATTTAATCCCCTCTGATAGGGAGGTGACACCATTTTCTCTCCCATATAATCATAGATACAAACCAAGCCACAACTCTATTTCCCTTCACATATAAGTGATAGTGTGTCCTGCAATAACTGATGAATCATGAGACGCGCAATAGCAGTGTGTACAGTGGGAATTTACTCACTACAAGGCCTACAAGGTGACCCTTTATAGAGCCTACACGCCAGTCAAACAGTTGGAGAGAATGCCTGATTTACAATGGTGGAAACTCTGTTTAATAATTAAAAATAATTGCTCCATCATTTTCCCTTATATATTCATATATGTTGTGATTAGGGATGGGTATCGTTTAGGTTTTATCCAATGCCAGTACCAAACCGGTACTTTTGAAATGGTGCCGGTGCTTAAACGGTGCTCGAACCGGTGCTTAAAGAATGGAGAACACAAAATTGGTCCAAAAACCTCTCATGTTCAGCTGTTTTTTTGTGAAAAGATAACAATGTTATCCTTTTCTGCAGCTATAGGGGATTTATGGTATCACTCTTGGCTGGAAGCAGTGCTTAATCAATGGAAAAAACACAAACTTTGTCCAAAAACCTCTCATGTTTAGCTGTTTTCCACTTTTTCTTTGGTCATTTTAACCTTTTTGGTCAGGGTGAAGGGAGTATCTGCCATCAAACAAGAAGAAAGCCGCATGTAACTACGACGGTGTTTGCTAGTTCACCTTACATGCATTAATTTAATAACGTGGTTAGCCTACTCAACGTAAATTACACACGAACAACATTAAGCTACTCACGCAGAGAAGAACAGCTGCTGCTGCCATCATCATCCGTCATCATTTCTGCTACACTGGCAGGGCTAGGGGCCAGGACTCTCCTCTTCGTGTTTTTGCGGGATGTTGCTAACTCCGGGTCCGATAACAGGCAACCCACCTGCAGTAGATGTGCTCGGTATGAGGTCTCACAGCAAGCTATCAAATACAGCGCATTTCTCGGCTTTTAACAAAATGCTATACGTCGCCAGGTGTTTCATCAGATTCGAGGTGTTACCTCCTTTGCACAGTATCACCTTAAAGCACGTGTTGCAGGCTGCTGAGTTTGCATCTTTTGCTGTGAAGTACAGCCAGAATTTGACCGCTTCGCCTTGGGCGTTTTTAATCAGTAGCTCTGCTCTAAAGGAACGTACATACCTGGGCCCGCCTACTATCCTCGGAAAGGTAAAATGATTGGCTAGAATCCAAAGTGTATGACATCTCGGGGAAAAAAAAAGCACCGAAATAAAGCACCGAAATGTGCGCTGCTTTTCGGTCTGGTTACTACAGTTTATGTCAGAACCGGTGCCATAATGGCACCGGATACCGGTACCCTTCCCTAGTTGTGATGTGATGAAATTTCAAAGACCATAAGATTTTTTTTATCCCTCATGCCTTTAGCCATTTGCATTCCTTTTTTTCCAATTATTTATCCAATTTTTCCCTTAACTTGTCACGTGGTTGTAGTCTGCCCTTGTTATTGTATAATAACCCCTCGAGATTAAATTTACTGTTTTATAAAAGCACGTTATTTTACACCACTTTTTCCTTGTCCAGAATGTTGTGACGGCTCTGGTTTCCAGGCCTTGTTTTCATCACTGGCATTTTTTCCTAGGAGTGAGTAGACACAGATGTTTTTTTTTTTTTTGCTGTTGTTTGTGTTTTTTCCTGCTCTACATGTCTTCATCTGGCACAATCTAACTGGCAGGTACTCTTGATCAGTGCACCCGTGGGATCCCAGCAAAACAAACAAACATGGCCGCCCGAACCCTCCATATGCAGATGTGCCCCGTCTCATTCACAGATAGATCTGTGCTGTCTTCCTCCCACAGTCTCAGGCAGTGAACCTCACAGAGTGCATGTCACCCTCGTACACACAGTCGCACATGCGCAAGCAACACATACACAGTGACTGTCAAAGCCCAAAGACACAACAGAGACAAATATGTCAGTGCCTCGGGCTTGGGCTGCGATCATCCCTATTGAGAAAGCTGTTGTGGTGTGAGGGGGAAAAAACAATAACGTCTGCTTATTGATTCTGACAGTGTGTGCTGACACACACCGACTGTGCGTTTGTATAATCACATTGATGCTGTGGAATTTGTGAAAATGAATGATTCATGATTATGATGTTGGACAGTAGCTGTATTAAGCCCAGTCAATCATCTTCCTGCCATGTTTTCTAACGGAGGTTGTGTTTACTCTGGTTTTGACTATGATAGATAGCTAAAAGCCCTTGAGACGGAGGGCCATAAGATGCTAGTGAAAGGGTCCTTGAAGAACTGCAATACTTTTATGCTAAATTAAACTAATGATGTTCTTGTTTTGTTGTCCATCGTTTTGAGAATGAAATTAATTAGGCCTTATCTTTTCCCACCAGACCATGTTTTTGTGTGCGTACACTTAAAACTACTGACATTTCTTTGCTTCGAATCTTCATCCTGTTCAACCATCTGCTCGTTTTTTGAAAACAGCCTCTCGCTGAACAGATTACTCATCGCGTTAATAGCGGCAAGCAAAACATGAGCATTAGCCTGGCTGCTCATCTTGATGTCGTGCTTTGGGACAAGCTCCCAGTGCCATGTCTTCGGCTCACTACAAATCATTACGTTTAAACATCATAATGAGTTTGTGACACTGACTGGAACCAGCAAGTCAGTTTAAACCAGATGCTATTATTGGATTCATTTCAGTGAAGAGCATTTCCCCAGTGATATACGCAAGTGAAGACACAGAAAGAGGAAAGACTAGAATAGGAAATTGTGCGGCTGGGATATTATACCCCAAGCACCTAGTAAATAAGAATTTTATTCCTTGAACAGACAATAAAATCAACGTGACAAGCAAGGATAAATAAATTGAATATTAAAGACAACAATGACACCAGGAGAAAAAAGAAAGAAAACACACTGGAATGATAAAATGTATACATGATAGAAAAATGCATAAATAACAATATTATAGCTTGATTTCACACCCACACAGAGTGAATCTCCCAGACAGGCATAGTGCTGTAAGTATTCTGGCTGGTGTTGTGCTTTGCCAACAAACATTGCCTGGAAACTGGATTTTAATTGAATTTTAATTGTCTAAATTTGGATAATATCCGCCATTAGCGAGGCTACAATATAATTAGACATAAGTGAGGGGATTGGGAGTGGGTGGCACACAGGTTTGTTTTCTCTGCAGACAGAGACATGCTATGAGTCCACTCATTGCCCTATATGTAGAGCAAATCCATCCATCCATTCGCTACCGCTTTTCCTTTTCAGGGTCGCGGGGGGCGCTGGAGCCAATCCCAGCTGTCGTAGGGCGAGAGGCGGGGTACACCCTGGACAGGTCGCCAGTCTGTCACAGGGCTATGTAGAGCAAATGTTATTGTAAAAGATAAATGTGTTCTCCCAGTCATTCTAAATTCACAAATTGAAATCTCAAACATGGAGGCTATCAGAAGTGACCTTTCACTGACATTTGACATTGATTCTTATTAAGATTCTCCAAACACCTAAACACAGTCCCACTTTTATACCAGTCTAGGAGTTCACCTTGCATCACAGTGAGGCCACTTGTGATTACTGCATTGATAAACTGAATTGAAAAATAATAGAGCTCAACATTTTATTCACAGATGGAAAGCAAACCAGTTCTGTTTGCTGACAAGAGCTCACAAAAATGCACGTAATGTAAACCAGAGAGTCAAGGAATCTACAATATTAGAGAGAAAACCACAACAATCACACAGTCCACTAGGAGCAAGCGTTAGGTGAAAAAACTTGCTTTCAATAGAAGGAAACATCTGGCAGAACCAGATGAACCAAATTCAAACTTAAATCTCATTCCCTGAATTCATTTATATACATCCTTTCTCTATCTTAAGGATGAATCCTTATTTATGCAAATGCAATGCCGAGTGGACCTACCTTACCTTAAGATTAAGACTTAAGAAGACAAGATTGTGTAATACCTTGTAAGTAACTACAGTTAGAGCCTAAATCTCCTGAACTAACTTCAACCTGGAGTTGGGTACTATTGTAAAGGTTAAGTGTAACTGCAGGATAAAAGTCCGTCCTATATGTTCCAATGTGCCTTTTGTAGCCACCTAATGGTCTAAAAATGTGTCCCACAATATTCATATATACGCCTTTACATGATTAAAGTAACTTTTACTGATTTGTCCTATAAATTGAGCTGGTACTCTATGCGAGTGTTGTGTTTGCAGTGCTGTCCAAGTTTTGACAAGAAGCTGTGATTGCTTGTTTAGGTTTTGTTTGCTGGGGGAAGCAGGGCATCTTTGTTATAGTTTAGAAAAGATCATAGTTTTGGTTGGAAAAAGCCTTCAGTGTTGACTCAAAATGTGATGTGAATGCACGTTTTTTTAATCACAGACTCCACCTGCTTCTGAGAAACAACAGCCATAGTTCATTCTTAGAGGAAAATGTAAACACGAGTTGTTTGAGGCATTTGAAACACCAATCAAGATTGTTGTTCCGGTAAAGGCCGCCTTCAACAGAACATACGCTCGCTTGTTTGTGTGTTCAGACCCAAAGGGAACACTGAAAAGGTGAAATCGAAAAGGCAAGCAGTCTGCAATTCAGAAAGGAGTTGTTTCGTCCTCTAAGGTCTCCCTTAGTATTCACAGTGTTTTTCTCCACGATCGAAGGCAAAACTGAAGTTGTATTTAAGTTGTAGTATTTAACCTAAACAGAACTATCATGGCTTTTTCAGATTTCACCATCCCAAAAGGGTTAAACTATAATTCATGCTCGGACTTTTACCATTTTTGAGTATGAGAAGAATTTAACAAGGTCAGAGGTTTAATCTCGTCTGTTTAAGACTCGTTTGTGTCACAGTATTAAAGAAATCCCAAATGAGATAGTGAAAGGGTTGTCTTTGACACATATTCAAGGAATCAATAAGTAAACAGACGAAGTCCAATAATTCATGCATACTGTTGAGCTGCATACACACTGGAAGTGGTACACTCATCACCAATTGCTTAGAAAAAGACGGGTGGTTGCTTGCAAACATCCCTGGCCCCAGTTGCCTAGGTGACCCTGTAATGTAGTTACTCCCAGGTCACATATCAATCAACAGTATTCTTCTCTCTAATTGGTAATCACTTTAGCCACTCGCCTGGAAATTGAGAAAAATATTTTCTTGCTCCTCCCCCCGCCCCCTTCCCATTGCCAGTGGTTATTTTTCCCATAGTCGCTTGAAGTCATAAAATATCATTGCTGTTCTATGGTCTCTGGTCACTATGTTTCTGCAAATTGCGTCTAGTTTGAACATAGCTTGAATTCAGGAAGGCCACAAAAGTCAAGCTAACCAATAGCTGATCAACTGATCAGTTCCATAACATTTCTATTGGCAAATTTCATAATGAGGAATGCTATTTAAGACTGCAGTCACACAAGCCCAAATAACGACCCTCTACCTCTGGTAAGGAATAATGTTTCTCTAGCAGTTAGTTGGGAAATGGTTGCAGGAAGTTTTTGGGCTGCCTGAAACCTCCTTGAAATTGCTTTGGTAATTAGCAAAAACTTGCCACAGCTTCTCACACTTTGAATGGAAGACATCCACTTATCTGTCTGTACTCACCATGCAGTACAGAAACTGTAAAAAGTACAACACAAACCAGAAATGGGGACTGTTTCTAGAGTAATTCTAGAGTAAAAGTTGCACCTTTTGAACAGTGTTTGCAGACAAGTCAGCATCTTTCATGCAAACTATGACCATCCACAACAAAGTGCTAGCTGCCAAATCAACTTCAAGGAGGATGTTGGTGCAGCTTCCATAGCACCTCTTTGCAGCCCTCTTCCTTCCCAGCTCCTCTTTTTCATCCTGTTTCTTTTTGAGAAATGTTTCCACACCTTCACATTAAGTACTTGTTTAATGGTGTCATAATCAGCACTTTGTTTTGGTGAGTTCCTCCTAACCAAATAAGAAGTACTTATTTTATTGATTAATTTGGGTTGGTACATGTTTGAGATCTAGTACTTGGTTATTAAGCTGGTGTTGGTTTCTATATACACTTTGATTTTATTTAGATCTTGAAGATATCTTTATGCTGTCTGTCTTCTCTGTGCCAGGTCTCCCTTGATGGAGAACGTGTTGATCCCTACAGGCTCTTGAGAAAATGATAAAACCCTTGTTCATGCTGGGGTCGAGTGTGGAGATTGTTTTGCGGTAGCAGGTTCACTAGTTCTTAACAGCTTCCCATCGTGTTGAAGTGTTCTCGAGAGAGACACCTGTTTATTCCCTTCTTTATGGACCCGGCCATCAGTTAAAAGCAGAAGACATAAATGTATCCTCCCCACAGCTGTTTTTTTCCTGGGGACCATTCACTTTTATGAAGACAACCGAGGATTTGTTCCGCTCAAGAGGGATTTAGCTCTGTCTATTGGTATTAAAAATAAATCTCTCCTTGTGTTGCTGTTGCAATATTACATTTTGCCAGGGAGGCTCCCTATCATTTCTCTGATAACACCATGCTAACGAGTATGAAACACCCAGTGGAGAACACTAATTCAAAAGAGCGTTAAACCTGACCCAGATGATCAGAAGTCAGCAGTGTGATGAGGAAACATAGTCGTAACGTCCAACTGCAAGAGCAGCGAGGGATCAGATAAGATGTCTTCCAGCAGGTTTGTCGTGACCTATTTATCTTTGTCTCGTTTATGCACAGGGGACCTGAAGATTAAACATAACCTCTGTTTTGAAAAACCTTGGCTTGACCACGAGGATTATTACTCACTGATAGCTGAATCCATTTAAACTGGAAGTTTTATCCTCAGGCCTGTTGGCTGACTTTAGCTCAGTGAGTTAAAGTTTCCTCACAGAGATATATTACTGTAAAACAAACACAGTGCTTTTAGACATTTCCTGTGATGCTAACAATGCTCTGGTGGGTTACACAACCATCCCTTTCCTATGTGTCATCCAGATGGCATACATCAGTCATAAAGTGAAAGTAATTACAGAGGTTTTTATTGCCCTAGATTGAGGCGAGAATAATTACATTGTGTATTCAAGCACTACCCAGATGGTTGCTGCATCAAGCCTCTCAGTTGATATTTATTAAAGCGTGAGTGCATGGTTCATATTTTTAACTGTCATGGTTAAGTGTCAGCTTGGTCTTTTTAGGTACAAATGCCAAAATCTATAGGGGGTGGGTTTAAGTTGGGGGAAAAATACAGCTAAATCTACACACTATATTTTTTTGGTTATAGGCCTGCAAATATGTTAAATTCAATTCCAGAAATCACAAAAACACATGTTTGGCAACTCCTTTGATATCTGTAAAATGCTTCGCCAAAAGATTAAAAGAGCCATGAAGATCTAAATGTTACCCAGCTCAATTTTTCCCTCATTACAAGTTCTGATATCTTAAATAAACCATCATGTTTTGCAGCAGTGATCACGCACGCAGTCAATAAAAATATATTTTAAAGATCTTTTATTTTGAAAAGAAACCTTATTAGAAAGCCAAATGAAACACTGGACAAAAGTATGATGTTTATATCAGTGCTAATGAAATATTCTTTTTATATTTTTACGGGACCATCGTGTGATGACTTCATGAACATTCGTATATTGTTTTATCTTCATCCTGCGGTTCTCTTTATGTCTACAGTAGGCACACTCAATTATCTGTAGCCAATGACTTTTTGCAGGGGATCCAATTTTCCAGAGATCTCTCAAAATTATAAATATTATTTCTGATACAATTTTTAATGCAAGATACCACTGAAACTATTGATATTCTGAAGTTTTTCATTCTAAATACAATGAGACACATTAATGTGATTTGTGTAAGCAGAGTTTCTGTTGGCTCAAAGATAACGTGGGTGGGAGTAAAGGACACAGTATGCTTGTTTTGGTATAAATTGCTCCCATCTGTAGATTTGCACCTGTCATCTGCCTTGTGTTTTTTCTCTACTATGATCAAAGAGCAAACTAAAAATACAATTCCACTTGAAGACAGAGTGCCTTAGTTGTTTGTCTTGGGTTATGCTGACACTCGAGACATTTAGCAATATTTCCTGGATTTAGCTTTTTGAACACTAAAATTTGCCTCACTGAAGAGTGCTTCCTTTATTCTTTGTGACCCTTTTTAAAATAATAGAGTACAATTTTATAATTTATAGCTAAATGATTTTTATGGACCTTGTGGCTGTTGTCTCCCAGAAGCTTCCAGACCCTTCTTTGAGAACCACTGCTCTGCTATGCTTACTGCAAATGAATTCTTTTCTTTTATTCACAGGGATTCACATTAAGTGAATTTAAAGGATTCCTCTGCTATAAAATGTTGTGATTTTTGATAATAATGAAAAACAATGGTTTAAAATGATAAAAAAAATTCTGCCCTTGATTATACTCTTTGTGTCTGTGAGTGTGCTTAGGTTTGAGTGATATAAATTTCATTGGATGGTGAGCGTGAGGGTCCACATGGACATCTGCTTCTCTGCCCGTTTGGTACAGAGCTGTGGCAACGTAACACAACCAGTGCAGAGAAAGAGCCCATAAGAAGTGTTCTTGCTCAGCACCCACAGATTAAAGATTTAGTCAGATACATTGGTTTTATCAAAATTACTATTTTCTTAGGAGTAAATCTTTTTAGGTTTAGACTTCATGCTCTTGTGTTTTGATGAATGTATAAAGAGATTTTGTTTTTGCTTAGGTGTCCAGACGGTCCTCGCCCAAGCACAATGAGACCATGCCAGCTGCCCTGCAAGAAAGACTGTATCATGACCCCATTCAGTGACTGGGCAACGTGTCCAATTACATGTGATGCAGGTATGAAGGAAAAAACAAAGATTCATGCTCAGAGACAACTGTTGTTGCTGCTGTTAAAAAAATTCAAGAGTATTGAAGAAACAAAGTTTCCAGCACAACTTCCCCTGCTTCTTTGCACACGCAGAAGAACATAAAGTCTAAATAAGTAAAGTCCTCTCCGACAACTTTCCCATTAAACCAGCTTATTTATGGTATTGTATTTTCATGATGTATCCTTAATTTCATTCTCATGTTTTTTTTTCTTATTTTGTTTTTTTTTTTTACATTTTCTTAGATGTACTTTTAAATTATAAGCATCTACATACATGTTACTTTTCTTCATTCTATTTTTTGTTTTTGTGTCACTTGTACTGGTTGTATATGACATTGATGGGGAAAACTTAAAACACTACCCTTCATTTAGATTTGTCCTGTTTAAATGCTAAACAGGGTGTGTACCAGGTTTTATTTTTTATAGTGGACACTCTCCAAGACTGGCTTTATACCACATGACCACATGGCCTAGCCTCCTTGCTGGTGTCTGGTTGGTGGATGAGCACATTGAACGTATGTGATTGGTTGTTTAATTTTTTTGCTTTTTAAAATGTGGCCTGTAACATGTTTTGCCCTGATGAAGGCTGCAAGCCGAAATAAACTGGTCAAATCATTAAATTGTTCTTTATACTGAAAATGTTGCTGGACCTCTTTAGATTTTCTTGGAATTGGGTGAAGTTGTGCCAAACTCCTCTACGTTGTAAAAAGTACTTTATTCAGTCAGTCAGGCCTTGGTGGTTTCAGGATCGTCACAATATTTCCAATCATAGTTGACAGAGGTGACAATAATATGCCGGTAATAACATAATAATAAAAGATAACAAAATGGAAAACACAGAAGCTAATTTTAATTGACTAAGTGCAACAACTCTAGAGTTGGGTTGGCCTACACTGAGCTGAAGACAATGACTGTCACATAAACACATGCTCTCATGCCTCTTTACAGATCATTAATTTGATAGACTGGCATGTAGGACAACATTTGGGCTGACCTCCGTTAGTGGGCCTGGCAAGTCCGCTTGCTCCGGCCAGCAAGTGGCCGGTGTTGTTGTTTTGAAGCGGTGAAAGGAAGACGTTTTCAGATGAGGTCACCTTCGCCAGGCGGCCATTGCCCAAGCTGTTGAGTGGTGGCAAAAACATTAAGTTGATTTACGACTGAAAATCATTATCATCCGTATTTTGATGACCTCCTCCTGTGACACGGTGGCATAAATCTCTTCGGTCTAAGCATGCTTTACTGGTGGCAGTGCATTTTAATTTGATGCTGTTGATATCTTAACCTTGTGCAGAGAATTACACGCCGCCCACGTAGAAAGGTTTGAAGCAGGGTATAGGGCTATCCAGAGGCTTGTTTCAACTTAATGAACTACTCGAGGGCATCGCCACACATGTAAATACCATAAATTTAATCTGAGTCAGTTCCAAGGTCTAATGGGATTTTTCCGCATCATCGTTGTTGGCTTGATATCCCCAGTAATCACAAGTGTGCGCTTTTGACGCTAGCTGTCCAATTAGAATTGGCAGTTGCAGTCTCCAAGTCCATTCTTCAAGGATTATTAACAGAGTAGTCAGCTTATCATTTTGACATTTTTCTCATCACTTTTCCATCATATTTCTTAATTTAATTCATTAATTGTCTGCGTCCCTTCAGCTGGTATTGCTGTGAAGAAAAAGCAATCAAGGAAACGTCTTATCATCCAGATGCCATCCAACGGAGGGCAGGAATGTCCAGAGGTGCTCGAAGAAGAGAGGGACTGCGAGGTCCCCAAAATCTGTCCCGGTTTCAGGTAAACGCACGACAGCCGCCTTCAGGTGTCGACAAACACTGTTGTTGCTGTTTGAATGTTTTGTCACATGGACAATGTACCCGTGGGTTTTAAAATGTTTAAACCTTGAGGCTCATTGCACAGATTTTTGTTGTTGTTGTTTTTGTTCTATGCTCTACTTTTGTGTTTAAATGGTTTTCACTTGCAGCCCTAAAAAGCCAAAATACAAACCAACAGCCTATCCCAAACAGCCACGTTTTTATTTAATAATTTATTAGAATATTTAACAAACATCAAAAGATTAAACTATGATATAAAGATACAGATTTTCTCTACACCTGCAAACTTGGTCAGTCTGACTTTCTGCTCCCACCTCTCAAAATACCAGCTGCATATGTTTATTTATAGGTGCACACTTTCTTGTTAACTCCTTGTTTGCCACCATGAGAGACAAAATAAATGTAAGTTATGGACTAACTAATGAGATAAAGTAAAAATAATGTCAGTGTTTTGTCTTATTGGATATCTATGCCAGTCTCATCAGTCTCTTTGGCTTTAATTTGTGTTCAAATCAAAGCCTTTGGTCAGAAATGAATAGTTTAGTGATGAAAACTGGAAACGAGGTTGTTTTATCAGGAAAAATTAGGGGGGGGAAATCCAATAATCCAGTTTATTAATTTCAGACTGTGACATTTCCGTGGTGCCGAGAGTTTATCTTAGAATATAAATTGAAATCTTTTTTCCACCGCAATTTAACTTTTTTCCTTTACTTTTTTCTAATAAATGTTATTCAAAAAAGTGTGAAAATAAAGGTGAAAGTCTACACAGTTTGATTAAATATGACAAAAAAGCAATAAGTGGTAGCGGGGTTTTACTCTGTGATAAAGAAACCTGGATATTCTGGTTATATAAACCAAGCTGTGCCATGTAGCTGTGCTATCCTTTCTTATGGTGACAAGGTGCTGCAACCATCTTGATTCTATCTTTGTGGTGACTCGTTGATTAAACAACAGAAAAAAACGTTTCTAAACTGAGCACACTGTAATGGATGACTGTAAATACTGGCCAAACAAATAGTTTGTGTGTAGTTTAAGAGCTTTTAAAAAGCTAAAAAAAAACAAAAAAAAAACCCAAACTATAACACATGTTCTGTGTTTAATAAGTCATCAGTCAAATCATGTTTAAAATGCCATTGAAATATGCAGCACTTTGCATCATGTATAACATAAATATTAAAATGAGAATAATTCATTTAACTGAAGAGGGACTATGATGCTTGACTAGACATGTAACCGCTCTAGCTATGACAACCCGATGCTTTATTTCACAATGATTTAACTTTTATATGATTTAATATGCAGCTCTTGAAAACTCCCAAGTGTTAGTTTGCTTACAGGTCCAACCTGAACTTCACCTGTTTAGAGACTTAGAGAGAGCTTTTTATTGTCATTGTGCAGTTTCTTGCACAGCGAAATTGGGTAGCTGAACCACAAAGGTGCTAAAGTAAGAAGAAGAGAAACCAATATACAACGAAGGCGGAAAATAAATAAATAATTAAATAAATAGAATAAAATAAAAAACTGTGTATATGTATACATATATGTGAGTGGAACTATATACATGGTGTATGTGTAGGAAACATTGAAACAGACTGGGACCAAAATAATTGCACATGAGCCAAAAATATTGCACAGAACATGGAAAGACTGAGATATTGCACATAGATGATCAACAGCAGTGTCAGGGTGGATGTGTTGGGGAAGTCTTTACACACTCTTAGTTTGCATTAAGAGTTCTGACAGCCCACGGGAAGAAGCTGTTCTTTAGTCTGTTGGTTTTGCACCTGATGGATCTGAGCCTTTTTCCAGAGGGCAGGATGTGGAAGAGGTGGTGGTTAGGATGGAGGTGGTCCTTTATAATTGCCCTGGCTCTGGAGAGACATCTTGAGCTGGCAATTAAGTCCAGGTAGGGGAGTGGACAGCCGATCACCTTCTCTGCAGTTCTGATGACTCTCTGTAGTCTCTTCTTGTCAGCTGTTGTGCAACCACAAATGTTTGTTTATCCACAAATGTTAGTTTTTCATGTTTTTACTGTAATCAAAGGACAGTTTGTGAACTTTCTTTTTTTTTTACTTGATTTTTGCATTTTTATTTATTTTTTTTGTTTGTGTCTCATTATACCCCCATATCTGGAACATAAATTATTTTATTTATTTATTTTTTATCATTTATTGATTTATTTAACCCAGAATTGATTTTTACTGGCTTGAATACAGTCAATGAATATACATCGACTGTATCAAGGTGTTTGGATCACTAGTTAGAAAGGGGTTGGTAAAGTCGTTGATTAGACTTCATTCCCACTTCATTTTAATGTTTTAAGCCCTAAAAACAAACAAACCTTCAGATTTTTATGGCTTTTAAGTTGTTCATCTTTTTAGCTTGTAAAGCTAATGTTAGCACTATTAGCCAACATCATTAACATAGTTTTTATTATCATATCTGACTTTAAGGTGTTTCTTTGTAAAAGATATATTGTTATAAAGACTTTTATGGGCATATCTATAAAAAACATGGGCTGACATGAGCAACATTGTGCTTACTCAGGATGTGAGTGTGACATAACAAATGGCTTAGATGCACCTGACAGCTCATGCTGAACATTTTTGTGGAATGTGCTGGAAATAGAAGTTAAAAAAAACAAATAGTATGTTTTAGATTCTAAAAAAGAAATAGTTGGAGAGAAGTGAGTACATTGTAATCTTGGATCAATGGAGCTGTCATATACTGATTAGAAGTAAAAATATGTTGTCTTAAGGCTGGATGAGCACATGACATTTAAAGAAAGTGTCAGTTTTCTAGTCCAATCACTGGTTAGAGCATTGGGCTCTGCATTGAATAAAGGCAAGTGTGTGCAAAGGGAAGCGTCGAATGCTTCAGAGCAGAATTATCCAGATCAGAGACTTACTTAAAAGATACCGGGACATTGCACATTGACATCTCTGGGGTCATGAGTTAAAATTGTTATTTTATTCAAGCAGCTTGTCATTCATTCTCCAGAACAGATTACTTTGTGATACTGAGGAGATTAGAAGCAATTTATCACCTACATATAGATATAAAGAAAAGTTGTGAAGCAAAAAGAAGACTTTCATTATAGAACCTCATCCATTTGAATTCTTCTGGTTATCCACATCAAGGTCACGGGGGGGAGCCTATCTCAGCTGTCACAGATTGAAAATGTCATGTCAAGTGCAATTTTAACAAAAGCCAAAGATCCCTGTGTGCAAACGTATGTTCAGGAACCATTAGCCCAAAAGACACACAATATCAGAGGAGGAGAGGCATTTTTTATTTGGTGCGTGTACTAAGTAAAATTGAAACGGACAGTAATTTTTGGATTGCTGTGTCTGAGGACAAAAGGGGTGGACTTTTTAGAAAAATGTCCTCCATCTGTGCTGCCCAAAAATTTCTAATTTTGCAAAATAAATGTTTGATCACTACCAAACTTTTAAAGTCTTACAAAGAAAGTAGGTTTGGGCACTCCTGTGTATTGGCCTGCACAATATGCGGAAAAGCTGACACTTGTGATAACATAGTCGAGTATAACAGGACCTATACAGAGCCCAAACACTGAAAAATGCAAAATACAATAACATATTTTAAGCTTGTTCATATTTAATAGCAATGTGCTTTTTTGTTTTGCATGTTCATATTACAGTGATGATGAAGCATGATTTCATGGTCAATACAAGAATGTATTACACAAAAAAGACAAAAAACAAAGGCAGGATTAAAAGTAGTTCAAAAGTGCTGCTGCAAGTAGCTGTTATTGATGAATAAACATCATATAAAGACAAAAAAGACCCCAAAAGATCAGCATCTATCCTTTTTCCTTTGAAGCAGCACCGCAAGTCTTCTGTGGGTTTAGACTGTCTTTGTCTTCTTTCTCTTTGTGTAATTCCAGATTAACTCTCTGATGGTGACATCATGGTTAGGTGGTGGCAGCAGACATACCTGTTGCAAGACTCTGGATGTATGTGCATGGTTGTTTAATGAGACCCTTCCCTGATACTGTGTGAAGAATACAAATTCAAACAACAGCACAGACCCCTTTATACTTTACTCTTTATTTAGATTTTCTCTTTTCATACGGCACAGTCAGCAACACCAGTGTTTATTTTACTGCCAATTGCTATCCAGCAATCCTATGTTATTCTAAGTTGGTTATTCTGCAGCCACTCTGCATCCGTCTATGAATTTCACTTTTATTTGTGCAGGCACACTGTGTGTAAGGCTTTCAGTTCAGATTCATTTATATGGTGCCAATATAAGTGCCAAAATGTTGCCTCAAGGCCCACACTTCGGATGTAATGGTTATTTTCGACCAAAACGGATTATTTTCAATACATTTAAATGTTCAGATTTAAAAAGTAAATAAATAAAAATAGGTTATGTACATTTTCCTTGTTTGAAATAGTGACCAGATAACATTTAATGATGTGTGCACTATATCTGAAAAGTTGGAAATGGCATTTTTCTCAAATCACTCAGCCTCATTGTGCTCAGACTTGATTAGATTTGTACCTGTAAAACAGCTGCTGTGGCTGTGTGAGTCATAATCGTGCCTTTTCATTAGTGTAATTGTTTTTTCAGCACAAATCACTGTTACCTGTCTGGTCAGGCAGACCTTTTCTCTTATTTTCGCAACACAGTGCATTTTTCCTAAATTTCCTAGATGTGCAAATTTTTCTTTTCAGTGCTGAGAGACACGACAAGTGATGTTTCCAGATCAGTCCTGTGTGCTTTCACAGTGTGCTAATCATTAAGAAGTAGGTTATAATCCAGGAAAATTATGTAAACCAACCAAAGCAGTGCGTATCGTAAAGGCTGTTTTGCTTTTCACAGTTCTGCCTAGCTACACTGCATTGCTTCAGTTGTATTTTATCATGTTTACGCCTGTACAACGAGACAGCTGGTGCAGCACTTATTGCTCCTTTTGGTCAACCTCAGAGAAACGATAGAACGTCCGTGGAAGACTTAAAAATCATCTAGCATGCTTGTCTTTCTGTTGGAAAGTCATGAGGTTTTCCAGATGCAGAGTTGGTTTTCATTCATGGTGATGCAGGACAAAACCGTTAGCTGTCAAGTGGGACATGCTTTCTATTTCCAATGTAATACCTCATCCAGATGTGGCCTTAACTAGGCTGATACTGTGTGGGCAGAACACAGCATTACTGTGCTGTAAATGAGTTTATTCTATTCAGACTCTGACCTGGTGCTTTGCAAGATGTTGCTGTGTTAATGAATATTATTGTAGCAATTATATGTATGTACTTATTTTATTTATTCTAGGTGGAAAACCCACAAATGGAGGAAGTGCCAGCTGGTCACCTGGTTTCTCAGACAGGACACTCCGGGTGCACAAGAGACCTGTGGACCAGGGCTTCAAACACGAGGTATAGAAACAAATCTCTCCGTCCCCTGTTTCCGCCTGCATCGTCCCTGAGCCATTCCTAATCACCCTAAATTTAATTTTTGCTCATTGCGGAGCATCTGGAGCCCAGCCATGAAGCAGCAGATGGATGTGCCAAGGTTTGGAGAATAGGCCAATTTAGTTAGAGTACACATCAAATCCTCCCACTCACACAACATGGCCCAAACTGAAGATGACACTCCTATAAACATCAGCAGTAAAATATATTTTTCTTCTTTTTACTTTTTTCCTCCAGTTGTTTTTATTTTATTTTTTTATTTATTTGTAATCCTCTAGAGTTTGGGAAGGAAATGTGCTCACACCTTATCATCCTCCTCTTGAGACTTGTTTGACAGCTTGGCTTGTTTCACTGCTGGCTTTTTTTTTCCACCTCGGGCTCTTGTCATGCAATTTTAATCGAATATCTCTTGCTCAAATTTAGAAGAAGATGCTGCACCGTGCCTATAGCACACAACAGCCCAGACCCCTGTTCATATCGACTTCACGCACAAGTGACAAGTACTTTAAGAGTTGTGGCTCTCTCTCTTTAAAAGCATATTTCCTCTCGCCATTTTATAGAGAATGGGTACACTATAGAGTCCTAGGAGGCTTTCATAAAAATCCAATTTCAGGGGGGTCACGCAGAATGATCAATTTCATTTCCAGCTCCTATGGAAAGCCATTATTAGTGCTTATTTTTCTGTCTCGCCTTTGCTAGCTTGCATTAATGGACAGAAGAATCGGTTTATGAAAATGCTTTAAGGTCCATTATAGACCTTATTTTTCCAGATTCTGTGCAGCTTCTCTGTGACTTGATGCCATGTGACACTTGAAGTTCAGACTCTCCTGCACTGGTTTTCACACTTCTGTCACTTCCAAATGGCAGAAATCATTTTGTCATCGACTCAGACCAAATGAGACACGCTGTCCTTTCTGGTCCGTGTTTCCTGACAGCGTATTGTGTTGTTTACCTGGAAAGAGGCTTTCCTTAGAGGGTGGAAAAACCCTATAGTGGCATTATTAAACACACAGAACAGAGAGCTTGTGCTGTTCTCTTTCTCTTTCTTGAACACAGCCACTCTGTCACACACATACACACACACAGCAATATAAGACCTGACCTAACACACCAGCCGACGGAGGCTTTCCAAACCAATAGCGGTGCCCACGGGGGTTCAGCAAAATGTGCTTAGAGATTGATTTCTCTATGAAGGTACAGCCCTGCAGAATGTCTGCATGACAAGAAAATGAAATATTGCAGCAACACAAGTACTACCCTTTATTGAAAGAACAAAGGAAAGGATGATGCAGTCAAAGACAAATTGACTTCTGGGCTTTAAACCAATTGAGGGAGAGATGCTTTTTTGTGTCTGCTCTTTTCTTAATTGTTATTAAACCCCCCTGAGAGCTAATCTGAATCGTAAAGTTCTGATCTATTTTTCATCCGCTCCCTTTAAATCTATATTTCAAGTCATCGTGCTCACGAGTGGGTTAAGAACTCCTAATTAAAGGGGCACTTCAGTGATTTCACATATCAAAGTCATTTCACTTGTCACAAGAACTACTTGGCCTGTCAGAGGTTGTAGGATGTGTTGTGTAGTTCTGAAAGAGCTTTATCTATAGCAATAGACATTTTGGCTGCTATATGTTATTTTTATACTTGTATTCATATTCTTTTTTTCCCCTTTATTTTTTCTTACTAAGAAATATTTTGTCTGTGTTCTGCTACTGGACACTAAATTTTCCAGAGGAACCTACCCGTGGGATTAATAAAGATCTATCAATCGATCGATCTATCTATCTAGCCAATTGACAATGTTAGTGCACTAGCAATAATATATGATTTAATTAGGTGATCATTTTTACAGATTTTATATTGACATGATGAAAAAAAATTTAATAATGCAGAAAAAATAAATTGGGTATAGCTCTATAGTAGCTCTGACTCTGACAGCACATGTAGCAGAGTAGCATCACAGCTGAACAGAAGTTAAATATTGGTCTTCCTGGCCCTTATTGAGCAAAGGATTGGGACTGAGGAGTGAACAGCTCTCCAGTCCCCTCAGTTCCTTTCTCCTTTGTGTGTTTGTGTGTGTGTGTGTGGGGGGGGGGGGGTATTTAGCTTATTTCATTTACTATTAAATTAGTTTAGAGGGGAAAGTCCTGGCTCCTATAGTCTATTGTGTACCGGGCCAAGACCCAAATGGTTTATTTATCTTTGTTTATAAGTAACATCATTTGTTGGTTAAGCGAATCTTCAATGTGGCATCTTCTTTATGAATTGTAACCTTAGAGTAATGTTAAGTTTCATTTTGTTTTCTGGTTGTGGCCATAAATAGAAACCAAGCAGTGCCAGTGTTACTAACATGCTCTTGTGACTTACATAACTGAAAGGTTATTCAGGTGATTTAATGAACCCAATAGTGTTTACATATATAGAGAGAGTTTATAAATACATATAAAGATATGTATTTATAAATCTATATAAATCCTATTACCATAGTTAGTGATATCTGAAGTTTTCACTCCCTTAAATTTTTCTTGGCCGACAAAAATCTTTTATTAGTCAAGCTTTACCTCTATTAAATGACTTCTGCAAGTGCTAAATGTATAATATACTATATTGCCTATTTAAAACGCAGCAATATCATGAGGCAAAAATATCACTTTTGCTGTCTAGTTTTTATCTGTGCAGTAAAAATATAACATCAAACTACAGACAGCAGATATTTCTTTCCATAGGAAACCAAATGTGCCTATAAGCCCGTCTGCAACTCAACTCACCTTAACTTTATATATTGTGTGCATAATGCACAAATAACTGGAACACTGGTTGTTAAATTATTGAACTATTAGAGTCAAGCTTTCTGACCTAAATACTGAGCAGGTTTGAGACTGGGAGGAGATACAAACCCAGCCTCAGGAAGTCACAAGCTAGTGTACTCCGAGTGTTGGTCCCAAGCCTCAATAAATGGGAGGAATGTGTCAGGAAAGGCGTAAAATCTGTACCAAATCAAAGATGTAGATCCGTGTGCCATGGTAGGCTCTTGGGAAATAAGGGATTAGCTGAGAGTACCTTGCTGAACTTTTCCTTCCTGTAAAATTTAGACATTTAACGTAAGTGAGATTTCCGTGCTTCATTGCAGGGAAATCTACTGTGGTTGAACTGGAAGCAACCACACTATATGAAATATGAATGACCCTTGCGTTTATATTTTTATTGTGCACAAATACAACATATAAGTGTGTTTCTCATTTTGGAATTGCTGAATGTAGAGCTAAATACTTTATATTTTACTACTTTTTAGGACATTTTGTTTTGTCTACAAAATCAAAATATGCTGTGATGAAGTAAGATTCAGAGGAAGTCCTGCAAATGGAAAATGTATCAAAAAAGTAAAGTAAACTGTAACAGTAACAGTCGTGAAAAATGGTATTTAGTCATCTCAACTTGAATGTTTGGGGTTTTTTTACACTAGTGTTCCTATAAACATTCAACTTTTGATTACCTTTCAACAATGTCTTTAACTTTCCATTCATGTTACGACTTCCAATCAATCTGTTGAAACAATCAGTCATTAAATCACAATGTTTAATGTTCTAATGGGGTCTTCTGACCCGACTTCCTCTCATTCTTCCAGCCGTGTCCTGCCGCCAGCTGGACGGGACGCAGGCCGATATCAGTGAGTGTCTGAAATTTGCCAAGGCCATGCCTGCCATCACTCAGCGCTGTCAGCTCCCCTGCCAGGATGACTGCCAGCTGACCAACTGGTCCAAGTTCTCGTCTTGCACAGCTGACTGTGTGGGGGTCCGCACCAGAAAGAGGTCATTGATAGGTGAGGACAGAGCGGCATAGCACAAACAATGCACTGCTGTGAACCGTTTTCAGGCAGACTTATTTGCATTGGAGTTTAACATTTGAGGAGTGCAAGAAGATTTGAGCAGCGCTCCAACAGAGGCGTTTTAAAATGAAACACAAGGTAAAAAATCTGTGCGTTTAGTTTTTGACAGCTAAATGTTCTGGTGGAATTAAAGCAACAAGTCTAGGAGAAGACGTCTGCCTTTGTGATCAGTGTCAGTGTCACCAGGGGGTACGTCGTGCATTGCAGTCATGTGTAATAGTGTAAAGAATTAAGGTACCTCCACAACTGTGCACAGAGGTTACAAAGTCAACCCGAAACTGTGAGAAAGTGGATTTGAAAAGCTTTTGTTATCCAGTGATGTGAATTTTAAGTACCTTTTGACCCAACCACCTATGTGTAAGAGAGCAGACGGATCATTAGTAAGTCATAAGTCAGGTAATTACTCTTTTAGAGACATGCTTTAATTGTTTTTACGTAGTTTTTTAGGAAGGGGAAAGTGTGGATTTTGTGGTTTAGCCACTATCCTGTGGTTCAAAAGCATTTTTATTAATACCATGACTGCCTACTACCTCCTAGTTCATTTCTTTTTAGCCTTAGTAAGTTTTTTTTTTTTACCAAATCTAAAATAATTGTGGTTGGTGTAACATTTGGATCCCAGGGTGGAAGAAGCATTAATTTCTTCTGCCTGTTGGTCACTGTGATGTTTGTGGACAGTATCAACAACACAAAGCTGTGCGCCTGTCACAAGACAAATTTGAGAATCCACAGCTCGAAAATTTGATGGCAAAACACTGCAGGTAAAGCCTCGGATCATCAGAGGGACAGTCATCCACACATCATCTCCTTATTTACATTGGAAACAGCTACTAATGAGAGCTGTTGTAAGGAAAAGAGTATTTCTTTGCACAGTGATCTGTGATTAACGATGCTTGGCATGTGTGAGGATAAAAAATATCAAGCTGTTTCAGTAAGAGCCCACTCTGCTGGAAACTATTTGGCAAGCCTAATCTATCATCATGTATCCCACATGCATAGGGGCACAGCAGCTCCTGTGTTGTCTAGTCTTTTTTTTTTTTAGCGGGTAAACAAGACCTTGAAAGCAGCCTCAGTATCACGCTGAAATCCGTCAATGCCAGCAGACACATAGGTCTCTGGATTCTCTTAATCTATATCCTGCTCCACTCCGCAGGGAGAAGCAAGAAGAAAGACAAGTGCAAGAACACACAAATGTACCCTCTGAGTGAGACGCAGTACTGCCCCTGTGATAAGTACAACGCACAGCCAGTGGGGAACTGGTCAGACTGCATCCTGCCTGAGGGAGGCAGAGTGGAGAGCATCCTAGGAATGAAGGTGCAAGGAGACATCAAGGAATGTGGACAGGGCTACCGCTACCAGGCCATGGTGTGCTACGATCAGGACAACAGGCTGGTGGAGACGTTGCGCTGCAACAGTCATGGTGGGTACGCTTGCATGGGCGTTTGTCAGTGTAGGAGTGTAGTCCCAGAGCTTGTTCCTTTTGTAAAGGAAAACCTCGGAAAATGTGCGGTACAGGTTACATAGATAGTAGTTTGTTGGCATATCTCCTCATTAGCTGCTGGACAGTGTATTACACACTCACCAGGCAGACCTAAGAATTGGAGGATGTTCATTTTACATGTATCTCAGTATGTTTTTAGACATAAGCTACAACCCTTTCAAAATATTTGGATGAGTCCCAAATTTCACTTGGATCACATATCATATATGAGTATATGAATATCAGCTGAACTACCGAGGATAAAACTGGCTCTATAGTTGAACTGACATTTTTTAGGACGTCTTTATATATTTAAAAGTAGTTAGCAGTAGCACTAGGCTGATAAACTGCTTTTTTATGGTTGTAGCACCTTTGGGCAATGTTCATAAACTCAACCATATACTTTCATTTTACCACGTTGTTCATTTTCAGGTGTTTATTTTGTGAGTTTCGTCCTAAATCTCCTTTAAATGGGTATTTTTTTTAAAAGTCTGAACATTTGTATACTGTACCTGTAGCAGCGATGTGTGGCTGCACTGAAGACCTTTCCGTTTATTCCACAGAGTGTGCATTATAGTGGGTGGAAGTGCAGCATTAAATGGTTGTGTTTTACATGGCTTTAGTTATTTAATTTGCTTTAAAACCAAGGTAGAACTCATAAATTGGGGTTTTGGCTCAATGTATCTCTAACAGTAATGGTGACAAGCTGTGGGTGATGCTGTGCCAGACGGAGCCACGCCATCTACTCCCTCAACTGTGGTTAATTTCAGATGTGTGCACACAGGCCATGTCTCATAATTCCTGAAGATTTCCTCTGGCTAGTTTTATTGAAACTAATTTATAACGAAGACACTGTTTTCTGTGGGTTATCCAGCCATGCAGAGATGCTGTTTGCCAAAAGTGGTGCTGCTGTAGAATTAGACACGTTGACCACAACTACCATTTATGGCTACACAATGCAACAGAAACCTTTCTGGGATATTTTGTAGTTTTTTTAGGAGTTAAGTTCAGTTTACTACCATTTAAAATTTGGTGGCAGCTCTCAGAAATCTGGATTTCAATCTTGAGTTGGAGCACAATGTGTAGAAAAGCAGACTTTTCTCCCTTTTCTTGAACTTTACTTCTTGGTTTCAGGTGAGAAGTTTACTGTAGTGCACTGGAATGTAGCAGATGCAGGAATAACTTTGTTCTGTTAAATATTCATCTGAAGCAAAAGATTTTGTTTGTGCACATATGAAAGCCCCTCCCATGGCTGCTAAAGACTCATTCTGAATACTGAATTTCACATAAGGAGGCCTTTTTCTGGCACACTCCTGTCAGAATCAGTTGTCCCCTCATTGTAAGGTCTTATCTTAGATCCAAAATACTTCAAGCAAAGAATCCCAGCTCAGAAACTCGTTGTGAAATTGCTGTGGAATCGAATGCAGGATATGTTCAAATGAATACATCAGTGTTGTGCATATATAAACATGGTTTTATTCTCCTTGTGTGAGTCACAGATTCAGATATGCGTCAGTTAATCTGAGTGTGGGTGTGACGAGCGCATCGTAAGGCTGGGGCTCTGTGTGTTTGTGTGCTTTTGTCAGATTCTGTGTATTTTTACACCTATGTGAATGTTT
This sequence comes from Simochromis diagramma, assembly GCF_900408965.1. Taxonomy (NCBI): domain Eukaryota; kingdom Metazoa; phylum Chordata; class Actinopteri; order Cichliformes; family Cichlidae; genus Simochromis; species Simochromis diagramma. Next base: position 14,714,413 of record NW_024386860.1, read on the forward strand.
GTGAGTGCATACGTGTGCACCCATGCATTCATCTTTAAGCGTTGTTGAGCTAAGAAAAAAGGAATATTCCTTGAGGTGCACAGAAAAACAACAACACATTCATGAAGCTTGGCATTAGTGCATGTGAAGCTCAAAGAGATCATTAAATCTCTTTTATTCCCCTCATTCAGCCGTCTTCCTCTGTTCTCCTTGCAACTCCCTCTCCCAATTTCTCAGCCATTCTCTCCATCTTTACCATCATCACTTTTAATCTTGATGGAGGAGGAGACGTGGTCCTTCCACGACTCCGCAGCTGACACGATGCCCCCGGCTATGATGTCGATCAGGCAAACTGTGCTCCCTTTATCTTTTTATTACACAGACATCACCAGAAAAAAGGGGGTTATCATTAAATGTGGACGTTATTTCAAGCTTTGTGGTTCTGCACACTTTTCAGATTGTCTTATTCCTCTGTGAAAATAATTTTGCATAAGAGAAGATAACACTCACTCTGCTTTAGCACCACTTGTTTTCAATAAGGTGTTATTCTGAGGTTTTGACACAGGCACAGCAAGCAACCCTGTAAGGATTATATATATATATTATATCTTATTATATAGGCTTATTTTTTTAGCCAATTAAAAAGTCAACCTTGACAGCAGGGATGGAGCAATCAGCAGCAAAAGAAACATCCAAATGAAAGATTCATGATTCTCGTAGTGTTCAGCAATAATCCAGTCAACCACAAAAGGAGTTCTCTAATAAACAGAGGACACAATTGGCAGGTGAATTGTTGGGAATCTTGGATGAGCAGTTCTCATCCTTTGGCTTGTTTCATTGCATCGGTGTTTCCCGTCGGCTGACTCCTTTGATCCTCTCTTTGGAGGTCGGAGATTCATCTTTTATCTGAGGGGGTCAAAAGTTAAACCACTCACTCTGCTTATTTGTTCTGTTGGAAACTTTTCATCTTTTCAATTGCTGTAGGCATTTGTGTTTTCTTGCATTTTTTTCAACAACCGTTCATCTGATCTTCGCCATACCTGGCAGGTATATTGTTGATGACCTGAATAAATGCAGCTTCAAGTCATTTAAATGACCAATTCTCACACTTGAAGCACACATGTGATAAAAGAGGGAGAAAATGAATAACACAGCCATAAATAACAGCAAAAGTCAGTGAGAGTGAACACTATATTAAGGCCTCAGTCACGCAGACTTAGAGACCAGTTGGTACCACCTGGAAACCACAGGTTGCTAGGGTAAAATGTTGGCGAGTGTTTGCTTAATGTTGCTAGGTGAAATATATCATAAAGGGGATGCTGCACCGAAATCCTGACCGCTTTGGTTGCTATGAGATTTTGATATTTCACGTGGCTCTTGTGCCTTACCACCAACACAGAAAAGACACACTTTTCACTGCAGCTCACCAAGTAGTTGATGAATATTGGCAGACAAGTTGACATCTTCCAGGCAAACTACACACGACCACAGCAATCTGCTAGGAAAGAGTAATTGCATGGAGCATTCTGGTGCAGCTCCGTACGCTTCTTTGCAAGCAACTGCCAGCAACCTCTAGCAGCCACTCACCAACCAGTTGGGGAATGCAGACCTGTGATTTTTAAGGGGCTCGCTGACTGAACTTTAGGCCTAGATCTTTAGGCCTGCACCAACATAACTTACTGGTTTTGGCGAGTCTACCACAGGCCATTTCCTGCACGTCCTTTCCTCATCTCTCCTGTCCACTCTTATGTCCTGTCAAGAAATCGACCATTCCTGTTTTAGAATTTCAGCCACCACTCATGTCTTTAAACTCTTCACTTTGATGGAAAATTACTGCAAACAGTGTTTGTGTGTATGAATTTCTCATTTTCTCAACAGCAGATCATCTGTTTGGTGTAACTTAAACAAAACAAAACAAAAAAGCAACAGCCTTCTCAAACCATACACACAAATCTGTGTAGGTAAGTAACATTAAACTTAAAAGATGATGATACAGAAGGGGAAAATCTCTCATCTCTGATGTGCTCGGCGTTACTCTTATTTCTTATCTCTGCTGCTATCAACAACCCATGATGCTTTGACCTTCACTGTGACTTAATATTACAGGGTGGCTCAGGGAGCCTTAACCTCATAATATTACGGGATGGCTCATGGGGCCTTGGCCTCATCATATTACAGGATGGCTCAGCACTGTAGCACTGTGGTAAAGGGGGAGGGGATGCAATCATTGGGGGAAGTCATAAAGGCAAAACCTTCTCCTGAAGGTTTGAGGACAAAGGTCAATGTTTAATCATTTTAGTTAAAAACATCAGCGAGTCCTTCTGGCCTAATGGCCACTGCTGTTGTTCCCCTCTGAGCCCCAACCTGAGCCTAAAGTGTATACAGTTGTTTTTCAGAGCATCTAGGGATTAGGCTGTCTCTATTACCTTGAGGAGGATTGTGGAGCAGAGGGGCATAACAGGCAGTAATGTTGGGTGGTCCCTAGAGCCAAAAGTCTTGCAGGACAGCCATCAGGGAGATGAAATTTGGTTTCAAATGCCTAGCTGATGAATAACTTAGACCAGATGGACAAAATAAGTGTTGCAAACAGAAAATCATCTTTTGATAAAGTCTCGTTATTATCCGTTGTGTTCACTTTAGCCCAGCAGCATTTAACTTAATGTATCTTTCTATCTGTGCTATATTTACAATAGAACAGTTTCCTCTTTTTGTTGTTTTCATTGCAATTGATTATTATAATATTTGTCAAAACAACCAAAAAAATTGTTAAATTTACAAAAAAGTTTCATTAACTTTGCAGTTGTTAGCACACCCTGGGAGGGTGTGCACTGGTGCAAAAGCTACTGCTGTGACTCATTAAAAAGGCACAGTAAAAATTTAGCAAAGGAAACATGTGGACTCTGTTACTCTTGTGGCTGTCCTCATTGCATATGTATGTGCCGCAGTTTTCCTTTCACACTGCAGAATTTGGAGAGGAGAATGTTTAAATGTTTTAATGGATCTTTTACTTACACAATGAGAAGAAAACCGATATCCTACGTCGTCCACACTTACAACGAATGTGATAGCTGTTATTAGAATGAGCTTGGGGGACAGTTCACAGCCATGAGCTGGGTGCTAAAGCATTCCCGTCCCAAATCATAACACAACAGGGTGGAGTTTAACCTAGAGCAATGCAGGTGGGGTTTATAAAATGCATGACAACTATGGATGTATGTGTCACCTGTCACTTATTCAGGATTTTGCAGAAGCTTTCAATTTATCGACTGTCCTTCTTGTTGTCACAGCTGGCTGTTTGTCAGATTCTTCCCTTTGACTGTAGTAAATGCTTTCAGCATCACACTACATGCAGGAAAAGTAAGATCAATGTGCATATTTGCCCACATGGCACAGCTGCATTAACTTTATTAACATATAAAACTATGCTTATACTATATTATCTTTTTTAGGTTAAATTTAACACACTATGCACGTGTGAAGTATTCCCACCCACGTCACTTCTGCTCATTTGTGCTGTTCTTGGTTGATTGTGTTGGCAATTATCGAAACAAAGACTGCATCTGTTTAAAAGAACAAGTGTGTTGCTGTTAAACCACTTTCCACTCACATCTGCACCTTTTTATAATTGTGTCAACGCTCTAATTGGCCCTTTCAGTAAATCTAGACATATATGGTTGTCTTCTAATTGAGCCGCTACATATACTTTTTCATTTAGCATTTGTCATTTGAGAACAGACCAATGTGAAAACAACTTTAGTGGGACTCTGAAGCTTTAAGAATAGAATAGAATAGAATAGAATGCCTTTATTGTCACTATATACATGTACAATGGGATACAGAGCATCTCTATATACCCTATATACATATGAACAGTATTCAAAAATCTAAAATGTACAAATAGACAAATCAGAAAAATCAGAAAAATAAATAAAGAGTGTTATATATTTACAGTGTGGGTTATTGCATGTAAATTAAGTATTGCACAGTGATGATAGTAGTTGTGCATAGAGGGAAGTCATTGGATTGGGGGGGGTGGAGCTGTGTTGTCAGTTCCATTCTGCGCATCAGTAATTTGCTAACATCCACCTACCTATCCAGATAAGTTAAAAAAAAAAAAAAAAAACAGTCAGGTGGTTATATATGCAAAATGCCACTAGACTCAGGACCAGATGAAGACACTAATCTCAGAAGGCATTGTGAAATTTGAGACCTTACAAAATAACGAGACATGCTCTCAGCAAAATAATCTCTTGAACTGGCAAAGTACAGTTTAATGTCATTTTAATTTAATTGTTACATTCTTGCAGGCTACAAAATAATTTTTATCTTTGCACAAAGCTTGACTAATCTTTTAGATAGTTTGGTGCATATACAAATTATTATAAAGAGATTTAAGCATATGATTAGTAAGACCGTATCATTTGGTTTTTACCAGCTAAGGAAGTTTTCTACAGCTCCAGCTGCTTTGGAGACTGCAGTGAGAGCATGTGTCTGGCTGTACCTAAGTTGACTTGCAAAGGCAGCAGGAGTGATCTCCTTCCTGGCCTCAGCCCAAAGGCTTCACAGAGGAGACAAGACACCTAACAAGTTTATATCAGTTGAATTACAAGTGAACTGCAGGCACAGGTGCTGTGGCTTTTATACAGGGTGAACCTCCAAGTGATAGTGTGAGTGATTTTAGAATGACCTGACTAGACTGAAGTGGAGGTCGAAGGTAATGGAGCTGTTTTAGAGGCCAGGCTTTACTCAGCAAGGTGTGGATGTAGAGATGCTGATCTGGGCTCAGAGACACCAAAGGGAAAGGAGGTCTGTGTGTGTGCGTGTGTGTGCGTGTGTGTGGGTGTGTGTGTGTGTGTGTACAGGTATTACTCATGTTGTGGGGACCTAAATCTGTTTGCACAGTCGCATATGGAGACTAAAAGCAGGTTCCTGTTACATAAATCATTTAATTTTTAGGAAAGATTGGCGTTAGTGTTTGGGTAAGGCTAAGTGCAGATTATGCAAGTAATAGTTATGGTTACGTTTAGAGATGGGCTTTATTAAACGAATGCAGCTCCATGGAGACACGACTGTGTGTATGTGTATGGACGAGATCACTGTGTATTTACCGTAGTTGTTGCCAAAGTGCTGCCAGAACTCTAGCTCTGACTGGATTAAAAAGACTTTTATTTTCTAATCTTATTAGCTTTAAGAAAACGTACTGCTCTGTTCTGGTCCAGCAGACTGGGTGGCACGATCACCCTTCAACTGTCCTCTCCAGTTGAGCCAAGTTTAAAACCCCATGATTAAAGTCTAACAATCCATTTGGCTACTGCCTGTGGCGGCACTGGTCTGGATGTTCCTTAGCTGTTTTAAGCAATACTAAGTCTGTATTTATGCCAGCATTTGCATCGCATCAAAAACCAGATAATGCCATACCCAGATTTCTCCCGTCCACACAAGCTTTGTTTCAGGTCCATTTTTAGCACTTGCAGCTAATTATTTAATAAATTTTTTCTAGCATGCACCACTGGAAATATATATCATAAATCCTACAATATTTATCAATCAACAAAAATCATATTAATTCAACTTAATTTTATTCCAGATTGTTCTCCTGGTGCTACTAGTGAGACCCACCCAACCATTCAAGAGCTTTCAATACATATTATTATACTATAATCAATATCATATATTTATAACGATGCATTGAAGAGGACAAAACTGTTTTCCCTGAAAAAAGGGCATCTGTTCCCTTTTGTTCCCTCTGTAATTTCTGCCCATGGTTGCACTGATATCACAGCAGTCTTTGAGGGTGTAGGCCAGTCAAATTTCAGAGGTGATGGTTTTGATTGTCCTTTTAACCATGGCTCTGCCCATCAGAGATAAACTTAAATATAAACCTCTGCAGTGTTTTGGTGCCCCAAACATATAAATGTATTACTCAGACTAGGCTCAGTCTTCTTACCAGCACATGGTCACACCACCAGACCGCTCTGCCTGAGCTGAGCTGTGTTAGCCTAAACTTTAGCTTGAGCTTTGAGACTGAGACATTGTTTGCTCAGTTGTTGGACCAATACAGAAAATCTGACAGAATGGAGAATTACTAACAGCACAGAGATCCCACAGAGCTCAGTGGTCAGGTGTTGTTGTACCCGGCAGCTCAGTATGTCAGTGTGAAGCGCGAAGGGAACAGCAAGACTTTTCCCAGGTTAGAAAAAGTGAGAAAACGACTCCACTTGACAACATTGATTTGTGAGGAGTGACTGGCCTGTGTGGGATTCCTCTTGAATCGTGGGAAGTGTGTTCTCAGCAAGCTCATCATCAGCGTAGCACCACATGTCTCACTGAAAATAAAAGCAGCCTGGAGAAGCTCACATTAGAAACAGGAAGCGCTTAAGCAGCCGGTGAGACAGTCCACTTTACCAGCTCATTCACCTCATTGATTTTCTTAATCAAAGGCTAAACTGATTTGCAGACCAGTGCTGTTGCATAAGCCTACAAAATGTACTTGATGCACTAAACAGACTGTTTCTGAGCAAGGAAAAGAAATCTGTAGAGAAAGTTTCAATACACAAAGCCAGGAGTGTAGAAATATTTCATCATATTTGACTGAAACTTGACCTCTGTGTAGAGGTCAAAACAGAGGAGATCACAACTGAGATGTAGAAAAATCCAAAAAAGCACCACCCTGCTGATGGTGTCAAGACTCTGTGAGCTGTGGGAAGATGGACTGAAATAACGAAGCGTCCTGCCAGGCCCTACTGTACCTCTGCTTTGGGAGATTTTTTTTCCCACTTGTCAGTAATAGAGCAAAAAATGAGGCCTTTGAATATGGACCCTGTTTTTATTCCACTTGGCTGAAAATCAATAAATGCATTTAGATTAGTTTGTAAAGTATTGGTTAATAGTTTACAGGGCTTTTACACCTTTTAAATAAAATTGAAATGTTAGACAGAAAAAAAAAATGGAACTGCACTAGATGAAGAAAACAACGGGTTCAACAACCAGGACGCTGAGTATTTTTCTCTAAAGCAGTCATTTCCAACCTGTGAGGCTTAGATCCTGCTGGTGGGAGGCAGAAAGAACAAAGGTTTTTATTTCAAAGCAAATTTCTTGTGAATCAATTTTCTGGTGAATGCTTTTTCCTCATGAAATAATTAGTGAGAGATGATACTGTGCGCTCCAATAATTTATTGAAAATGCATGAAAAAGCAGCACAGCGGTGTTTTGGATTTTCTTCTGATGTCTGTAGCTAACTCTCAGGTCACAGTGTTCATCCATTTAAGTTTACAGGTCACAAACCTTAGGGTAGAATCTGCGCTATAAAAAATACAACAAAAACGCCTGTTTTTCACCTCCTTTCAGGTTATATTGAAGAGGCGTGCATCATCCCCTGCCCTTCAGACTGTAAACTCAGTGAATGGTCCAACTGGTCACGCTGCAGCAAGTCCTGTGGGAGCGGAGTCAAAGTTCGCTCCAAATGGCTTCGGGAGAAGCCTTACAACGGAGGTCGGCCGTGTCCTAAACTGGACCACATCAACCAGGTACTGACAGCGAAACTAATCTACGTGCTAAGACATGCGAGCTGGTGGCTGAGCAGGAGATTAAAGTCAAAACTGAAGCTCTTTTCAGCTCACCATTGTTTAATATTTATGAGCTGAGCTACAATATGTCTGTAGTTATTACAAGTATGCTGCACATTATACATATCCAGCACTAGAGAGAAAGAAATAAATTAATTATTTATGACAATAAACTTGAGTCTGCAGAGCTTTCTCTTACCTTCCACTCATTATTGCTGCAGTCATTTTTTTCTGAGCAGCGACACTGCAAAAAGCAACGGGTGCTATAAATGGATCCCATCCACTGAATTAATGCCCCCAAATGTGCCAGTTGATTCCTTAAGGTTCTCTGATTTGCTCAAATGAAATGCTTTCCAGGCCTTAGAGTATCAGCAAGTACGCCTGGCAGTGTGTGTGAATCTGCTAAGTTCACACAGGTGTTTATGCCACAGGCTTTTCTGATTATGAACTCTTGAATGTTGCATTAATCATAGGTTTTGCACTGTATGAACAGTTGGCATCTGCTCATTAATCCATCTGTCTCCTTTTAATCCAACCCGATGCTCGCTGGATGTGACTCATTGCTACAGGCCCAGGTAAGAGCTGCTCTCCTCAGCTAATTGTAATGTACTCACAGTGTCACCAGTGTCAGTAGGTCACTGACAGATAAACGTACACACTCACAATGTCATGAATGTAGCTAAACAAGGTCCTATAGGAGACTTGAGTTTTATTTATGCAGACATTTCTCAGTGGCAAAGCTTCTCTGGGGGCAGAAATAATCTCGTTGGCTGAGTTAAACCTCAGAGAGCTGAGCTAAAGAATCACAGTGTATTAGGCAAACCTTAACTGACAAACTTGCATGGCTAAGATGAAATATTAAAAAATAAATATATTTGTAGAGGCGACTTTTTTCATTTTGACCACGAGGATCATATTTGTTAGCTAAGCAAGCCTCTGAGACTTTGCCTGCAGCAAAAAAGTTTAGAAAAGAAACTGCAATCTGCTACATTTGATTTGCTGCTCTATCAACTTCAGAGTGTTTGTTATTTTTCTCAGGTGTATGAGGTGGTGCCGTGTCAGAGTGACTGCAAACAGTACGTGTGGGTGGCCGAGCCGTGGAGTGTGTGGAAAGTCAGCAACGTGGATTTGAAAGAAAACTGTGGAGAAGGTGTCCAGACCAGAAGAGTCAGGTATTTGTCAGATTGCCTGCCATTGTGGCTTTGCTTATTTGTTTTCAGTGTTTACCAAAAAAAAATTATTGTAATTGAGCATGGCATTTATTCAGACAGGCCACAAAGTTAAGCTCAGCCTCAATCCTGGCATATCAGCAGATATCAGCTGCAGCCAGCATTAACTGATGACTCAGCTGTTTGTGCTTCACAGCAAATCTCATACAGGGTTTTTTATTTAAGCCACACTGGGGTGGCTACAGTTGCTATGCAAGCCACTTTGCAGCCCACAAACTTTCCAGCTCCTCCTTTCATTCTATGCCTGACTTATTCAGTGTGTTATATGTTGTCACTGATGCTCTGTTCCATATGAGGCTCTCATTACTTATACAAAGCCTAATGCAGGGGTGTCCAACTCCAGTCCTCGAGAGCTACTGTCCTGCAGCTTTTAGATGCATCCCTACTCCAATATAGCTGAATCAAATGGTTGGATTACCTCTTCAGCATGCCATCAAGTTTGACAAAGGCCTGATAATAAGCCATTCATTTGATTCAAGTGTGTCGGAACAAAGATGCATCCAAAAGCTGCAGGACGGTAGCTCTCGAGGACTGGAGTTGGACATAATGATAGCATAGAGGCCCCACACAACCATAACACCTGTTAAAATCATTGCAGATTTAAATAATCTTATTTTTACTGACTGAATTTTATTTTGTGTCTTTTAGAGTTGAAATAATTACAATTCCACTACAGTTTTAAAATGTGACAAATTGATGCTGCTCTTTTTAATTCAGTTATTCAATAATTGGTGTTCCTATGGCACACCATTAAAGTACATTTTCTGTTTTTGGAAAATCATTATCTGGTACTGATCAGCTGATGAAGTAGATTGAATTACTCAAAACAAAAACATCTTAAAAACAGTGGATTGAAACACACATACATGGGAGCAACTCTGCTTGAAAAGATATCAACATATACAGTCCTGATAATAACCAACCTGGCATCTTAGCATGATTGTTGGTGGTCCATTAAGCTGCTAGAGCGGCTAATGTACAGTCAGAGTGAGTAAAAATGCTAATGACCTCAGCTGAGTTGTCCCTCCTTAGAGCAGGTGAAATTAATACTGTAAATGGCCTACTGGGGTGTAACGAGCTGCAATTTAAATAAAATATTCTGACCGAGGTCGTTGAGGAAATCCAGGTTGTGGTTTAATTGAAAAAAACAATTTACTTTTTACTTATTGTAAAAAATGTTTTTGTTAAAACTTACAATAAAAGTTAAAATAAAGGTGAAACTGGACTTTTTTTATAGACCTGACCTCACCTACTCTGGGGGATCCACCCTGCCGTGTGAGAAGCACATAGGTTGTCAGGTACTTCATGTACCTGCCAGCTCCCTGTCCAGTTAAAACACACTGTCTGACTATTTCTTTCTTTGCACCACAACAGCAGAATTGCTAAAACGAGGTCAAACTCTGGGTGTTTCTTGCCTGATCCCACAGGTGCATGCTCAACACAATTGACGGCCCGTCTGAGCCCGTCGAGGACTACCTGTGCGACCCGGAGGAGATGCCCTTGGGGGCCAGGGAAAGCCGGCTGCCCTGCCCTGAGGACTGTGTCCTCAGCGACTGGGGCCCCTGGAGTCGCTGCACCCTGGTGAGAGCTGAACCCACATCAGAAAGCAGCAGCTCAGCTGTCTGGCACAGAGCAGATATGGCAGCGTCAGATTTCTGTAAAAGTCCACTGATATGATTTTCTTGTTGGAAAAAATTTTCTGAGGTTCAGGAATTCAAAGCGTGGCTGCACTGTATCATTGTGAGCAGTGTGTGAATCTTTGTCAACAGGTTATTTCTCATCCACCAAGGAGGAATAAAAGAGATATATGAACTGGGAAGAAGGAGAAAAATGGCTTATATATCACCTATATTACACTGTACTCACTGTGCATTCAGCAGGGAGGGAACATGATTTATGATAAAGATTCAGGAGCATGTAGAGCCACACACACACACACACACACACACACACACACACACACACACACCTGGATATATTTCAGCAGTAATGTAGCAGCAAACATAAAAGCTGAGGCTAAAAATATTGCAGCTAATTTGTGAACATGATTTGGCAGACAACCAAAAATAGTCTTACACAAGACCACAAATTCAGTTTGTAAAAAATTACTTCACTGTAAAAAAGTTATGGTAAATCAAATATAACTGATATTGGTCTACAGCTGAGACAGTTTCCTATTACATGGTGACTTCAGATTTGTAAAAAGACAGCAGCCCCTGCAATCAGCACACACCTACAGGCTGCAGCACACACGCAATGTTCATTCTTTTTGCAAAAACTTCCAAAGGTGTCAGAACATCCTGTTCAACTCCTCCGCCCGACACCTCCGTTTGATGGTAAAAAGCCGCTTTAACTGCTCTGGTTTCACCCGCTGTTCTCACAGCAGCACCCTGGCCATTGTTAATCACACCCCATTCTCTCCCAAAGTGCTTGACGCACCATCTTCCCACAATTCCAGTCTCGACGTGGAGTCTGCAGTGGCACCAGCAGGGCCTCTCACATGTTTTATTCATCATGCCAGCAATGGAGTTATTCAAAAGGCTGTCATTTTCTCCCCCAACTCTCTTCTCTGCGAGCAATGACCGTGTAGAGTCTGGTGATTTACCATTCCAGCAGAATATCTGTTTCAGCCCTCCTGTCAACTCCTGCTGGAACAAAAACATCGAATTCCACATTTTGGGAAAGAAAGAGTCTTATTTAAAGGCATTCCTCCAGGCGTAGGAAAGCCATCGGAGAACATCTTGACATTAACATTTTAAATGAATCGCGGCCCAATAACTTCATAAATAATTCTAACACATTTAGTGCCTTCAATCATCAAAACACATGAACCCCATGGCTGCAGGAACGCTATGACTTTGTTCCGGGTCAAGGATATGCCTCCATTCACTTCTTATCACTCGCTACAATATGGCCTGTTTAATCATTTATGCATTCTAATGGCTCAGGTTTTTAATGGGAAGTCTCTGTTCCAGCCCTGTACCAGAAGTAACTATCGAGTGCGGACAGCATACACCATTCGACCCCCCAGCGTAGGAAGAGAGTGTCCAGACACGACCGAAAAGGAGCCCTGCAGCCTTAACCTCAACTGTTTCAACTACTTCTACAACATCACAGGTAAAAGGAAATGTTGAAGAAGCCCAGGTTTATAGCCTAACCCACACTCATTGGTTGGTTTAAAATGGCACACTGAATCTCCCCAAAAAGGATGTACTGATATAAAAGTCAAAGGGCTTTTTTGCTGGTTATTAATAGAGAAACAATCATCAGCTAATAGCAGCTGTCTTTTAACAATAATCAGGTGGAGAAAGAAAAGCGTCTTACAGACAGTTCATGGCAGGAAAGGCACAGACTCTTGGGACTGTTAATGTTCTGTTGTAGTTACTGCAGTCATGTTGTGTTTGCTCCTTGAGTATTGTGATTGTACAATATGTTTTTATGGCTCAGAACAGCATGACGCTCCACACATTGTCTTGGAGAAGGTCCTGGCTCACTTGAGCCTTCCAGACTATAAAAGCTAGCCCAGACGAACTGCTAATAGCTGTTTTTTTCCGTATCTTTTATTTAGACTCCCTCCAAGCCACATACAAAGAGCAGGTTTGTGATTTCCTGTGTCTTCCTCCCCTCATGCAGATGGCTGCCCCTCCCTGAGCCTGGTGTTCTTTTTTCCCTCTGTTGCCAAAACATTTGCTCATAGGGGATCATCTGATTGTTGGGGTTTACCCTGTTTTCTTAGTATTATTTTAGCGTCTTTACCTTAGAATATAAAGCGCTGAGAGGCAACTGTTGTTGTCATTTGGCGCTGTATAAATAAAATTCATGTTCATGCATGTTCAGGATTTTGGCCTGGGTGTCTCACACCGGAAGTTGCTGTGGCGATGATACATCTAACCAGTGTTAATGTTCAGTTAATATGTGAATGTTTAACAACGCCATGGTGATGTAACTGCGTGGTGGCATGGTGACGCAGGAGTTCCTTAAAATAGTAGAGATGTGCTATTAATCATCGAGTCCTTACTGTGAGAAGTAAAAAGAAGTATTCTGGACTTTTTAGGTTTGCTTGTGTTATTTCACTACATTTCCGAGTGGATGAGGATGATTAACACGGGGATTGTGGCCCCCTGGCAGTCTGCATCATCACGTATTTCCTGAAAATGGCAGCACTGCTGCTGCTTGTGTGATTTTTGGGCTGCTGTCAGTGATGTGAACCAAATCTGAACCAAATCAGTGACATGAAAATCAGCCCCTTAAATGTAAGCCTTAAAATGCAGCATCCATTTCAGATTGAGCCCCTCACGGGATGAGCGATCAATAAACAGCTCATCTATTTTCTTTTTTTCATTATCCTTATCGCTTTTGTTTCATTCTAGTAGGATAATTGCAGACCATGCGGGGTCTTATCAAAACCTTGTATAATGGCAATGTAACGTTAATAGGACTGTTTTGAGTCCAGCTCACAGCTGGTCTTCACAATGCCCGTCTCTAAAAGCCGGCTATTTGTTGGTTGGTTGTTTATCTCTTTAGCGCCGGTTTGCACAGGGAGGTTGAATAGGCACACATTATGTTTGATTTCTCTGCAGCTACAACCATTAAAGCCTGGAAGAGTACAAGTAAAAGAGTTGGCTGCAGGCCACTGTGGTTAAATGCCTTGCTCAGTGGCACCTCTGTGTGTGACTGCTTAGAACAGAAAACATTTCTGATTAACTGTAAACAGAAAGATTTCCAAAATAGATTTGAGCTGGCAGCCTACCCGAGCCTCCCCCTCGAATCCTCGGGACATCACAGCTCCACCTCACATGTCACTGGGGTTATGCATTAATGTTTCATTTTGGAAACTGTAAGAAACAATTTCAATAGAAGCGAATAAAAGCAGAGTTTGGCACTCACTTAGTTTGGAAGCCCACCCTCCTGCTCCCTCTGCTCTTTGGAAGAGGTGACACATTATCCCAACTGCTGAGTTCACAGTGGCATGCAGGTATCCTGGGGTATATGTACTTAATATATGAGCAGAAATTATTATTGGGTATTCTTTTTCCATTGTTGATGCAGAGATCAACCAAGCTGCTCCTTCCTGCAACGTTTCTCTCCTTTTCTTGCTGCCTTTCTCTCTGTCTCTTACTGTCAGTCTTTCTTGTTGCGATCTCCCTATTTCCAGTCCCCAGAGTGCCACAAAGCTCCTCAGCAGAAGGAGACACAATTTCCCGAGTTGAGCTTGCAAACGAGCTCACTGCAGCTAAAAACAGCCGCTCATCGCACGGCGCTCTTCGTGAGTGATACCTCAGCCTCCCCGTTGTTGCAAGTTTTTTTCTTTTTCTTCTTCTTTTTTTTTAAGTAGCACTGTGGTTGTTTAAAGGCAGTGAAACCCCAAGTCTGGAATAAAATGCTGCTTTTTCCCTTCACAGAAATAATTTTCTCAGGGTGCCAAGTTCTGCTTCCTAAATCTTTGGACTTTTCTGTTCATATTCATTGGACTGAATTTGTATTGAAGCAGCTTTTAAATTCTGCTTATTTTTCAAAGGAGGCGACTCAAATCAGACCAAATGGCCACACAACGCAATTCCGCCATAAAAAGACACTGATGGCAGCCAGATTTATTGGATATAAGTGAGATGTTAGAAATCTTAAATGACCTCTTTGCAGGCATCTGTTATTAAAAGTCATCTTCAACAGCCAGAAGCTATAAAGACTCCAGAAATACAACAAAGCCACACTGATTATTTTTAAAGAGGTGGCAGAAGGAGACGAAGAATGTAATGCCACAAAGGTAATGAGCTGAAGTCAAAGTTACAGTGTGGCAAGTACAAGGCATGCGCACTGCTCTGCTGAGTCATCTGGCAGCTTAAAATGGTTCATTTATATGCTTGGCATGTGTATCCTAAAAGGTCTATGTAGTTTCTGCTCTCTGATGGCTGGGAAATTTTAGTGTGTCAGCAGTGGAGTTAGTAATTAACTTGATCGTGTCGCATTGTGTCAATACGTCATATCAAAAACTCTACCAATTAATTGATGTTTTATATAAAAATCCTTGTTCTTGTCCTTGCTGGGAGACTCTGTGTATGAGCGTACTGTATAAAAGCTTAAGGTAAGCAACTTTCAGAGAGGAATGAGACGACATAAAGCGACAATGCATTTTTGTGTGCTCCCCCATAAAAAGCCGAAGACAGACTACGGTTGTTTCTCACTGTTTGGGATTTATTCTCTCTGAAGTGTAAAGACTTTGTGACAGCTGAGGCATTCGAACACTTCTAAACAGCGTCTCCTTGTGTTTTGTCCCCTCCACATCATCCCGCTTGAACTGAAAATACATCCAAGTACAGAGGCAGAACACTTGTGAAAGGCTGGTTTCTTGTGACTTCAATGCTTCCTCCTCTTCTTTTCGCTTCTTGCTCTCATCTAAATCATGACACCCTCTCACCTGCCTTCCAGCTCTGCTCGCACTCAGGGTGGTAAAATCAACAGCTGCAACCTGCTGAACGCTGGCAAATATTTGATATGTGGTAAAGTTATGTGCTCTCAAAGCAGGCAGATAACAGTTGTATTGTAAGGGTCATTTAATGCTGTAAAACACAGTGCACTTGATGCCAGGATTACCTTTTATGTGATAGCTTATTAGTGAACGCTGCTATTTAATAACTATATTAATTAAGTAAGTAAAGTAAGTAAAATTTTATTTGTATAGCACCTTTCAAGACAGAAATCACAAAGTGCTTCACAGAAAAGCTAAAACATAAAAACAGAAATCAACCAAAAGCAAGTTTAAAAAGATAGTGGTTTCGTTTAAAAAACAGCTAAAAACCTGAGTCCACAGATCTCAGGCTTAAAGGAAGGGAGTTCCAGAGTCTGGGGGCCACAGTTACAAACGCCCTATCACCTTTCGTTTTCAGCCTCGTATGCTAGACGACCAGCAAGCCCTGATCACATGACCTCAGGGACCTGCTGGGGATGTAATGATGTAAAAGATCTCTGATATAGTTTGGTGCTTGTCCATGCAGAGCCCTGAATGTCAAAGTCAAAATCTTGAAGTTGGTTCTGAATTTTATGGGGAGCCAGTGCAACTGGATCAGCAGGAGTGTAACGTGGGAGTATTTAGAAGATTTGGTCAGAAGCTTTGCGGCAGCGTTCTGAACAACTTGCAAATGATCCACAGAGGCTGTACTTAAACAAGTGAACAAAGAATTGCAATAATCCAAACGAGATGAGACAAATGCATGGATGACCATTTCTAGTTCTGAGCGTGAAACAATGGGACTCAGCTTAGCAATATTTTTTAAATGATAAAAACAGGAGCGAACCAATAAATTAGCATGAGTGTCCAAAGTCAGAGCTGAGTCAAAAGTTACACCAAGGTTCCTGATAGAAGGTTTGGCAAATGTCAACCAGTCCAAAGCAGACCCTGATATACCCACCCAATGTCTCAGCCTATCTAGCAAAATGTGATGGTCAACAGTATCAAAGGCAGGCGTCGGGTCCAACATCAGCAAGGCAGAGCATTCTCCTGCATAATTCATCAGGATGTCACTGGAGACTCTAATAAGTGCCGTTTCAGTAGAGTGTGCTCTACGAAAACCAGACTGGAATTTATCCAGAATGCTGTATTCATCTAGAACAGCTAGAATTAACTATATTAAATAATCATTAATCAAGTAAGTGCTGTTTCCTGTCACAAACCCGCAGATCCTTATCACCCAGCTTAGCAGTTCCTCTCAGTTATTCGGAGCATTTAGCATCTTTCACCTCATTATTTTGGTATCCAGCATCCAACTGTGTTTGTGCACTCAGAGAACTCACATCAAGGTTTTATTTGCAGACTGAGCAGCTGTTTTTGGTGCCAAAAAAGCCTTTGAAAAGCTGCAGAACCACAGAGCTAGCACCTAGCAGGCAAATGTACCAAAGCCGTATAGTAACTAAACAGCCAGAATATTCTTTAAGTCATTTGTAAAATGAAACTGTGCTGAAATGATTTGTAAAAATTATGGTTTTGTCAACAAATATAACTCCAAATAAATGCTACTGTTGATTCGCAGCATCTGTGATCGTTTCCTGCTGCCTCCAAGTGGCGAAAATTACAAATTGAGGACTTGTCTTAAATGAAGACTTTCTCAAGAATTCATTTGAGAATCAAAGAAGAATTATTCAAGTTGATGTGGTACGCTATAATAAAAGTAATCAACTTTAGAAAGAATTTGCATAATGGAATAATCCAACTTTGACACATTTGGGAGAACACAGTCTCAGTTCAATTAAATAGCACGTTTAATGCTTTCAGTGCAAATCATATCTATTCAGATCATATTTCAGAACTTATTTACAGTTTCCTTAAAGATCTGGATGCCATGCTTGATTTGTTTGTTGAAGCTTTAGAACAGCTCTTTGTTTTACTGCCAGTGCTGTTGGTAAGCCTTTTGTAGAGTTGCACTCATAAAGTTCAGGGCAAAGTTGCAGTGCTGTCTTTGTGCTGGATTATTCAACAGTGTTTATTTTCAGTTATTTGCAGAAAACAAACTGGAATTAGTTATTTAAACCACAGCAGATGCCAAGTCTTTGCATATTTATTCAACTTATTATCTGGTGTTATTTATATTTTCTGTGAGAGAGCCATTGTTGCTCCGAAAGCTTGACATTTTCCATTTTGTGAGTGTGATAAAGAAAAAGGAACAAAGCGAGATTGTTTCTCTATACGACTTTTGCGATTATGTCCCAGGCTACATGTACTGTGTAAAAATAAATCCTGGTAGTATTAAAAAAAACATCGTGCTGGGCATCACTACAAAGTACAAAAAGTTCCCAGGCTGTTGCTGCAGCACAGAAAAAATGTGCCTGGAGTCAGCATTGAAAATGAAGTTGTACAAACAAACATCAGGACCTGTGTTAGAATCACTACCATCCTTAGAATCTGCATTGTGTCGAATACTCCAAGCATGCTATTCAGCAGGTCCAAAAGTAACCGTTCACCATGAACAAACCATCAACAGCCATCAGATCAGGAGTATCCTGTAGCACTTCTGCATTCTCACTGTTGCACATACAAATTTCTCTTCCAGGACTAGACTGTCATTTTCGAGCTTCACTCCTAACACCCTGAACTGTCTAAAGAGGACCCTTTGGAGCCAACTTCTTGACATGAACCAACATGGCAGCTCACAGCTTGTCTTTACAAGCAAGTTTTTTGGCTTTTGGCTTCTTCTCGCCTGCCTTTCTTGGCAGATTTAACTTCTGAATTTCAAGTTGAAGATCCTCCTTTTGACAATGCAAGAAAATCCAGCTTACGTTGCAGGTGGTATTTATATAACAGGACTGCCAATGGGCATTCCAAACACTAGGAAGAGGTATGCCACTGGGTATAAGGTGACTTCTTCAAAGGGGGTCATGGCAAATTGCTGTTCGTAGGCACAAACAGCAGTGCCGTCTTCAGCGGTGATTCTCAATATTTGTGTTAGTAATTTTAATGTTAAAACTAGTAAAATTGTGAATATGTTTTGTTTCTCTTCAGACTGGAGTACGTGTCAGCTGAGTCCAAACGCTGTCTGTGGCAGCGGCATCAAAACCCGGATGCTTGACTGCGTTCGCAGCGATGGCAAATCGGTGGATATAAAATTCTGTGAAGAGGTGAGACTGGAAAATCCTTCAGGTGTTTGCTTTTGGACCTTCCCTTTTTGTTTCTTGGAAGAATCCAATTTTACTTTCTTTGTTTGACACTCTAATTTCTTTTCTTAATGACGTGATCACATAACTCATTAAAATATATTATCGCACCGTTCCAGTACTATTCAGCCCGAAGCAACATGAAATATTCAAGAATATTCCCATGCAGAGATTGTTGTCGTTGCTTCTGGCTGGGCGTTTTATTCATTCATAATGTGTCAACTCCATGTAATTGTAGCCGGCGGGCTGTGGCAGAGCCTTCCCCACAGCTATTTAACCCTTGGCCCACTTCATCATCTGGCTCATTCACAAAAACACACTGTGTCGGGATGGTTTTCACAGCAGCCTTTATAATCCAATTCAGCTGGCCGGAAACCTGCCCTTTGCCAAAACAGAGACTTCTGGGAGTTGCAGTACTGAGAGGTCAAGTCAGTGTCTGACCATAGCAGATTGAGTTTGCAGCGTAATGATTGGTTGTCTGTTATGTGAATGATTTGATGATGTGTTGTTTGAAACATGTGCTGCAGATGAATTTGGAGAAGAAGTGGCAGATGAACATCTCCTGTGTGGTCGAGTGTCCTGTCAACTGTCAGCTGTCGGAGTGGTCGGCCTGGTCAGAGTGTTCACAGACCTGCGGTCTAGAGGGTGAGAATTTCAGACACACGTTTTTGTCCCGAGCAGCTTCCAGTGCCATCAAAATCCAGGAGTATGAAATCGGTAACCTTTCACGAACAAGACAACTTTTCTAAACACTGCGCCTCCTTTTCATCATTAATTGCACATTAATCTTACTGATTTACTTCCATTGCTCTTTTCAAGTGCAATAATGAGATTACACTGGAGTAAAGGCAAATGCCAACATAAACAAGTAAACGAGATAAATAAGTTCAGGCAAAATAATGAAGCACATATACGTTTAAGATGGTCTATAAATGTTTTAAGACGTGTTATAAAAGAGGATGCCAGATTGTAAAGTTGCACTTCAGTCTTAATGGCAAATGGCCAAACATAGATTCTTGAATTTGCAACAGACGACTAAAGCTAAAACAGGTGAAACACAGGCTCCTGACGCACACTTGTAATTCACCTGGTAGAGCAGGCGGCCCAGGTACCATGTATCCCATTTTCTGTCTGTCACTCATGCTCTCTCCCCTCATGCTTCTGTCTGTGCTACACTGTCCTATCAAATAAAAAATAATGACCATTTCCAACCACCTCACATTCCTGTTGCTTTATCTATATTTACCATTTATCTGTTGAAAAAACAAGATCCAACTGTGATAACGGAGC
Source organism: Simochromis diagramma (assembly GCF_900408965.1). Classification (NCBI taxonomy): domain Eukaryota; kingdom Metazoa; phylum Chordata; class Actinopteri; order Cichliformes; family Cichlidae; genus Simochromis; species Simochromis diagramma. Next base: position 14,734,118 of record NW_024386860.1, read on the forward strand.
TATTATTGTTTTTACCTCCTTAGTCCGTCTTTACTGTAGCAAGAACTGCCAAACAAGCAGTTTTTAGTACTTTGGTAGGTTGACTGTACTATGTCTACCCATCCATCTGTGTGTCTGTCTGTGCAGGATGCAGTTTTATGTAAACTCTTGGCAGCTTTACCAAACTTTACAGGTGTGCATTTGAAATCAAAACGTGGGCCAAGTTTATTGGTAGGTGTAGTCTAAAAACTCATTGTTCCCACAGCTGGTGTGACCACATATTGGAGTGTGGTCAATTGTGTGCATGTGTGTGGTGCATTTAAAACAAATTTAACTGTAGGAGAGGATTTTTTTTTTCTTGCAGAGTTTGAGATATTCCTTATTTATCTGATACTAGGCCCTCACACGTCATCTGAAACAAGCCATTTAAGCTTCTCCTCCTCCCTGTAGGGCTTTCTTATGGTTTACTGGCTCCCACAAACAGAAGAGAAGAAGTGTTTATGAGATGACCATGTGAAGGAAATGTATGCTCACTGATGTACAGAGTCAGGAGGAATAAACTGTCTGAAACAGGGAATTATTTGTAGAAACACTGACCTTTGAAACTGGCCATGTTTAATGTCCCCAAGTGTAACTATATGTAACCAGTGTGTAACAAAAATACTAGAGGATGCCAAACTGCAAAAGGAGGATGGGTAACCACAATGAAGACACATCTGCAGAAATGATGGAACAATGTTCTGGTTGTATTAAAATGTTGTGCTTTGTATTACAACCAACAACAATAATCAAAATGGCGTGCATGCACAGAGACCAAGAAAGTAAAATAAAGTCAGACCAGGGTCTTTTAAATGTCAGTGCTATCCAGTTCAGGCCTGCTGGCTTATCTGGGCAGTTTATTAGTGTGAAATTAGCCAAACAAAGGATGGATGTTTTGCACAGTCTGTCCTACCACAATTTAGGGAATTAGATTGAGCTCCATATAAGCTGTGGCTCGACACCCATTGTAATAAAAGATCAGCGTACTTCTATGGATTTCCAGAAAGTCTGTGCACTCTCAGTTTGTTTATTTTGTTGTTGTTTTTTATCTCCAACTAAAAAACAAACCTGACCTAGGAGCAAGATCAGAGTTATTTCACATGCATGCTGATGTGGGACTAAGCAGCCTTACCAGTGTAACCAAAATGGGAACAGTTAAAGGCGGGACAAAAAACCCTATTGATTAAAAATGAAATTATCCATCCAGGTCAGAAACTAATGATAAATAAATAACAAAAACCACATTAGTACTAATTCCAACAAAAGGTTTCTTCTTCTGTTTGTTACTGTGGGCTACATACATGTTATGTACACATGGTACCAAAGCGTGTATTTGGGAGACACGCATCTCAGACATTTCCAAATGTAGCTAGCTAGAAAAACTCCCACAAACAAAGCAGAGGGAGTCTTTATTTAAGTCAAAGTTACTGTGTTATAGTCTTTCCAAATGACCATAGAAAATTTGTCGTCCTGTTGCCTGGTTGTTGTTCCAGCAGTTCACACAATTGATTCTGTCCCATTATATGTTCCTGCTCCTCAGGGCCGAGGGAGCCCTTTGAAGAAAGGGCGCTACAGCAATAGTTGGTAAATCAAAAGGAATAAGATAAAAAGTTTTTTTTACAAAAAATAAAAAAGGGCAAAGGCGGGGACCTTATTTGATGTGCGTTTTTTCTGTGTATGTGTGGGGGAAGTTTTTTTTTTATTGGAGTGGGATATGAAATTGTACAGCTTGCGTGTCAATGTGTGGGAAAGCTGGTTGTTTTATGTGTTGAAAGCCAATGTAGGTTGGTAAAGGTGGATTTTGAGGTGAGCACTTTGCTGGATTGTCAGTGTGAAAATGTAAGTGGAATATGCAACAAATGGAGGGCTGTGAGAGTTGAGAGTGGGCAGTTTAAAGCAGGTAGACAGGAAGGTTGCTTTTAGAAACGTGTGTGAAGGGCTTCTATGTCGAGTCTTTCAGTTAATTCATAGCATCAATTCTGCACTTAAATCAAATGGTCTCCGGGGTTCTGCGATGAATTGGATTTATTTAAAGAGGTTTTTCTGATTGATGTGGAATAAAAGCCTTTTTACTCAAGTTGACCAAGAACCAATCAAGATGGTAAAGGGAAAAAAGGTGCAGTATTTCATGCCATTTAGAAACTCCTGCTCTGTTAAGTGAAGTGCTATTGTGCGCAGTAGGATTAATTTAATACATTCAAAACAAACGCATACACATGAATTTAAATGAGCTGTTTATTGAAGGAATGGATGACTGCTGTGTGGTACACCACAATGGTCACTGCATGTGTTTCTGTGTTTAGCTTATTGTTCAGGGGGGAAAAAGTCTCTTTGAACTTTGCATTAATTGTATTATTTTATCAAGAAACCAAGAGCTCCAGAGGTTTTGAAGAAAGAAAAAAAAACCTCCTGATATTAATTTTCTCTCATGCTGGTAAAACAAAATGCTCAGATTTCAGTGCTGGGGTGGAGAGTTTTCAACACAGGAACCTGTTGTTAGCTAACTTCAGTTCTACTTAAACAAGTAAAAGTGACTTTCTTTGCTTCAACTTCTCATATGAAGTAAATCTTTACTTCACAATGTAGCGTCTTTATACTATTGACATTGTTAAACTTTGGATTGGTTCCCTATAAGCCTCACTTTCCCTATACTGTCTGCTGCTGAAAACATTTCAAGGGGGAAACAATGTCAAGCAAAACAGTAAAGGGACAGGAACTTTGTTTTTCCCAGAAGGTAAGGGTCCAGTGGATGTCCTGCCCCAATCAGGCTGACCGCCACACCAACCCCAGTTAGCCCACCGCTGCAGCATGTGTAGTAGGCCCTGGGCTGCTCAGAGAAATAGGAGAATGTGACAGCAGTGTTTGCAGTGTGCACCATAAGTGGACGCACAGTCAAACATACCTGCTTTCAGTGATCCAAACCAGAACACAGACGTTGGTTCATGACAGTTGTAAAACTGAGAAGATTATGCTACTGCACTGACTTTGTCAAGTCTTCCAAAAATCAAGAGTGAATAGTTTTCTGTGCTAAAGGAACAACAACAGCACAAACACAAGCAAGAGTAACCCACATTAAAGGTGGTTCCATATAATTTTGAGACTGCCCCCTGGTGACAGTACACAGCAGCAACATTTAGACGATGGTCTGCAAAACTCTGCATAACGTCAGCGCACAACATTAACACCAAATGGCTGGAACAATATTGTTACTCCTGGTGATTTAAGCTCATTACTTGGGCATCTTTAGAAGGAAAAACTGCGCTGTATGCCGTAGGGGTTTCATTTTCCATTCAGGATAACAATGATAATCTTGTTTTCTTTCACAGTAGGGAACACATTTTGAAGTGGAGAAAGTCTTAAAAAAATAAAGAATTGAACGTGCTTATGGGTGTGGAGATGCTCTAGGAAAATATGACGGGACAAAAAGACAGACATTCACTCAATAAAGACAGTTCTGCGACACTAACCTATTTCCACCAGATCAACAAGTAACAAAATCCTGCTTATATAAAAGTCTAATGAGAGATCCACAGAAAACCAGAGATAAATTTAACCTTTTTTTTTTTTACTCTCCAGGTAAGATGTGGCGACAGCGGTCGGTGGTTCAGGCTTCTCAGGGCGACGGCCGACCGTGCCCTTCTCAGATGGAGCAGTGGAAACCCTGTCCTGTCCGACCCTGCTACCGTTGGCAGTACAGCCCCTGGTCTGAGTGTCGGGTAGAGGTATGTCAATACATATAAAAGTTATACCATAATCCAGGTACATTAAACATTAATAATTGTATCGACCTCTGTCAGCTACAAGAAATGGGGCTCAGGCACAGCTGAGATCAATACTCTAAAACAGTTTGAGCCAGAAGGTGGATTTCAGGAGGGTGAAGTCTAAGAACCTGATAAAAAATAATGGAGTCTTTAGTATTGATGAACAAGCTCATCATTTCCCCACTCATACGGTTATTTTGAGAGATGGACAGTAAAAAAAAAATCAATCTAATGCATCTTTAATGCTGATGCATTACTGTAAACCAATACCTTTGCCAAGAAATTTGGCAGCCTGTACACTCAATTTTGCATCGTGTGGCACCGGGTCAGATTATTAAAAGCATCCAGTGCAATACTTTATGACATAAAGCAAAACTTTTCAAGAGTAAATGTGGTTTTATGGGGACACACAGAGACAGGTAATGTCATCCGTTACTAACATCCTTTGCTGCCCCTCACTTAAGTTGATCAAAAAGGAAGTGCTTATAACCTCTGCCTTCCTCGGCTGTGTGAGAGTGAGAGACAGAGACAGTCGACATTTTATTAAATGCACTCTGCATTCACTTCAGAAAAAGGCAAACCATCCTGTGGGTGGTAACCTCTTATCAAACTCCAATCAGGACCCAGCCTGGAGGACTCCCAAATGATATTACCTAACTAAGCAAATGCAAATATTAGCAGATAGAATGATCCTGTGAGATATTTTGTTCTTTCATGAACAAATATAAAGGACAATTTAACTCCCACACGGGAAAGAGACTGAAAATATATGGGGAAGCTTATCTTCCTTATACTTTTATCTATTAAAATACATTTTAATAGATCTCTACTCATAAAACAAAACAGGACAGTAACAATTCTTCATTTAATCCACCAGGATTTTTTCTCCATCCCTTCCACTCTTTAGTGTCCCAATAACGTCAAAACAAGAACAGCAGACACTCTGTACTGCCCGCCTGCCAATAGAAGGTTATTTCCAATACTGCTTTTGTGTTTTCAACGCCCTACCAGTCTTACCCACATAATAAAATCCACAAGGGCACTTTAACAAGTGGTCTACATGTGCAGTCCTGCATGAGATGCTATCCCTGACCTTAATTTTCTGCCTTTATCCGAGTGTGGAAAATGGTCCCCTTTAATCATTTGTTACAGTTCACACAATTTCCAGACGAATGACAGCTTAAAAAGTAGAGGTTTAACTCATCCATGTTTGTATTTGTGCTCTTTTGTTTCTGTAAAAATACAAACCGCTGTACATATTGCAAATACATAGAACATATTCTGTTCTAAGCAACAATACGTTTCCAGGTCAGGTATGCTGCCTTGCTGAGAAGCTGGAGGTGTGCAGCTTAATGCCTGCAGCTTTTCATCCTACAGCTCAGCTCAGCGATGCTTTTTACTCTTCGCTTAAAATGTCTGAGACGCATAAACACTTTTTGTATTTGTTTGACTTTAGTTGATCTTTCCATCAATTCAAATGGCAGAAGTTGAATTTACTAGGATTATTAAACTGCCATCAGATTGCTGCAGGTTTGTGTGACACCCCCTTCCCTCACTGTGTTAACTCATCACCTTCTGTCTTCTTCTGTGGTGTTTATGTCCTGTCAGAATGTGGTTTGTGGACACGGCATGCGCTTCAGGAACCTGTCCTGCTTCGTGTCGGACGGCTCCAGCGATGGCGAGGGCAGCCTGGTGGACGAGGAGCTGTGCAGCAGCCTGGAGGTGGCTGTCGATGGAGACAAGCAGATCAGACTGAAAGAGAGCTGTGTCCTCCCATGTCCAGGTAATAATGCTGACTTCAAGGTTTCAGTGGTAATTATTTGTTGTTTGGGCTGCATGAGCAACCTTGGAAAGTCCAAACACTGAATAGAAGCAATTAGATGCACAGTCCACTGTTATTAAAAAAAAAAGTTCTCTAATGAAAAAAATTAAATCAATTATGACTTTACTCTTACTTTACTTTACTTTAATTTTCTTTAATATTCTGTGAATGAAATAGCTCCTCCAAATCAGCTTTTTGCCACACAAAGTAATAGTAAGCTATGGCAGCAATATGCTGGATACTATTAACCTCAGTCTCTGTCAGTAAAACTGATCAGGCATGAAGTACCCACAAGGAGTCTATAGACTTTATGTAAAAGAGCCCCTTGATTTTTGGGTTTATTTTTTTATTAGCATTTAGATGGTTGCTAGGTTGTCCTTTTGGATCCAGGAGTAATCAACTTTAAACCAGACGGTTATCAGTGCTAATTAGTGCTAACCGAGTAATAAAACAGCAATTTCACTAACCAGAAATGGAGCACAAATTCTTGGAAGGGCTATACCGCACAGCAATCTGCAATATTTTTCAGATAGTTTCATTAAAATAACTCCCAAAAGCACTAACACTGCAAACAGGAGGTCCAGTTCAATGACTGGAATTAGTCTAGCTGTGAGACTGAGCAGACAGCAATAACACATCTGTCAGTTAGAGGCCAAACTTTACCTGGACAGTTGATATGAAGGGGTGTGCTATGCTGTGAACATGTTAATTTCATATCTGTGAAATTGGGCATTTTGACATAGGAGCCTCTACTCTACAAAATTCTACACTTTTCGCGTCAGCCTCAAGTGGCCACCAGAAGAGCTGCAGTTTTCAGCACTTCAACCCCCAGATGCTGCTAGCAGGAGACAGAGTTAGAAATAGCAGTAGTTGCTAACATCAACATCACTTGAGTACTTGGATCGGTTGTCGTGCGCTGAAGATGCTGATACAGATGTGTCAGTTAATCTAGCGTTCAGGTAAATACATGCTCATACATCATCATATCTGTAGAAGGTGTTTGAGACTAGTGTTTACGAATTATCTGTCTTCATTATCTGCCTATTAAAGCAGTGATTTAAGGCTTTAATCCACAGAGCAGTTTTCTATGCAAATCCTATGAAGCTCAATGTGATCAATGCTCATAGCTCCGAGTGTAAAAACACCCTCAGCGTTCAACTTTTACAATTTATGTAATGTCACTTCTTCCTCACAAACCAATCAGAGTCAAGAAGGGGTGGGAATTATGACATCAGCATTTTATAAAAAAATGGTAGAGGAGCTGTGTTTGTAAGATGGTGCACAGAGTGTTTAAAAGTGGCGCATGTGGACACTGAAACTGTTTTGTGTCGCTGCTCTCAGCTTCAACAAGTCACTCTCCATACACAGCACAGTCGACACTTCTCAGCAGTCTGATGTATACTACAGGGAAGCCATTATGAGTACTTAAATACACATTAAAACAAGCTTTGTTGTAACGTTTAAAAGCCAAGTGAATTGAAATGCCTAAATGGGTTTGGCAGTTGTTATTTGAGGTGCTGAAAGTTGGTCTTTTGCGTGTGGGTTTGGTCTCAGCATTACCTCGAAACTCTAACAGAGCTCACTATCTATCATGACCTCTAAAATGAGAAGCAGCAGCATAGCTCAAGGCAGAATAAATGTACTACATTATGACCAAAGCTTTGTCTAACTGTGCTTTTTTATGGGAGTTTCATTTACTTTTGGGTTCTCTACTTCATCGCCTGCATCAGCTTAGAGAGCACTCTTGTCTTCTCTGCTTTTTCAAATCATGACAGCTGTACTCTGCATATGTGTGGGTTTTCGATTCACTTCATAGTTTCTATCATTTTCTCCAATTTCACAAGGTGTCTATCTCCAGCTGTAAGTCACAGCTGCTTCTTTTCACCTCTCGCAGCACACGAGAAGAATAAAACACGCTGAGGTTATCGTTAGAACAACAGTCAAAGGGCGATCGCTCACAGTCCTCCCCAGAGCAAAGCCCTGCTAGTATGTTGAAGTGTCCGGCAAAGCCAGAGGCACAGCCGTCAGGAACTGTTTCATGTGGAACGCACAAAATATTTGGACCACCTGCTCTTCCAGTGAAATAGACAGAGAGGAGAATCTAAATGAAAGCTGTGACCCCCTACAATTCAATTGATTCCATTTGTACAGCAAAGAAACCTAGAAGCAAAAATTATTTTAACACACTCACACATACAGTGAGAGAGATAAAATAATAGTAAAAAAAAAAAAAAAAAAAAGGTGCAATCAATAATCTGTGTGGGCGAGATAACAAAAAATCCTCAGGGCTTGAAATAAAAAGACAAGATGGCAAGCCAAGATACGACTGCACAATCTGCTGTACGGAGACGTGTAGATTTTATTCATTTATTCACCTCACATATGAATGGAGATGCTGATTAAGAGGAGAATAGATTGAAGATGTATTTGTGTTTTGATTGTAAGAAAGGCTTGGGTGAAACGTGGTGCAGTAGCAGAGACATGCATCTCATACACAAAGGCTGCTCGAATTGATTTATGTACGCCGTTTAAAATTGTTAAATAAGTCCAGACAATAAAAGGTCAGGAAAATTCAACCCATGAGTAAAAAGAGAGAAACAAATAAGGCCTTTATTGAGGCATTAAGGGCAACACGAGCTTCACTAGTGGGCTCAAATCTACTGCTCCAACTGACAAAAGTGGCTTTGTACACACTTAAATACACACTAGATACAGGGTGGGGCATTGTGAGAGAACAGATCTGAGGCAAAAAGCATCCTCTTGATAAAGACGAATGCCTTCTTAGGCAGCCTGTTCATTAGCCTACAAAAATGGAAAGATCAAGTTTAACGGGAAATAGCTGGAAATCCGCAATTACTCTTGGTGGTTAAAGCGGGTGCCTGGAAACGCTTAACGATCGAACTGCCCTTTTGGTCTTAAATTTCATTTAAAGTGGTATTAAAAAGTCTTACATTGCTTGCTTATACCTGTAGACACCCTGATTACTTGAAGGCAGCACTCTGGATGATAAATAAATGAGTTTGCCAAGTGTATTGTTATCCCTGATTATGTTGGTTGGAGCTGTAAACTTAGCCAAATCCAATAAAGAGCAGGAGAGCGAAACTAATCATACCATGACCTCGATTGCATCCAGGACCAACAGGCCTTTTTTTAATATAACCTCTGATCTCACAATGGACTTAGCTGAATAATGATTTGGAAGTGACAAGTGGCTCCTATTTAAGGCCGTAAGCTAATTAGATGTACACGGCAAAGAGTTCGAAGTGCGGTACTGTTTATTCTTACTCCTTATTCTGTTAAGGTTTTAGTTCTGGAAAGAATTCAAAATGGCAAACCCCACTAAATCCTTCCAATGTACTCGAGCATGTGAAAGAGTCCAAAGCTTTGCTGATCACAGCTGTTTTCAAAGATGGCTTACAGTTTAGCTTATAAACATTAGACCTAGTCTTGTGCTTATTTGCGCGTATTGTTCAGGATTTTGAAGCCTTGTGTAATATTTACCATAGAAACTGTAGATTTGGCTTTTGTGATTATACCTGTATTCATAATCACTTAATTTTAACATGAAAAATGTATCTCTCATGTGATAATATCATAAACAATCCGATGTGTCGAAGCGTCCTGACTGCGTGCACGCATGCTAGCAACTGCCACAACTAGTGGCAACTTGTTTTTGTTTTTGACGCTGTCGCCGGTGTTGTGCCAAAAACTGATTTCCAATGTTTCTGTGTATTTTTTCTGTGTAATATCTTTACGTATGTTGGTAAATAGACTTCAGTGAACAGGGTTTACAAAGGGGTTATATATAGAATTAAAAAATTATCTGTTTTTCAAGTATCTTTATAACTGTGTTATAACCAATCCGGTCCTTTATCACCACTTAAAATATTTTTACTGAACTATTGTAATATTTGCTGCCATTTCTGCTGTTGTCTTGGCCAACTTACTCTTACAAAAGACATTTTTAATGTTAATGAGATTTTTTTTTAACTGCATAAATAAAGGTTATATAAAAGTCACTGCCACAAACTGATTGCGGCTTCTACCTTGTTACACGAATGTTGTTTGTAGCTCAAGATGACTTTATGTCATCCATGAGGGATGCATTTGACATATGTTTCACATATTATAGCCCAACAAGTTACTTATAGCAGTTTAAATACGAGCAATCAGTTTTTGGCAGACCTCAACATCCAGTTGTGAAAGCTGCATCAACCTGAGCCAAACAGTGATCGAGCTGGAACAAAGGATATCCGCGCTATACCAAATCCAGGGGGCTGAAGGCGAACTTGACACGATCCTCCTTGGAAAAGCTCAAATCACCGCTACTAGCGCTGAGCTAGCCGACACAGTGCACCACCCAGCTGTTGTGTCCCAAGATCCCGCCAACAGTCAACCCAGGCTCTCAACTTGCGTCGCTGGTGTTTCTGCCACAGACGAGAACTGCTGGTTTCAACTAGGGGCCAGACCCAAGGCTCTGGTCAGCTCCACTCCACTCCAACCAGCCCCATGGACGGTGGTTGAGACGCGCGGTGGCTGCAGAGGGGCCAGGAGGATCCGTCTCTCGCACACTCACCCCTCCAGTGCGGTAGTGCTGGAGAATAAATTCAATGTCCTGGATCCTGTGGACTTTCCTCCTCTGGCCACTAGCCCTCGCCATCCCGCTGTGTCGCTGAGGTCTGCGCCATCTCCACCACTACGCCCCCGGAGCCACGGCGGGCAGCCCGACGCTGTGGTGACGATTCCATCGTCAGGAACGTGCGGATGAGGGGGGCGCTCACGCTGTCGTTCCCGGGAGCCACCATTGTTGACATAGTGGACAGAATTACCAACATCCTGGCGTCCCACCCACAGGCCAACCGGCGCATCATCCACATCGGCACCAATGACATCCCCAAACAGCAATCTGAGCTGCTGAAGCTGGACTTCCTCCAACTCTTCAGCCTCCTTGGTCAGTTGCAGGTGAGTGCTTTTATCTCCGGGCCCACCCCCACCTGCGGCAGAGGGATAGGCCGTTTCAGCCGGCTGCTCAGCCTTAACACCTGGCTTTCCTCCACCTGTGTCTCCCACAGTGTTTATTAACAATTTTGATGCCTTCTGGGAGAGGAGGCATCTTTTTGGGGCAGACGGGCTCCACCTCAACGCCTGGGGACGCCGTTTGCTGTCCGCCAATTTGGCATTTGGCGTACAGCACTCCCGCACACGGCCCTGTCATTACCCCAAACCGACATTACCTGCTGATCTGTCCGCTACTGACTGATGTCCCTCTGGTCCCAGCTTCTATATTTGTTCCACTTTTAACAGTAATACACAAAACTCTGGACTCGGACCTCTCTCTCCCACAGTCAACACAATACCCGTCATAATCACAAACAGAGAGCAACAGAATTATCATAAATCCAGTAACTCTAAAAACATTAATAACCTCCGGCCCCTTCAAAAATGTCAACATCCATTGAACTCTACTGTCAAAAATCCACCAGTCTCGATCAGTATGGCACTTTTAAATGTCCGCTCTCTGTTGAACAAGTCTTTTATTATTAATGATTTAATTTTAGATAATAAACTTGATTGTTTATTTTTAACTGAAACATGGCTGGGTTCAGATGCACAAGTTGTTCTCACTAAGGCCTCCCCACCAAATTTTAATTTCTCTTTTTCTATTAGAAGTGGTAAGAGAGGTGGTGGGACTGCATCTTTAACCAACAACACACTCACCACCAAACAAATTTTATTTGACCATTTTACCACTTTCGCTATCTAACCTCTGAAGTGGCTGCAAATTTTACCAAGGTTTTAGACGAATGCCCCCCTGTGATTTTACCTGCACCCTGTGATTTTATTTTTAATCATTTTAACAGCCAACTGAAGAAAAGCCTTGACTCCGTTGCTCAATTCACCACTAAAAAGATTAACGTAAAACATACATCACCCTGGAGAAACAAAGGAGTCAAAAAACTCAAAAGAAATTGCAGGGCAGCAGAAAGGAGATGGAGGAAAAATAAAAATGCAATCAACCATCAAATACTTTGCGAGCAACTTAAAATGTACAATAATACATTAAGGAATTCAAGAAATTCATACTTCGCCAAAATAATCAGTAATAACAAAAATAATCCCAAGGTCCTCTTTTCCACCATAGATCATTTATTTAACCCTGATTTTAACAGCTCCCAAAGAACCCCCACAGACTCACTCTGTGAGCAGTTTGCAGACCACTTCAGGGGAAAAGTCAGCGCCATCACATCTGATATTTTATCTTCTCGCGATATGATTTTAAACACATCTGAGGGCTCAATTGTACCTGAGGAGACACTGGACACTCAGCAGCCAGCTTTGTCCTGGTTAATGCTGAGAACCTTAAGAAAGTTTTCTCCACAGTGAGACCCACCACATGTCTTTTAGATCCAATCCCCTCTTCACTTTTTAAAACACTTTATGGATATGATACATGATGAATTGCTCTCTTCAGTTGGGTGTCTTCCCTGCTGCCTTTAAAACGGCGGTGGTGAGGCCCCTTCTGAAGAAGAGCAATTTGGATTGTAATGATTTTAATAACTACAGACCTGTATCCAACTTACCATTTTTAAGTAAAATTTTAGAAAAACTTGTTTTTACTCAGATTAATGGTTTTTTGAATGATAGACAGATCCTGGAGATATTTCAGTCTGGATTTAGGGTGAACCACAGCACAGAGACTGCTCTCCTAAATGTTCTAAATGATCATAGATGTAACTGGGACTCCCAAAAGCTCTCAGTCCTGGTGTTACTGGATCTAAGCGCAGCCTTTGATACAGTAGACCACGCTATTCTTTTAAACAGCCTGAAACACATGGTGGGCCTCTCTGGTGCTGTACACAACTGGTTCACTTCCTATCTCTCAGACAGAACTTTTATGGTGAGTATGGATACATGCTCCTCTAAGATCCATAAAATGACATGTGGTGTGCCCCAAGGGTCAGTTTTAGGCCCTGTACTTTTTAATTTGTATATGCTCGCTCTCGGCAGTGTCATCAGGAGGCATGGAGTGAACTTCCACAGTTACGCTGATGACACGCAGCTGTACATCTCCGTGTCTCCTGATGACACCAGACCAATGGATGCCCTTTTTAACTGTATTTTAGATATAAGATCTTGGATGGCAGAAAACTTTTTACAGCTTAACCAGGACAAGACTGAAGTTTTAATCATCGGTCCTGAGGCTCAGAGAGAGAGAGACTCTTGTCTAAATTACAGGCATTTTCACTATGTCCTTTGCTACAAGTGAAAAATCTGGGTGTTATTTTTGACTCTGAGCTTGGTTTTATCCCACATATTAAACATGTAACCAAAATTGGATTTTATCATCTAAAAAATATAGCCAGAGTCCGCCCTATTCTCTCTCGGGCCAACACGGAGATGTTGATGCATGCTTTTATTACCAGTCGCATTGATTACTGTAATGCCCTGCTCTCTGGTCTCCCCAAAAAGAATATTTCACTTTTACAACTTTTACAAAACTCTGCAGCCCGTGTGCTGACGAAGACCAGAGGGCGGGCCCACATTACACCGGTTTTAGAATCGCTGCATTGGCTCCCCGCGTGTTTCAGGATCGATTGTAAAGTTCTTTTGTTGGTTTTTAAATGTCTTAATGGTCTCGGGCCTTCTTATCTCTCACATTTGCTTTTACCATATGAACCCTCGCGGACCCTGAGGTCCTCTGGCACTGGCCTTTTGATTGTTCCTAAAGTCAGGACACATACTCACGGAGAGGCAGCTTTTCAGTGGTATGGTCCTCGTCTGTGGAACAGCCTGCCGGAGGACCTCAGGGCCGCAGAGAACGTACATGTTTTTAAGAACAGGCTCAAGACCCACCTTTTTAATTTAGCTTTTACCTAACATTTATTTATTTTATGCTTATTTATTCTATCCTGTTATTCTATTTATATTATTAATTTAGGTTTTACCTAATATTTATTGATTTTATTCTTATTCGTTATTTATCTTCTTACTCTATTTATATTTATATTGTATCCCGTTCTTATTTATTTTATCTTTTTATCCTGTACATATCCTTATTGGGTCATATCTCCAGTGTTTCCTCGGAGGGGGCTCTCTGCACCGGGGCTGTGATCGACCGTGGCTCCTGGGGCTCTGTGGGTCTTCTCAGCCTGGCTGGGGGGCTTCTTTGCCTCCCTCCTGCTTTTAACCATGTAAAGCACTTTGTGCTACATTTCTGTATGAAAAGTGTTTTATAAATAAAGATTGATTGATGCCAGGACGGCCATAGTTAGACTCACTTTCCTGTTTACAAGGGTCCTCTTTCTTTCTAGTATTTACATCAGGAGTGTAAATACTGTAAAACTGTTCACTTTTACAGTGTATAAAAGTATATTTAGAGCCTGGCAAAAGAATTGTTTTTTGGCCTCTGTAGCCTTCCTATAACTATGTAGGGGAATTCTTTTTATAACTCTCCCTCCTAAAAGTTAAAGTTAGGCTGTCACCTCTTTGATTTATAGGCAAAACACAGAAACAAGCAGCAGTGGTTGATCGGTGCAACACATAAAATGAATTCTGTGTGTACATCCCGTCAAAGACGGAAAGTTGGCGGGTGACATTAAAGTACTTTTAAGGTTGTTACGTAGTGCTAATGAGCAGGCATTGCTGTCTCTGTGTCATACACACGCACATTTTTTTGGATGCAGGTCACCAAGCTTGCTTCCTTGTCAGCTGATAACTTAAAACATCACCTCATCCAAATATGGTTACTTTTGACTCCAAAACACCAACAATGCAGAGGCCAAAATTGTTAACATTTGGGCAGAAAAACCAGTGGTTCCATCTTTTCTATACAGTCTTTGGTTAAAATGCACTACTATGTGCGCTTTGACTCAGTTTGTGGATGGTCTGTTTAAGTCACTGCAGTTTGTGCTTAGGTGTGCAATCATTCAGTGGCATTTGTCCATGCTGGTTTTATTGGTAATAGTGAATTAAAGTATGTTCACTCTGTTGTATTGGTGTTTACTATCACTTCATATGCAAGTTGTAACCACCGCATAGGAAGAGAGTTAAGCCTTTATTGGGACTGATACTGTGACAAAGATTTAGCAGTATTTATAGTCATTGTTAAATGTTTTTGGCCATGATAATTATGCAATGAAAATGTGATATTGCGACAGCCATACCTAACATAATAGTTATCAAGCAGAGCGAGACCAAGTGTACCAAAAATAAGACAGAGGCTCTGAAGCTTTGGAGGATGCTTACACACTACGCTCGTTAGTGTGCCATGTGCACATGCATTTTCAGCATGGGTAGCCCCAGCGAGTAACAACCCCACAAATCTGGCAGTGTCAGCCCACAGTCGACCCGCACAGGATGACTTGTTTAATTTCGGTGACTGATTAGGTCTCTGCACAGTCTTTATGCTGTGCTGGACATCTGTTGTGATTTATGTGATATATGGCCATACAAAGCAAAACCTGTGAAATGTTAAACTATACACAGATGCAAGGTTTTGTATAATTACCATAGGACCTTGAATGTTTTATTCCTGTCTGGTTAGTGCACAGAGTCCAGCAGTCGGGGTGTGATTTAACCACCTTTAAAAAAAAAAAAAAAAAAAAAAAAAGACAGCCCACCCAGCTTTAAAGTCACAATCCATAGCATAGTCATTAAAATTGATTTTTCTGTGGTGTTTGCCTAATTAAAGTGACAAAACAATGGTTTTTCATAGTTATAATGCTTTATTTCCTTTAGCTGAAGAAGGAACTGGGAATATACACTTACCGGCCACTTCATTGGGTACACCTTGTGAGACCTGGGTTCTGCTCCTTTTTGCCTTTAGAGCTGCCTTAATTCTTTATGACATATATTCAGCAAGCATCACACAGTTGCTGCAGAGTACAGTGCCCTTTGTAACACTGCACATAATCCTTCATAAAGAGATGGACATGGTTAACAACAACTCTCTGCTGCTGTAGCTGACCTGCTTCAAGCTTCGGCGTGTTGTTTGTTCAGAGATGTTCTTCTTCATATCTTGGTTTTGACAAGTGTTTGAGTTACTGTTACCCTTCTGTGTGTTTAGTCTGGTCTTTACCCCTGATGTGAACAAGCCATTCACACCCAGAGAACTGAAGCTCGCTAGTTAGTTTCTTTTTTTTATTGAGTCTATTTTATCCTTTTGTTTGGTGGCATGGTTTGGTCAGACCTCTGTCATAGAGAAAAACTCTCTAAATCAGATAGTGAGATGGTCCAGTCGTCTGATAGGTGAGCCACAGTCTTGTTTAGCCTCCCTGTACTCTAAGCAGGTACAGAGGATGGCTTTATCAATCCTTAAAAATGGTTCCCATCCTCTAAGGGGTGAATTTCAGCTTCTTCCCTCAGGACGGAGGTTTCTATTTCCGAGATGCAGGACAAAACGTTATAAAAATAGCTTTGTCCCCGTTGCTGTCACTGAATTAAATAAGAACTGTTTTTGATTCGAAATATTAAAATTACTATATATGTGCCACAGTGAGGTTTATATCTTTACTAGCTATGTGTGTTTTTAAAGGGATGCCAAATGCTGTCATTTTTTCTGTAAAGCAAATTTACCTTGCCTATGGGTATAAATAAAGTTACCTTGACCTACCTTGACCTTTTCAGACCATTTTCCAGTGGTTGTGCAGCAATACCCCAGCAGATCAACAGTTTCTCAGATACACCATACCACATTCAAAGTCACTTCAAATTGATGTTCAGTTTTAACTTCAGCAAGTCGTCTTAGCCACATCTACAAGCCCAAATGCACTGAGCTTCTGCCATGTGACTAGTAGATTAAACATTTGTGTTAATGAGCAGCTGAACACGTGTACCTAACAAAGTGGCCAGTGAATGTATATTTAGTATATTTTCCTGTTGATTTGATCATTTTAATAAATGGTTGATGATTGTTGCTGCTAATGTAGAGCTCAGCTTTTAAAGGTTTCCTTGTAACAATAGAGCCATGCCCTATCACGCTGACACTTTTATTTATATCATAAAACACTGATTAAGTATTTATAGCCTGATGCATTTTGCCCTTTTTTGTTCACTGTGACTGTCAATGAACTTTAGTACTTTTTGGACAGATGTTCTCATAAATGTTTCCCAGCTGTTGAAAGGGCACGGTCTGCCATTTCCTCTCTTGGATGGCTTTTAAAATGAAATATCTGCAGAAGTCGTAGAGCTTAGCAGCAATCAAAAACTGAGGGAGAATTTTGTTTATTCTTACTGTATGTGTACAGTACCGGTTAATTTAAAATCACTTTGTTTAAATTTGATTTAAATTAGGTCCAGTGCCAAAGTTGTTCTTATAGAGCACAGAAAAGACACACTGGGTATTTTGAAGTTGAGTAGCTTGCTTTCCCTTCCCTCTCCTTTATAACTTATACACCACTCTGCATGTTTAAAGTATTTTATCACTTGGGCTTAAATACCCATAAACTAGGAGCTTTGCTGTTGTGACACACTTGTCACAATAAACTATCCATAAAAGGGAAAAGTTGCCCATGTCTCTTAATAGAGGTCAACCTTTATTAACATTTAGGTGTGTTGGTGTTAATGGTTACATTATTAATCAGCAATAAATCCAGTCTCGTACACATTTTGCTATGTTAGGAAACAAAACTTTGTCCCAAATATGTGATCTAATTTTTGCAGTATGGAAATAAACTGATAAATTCTAAACACGTGGGCCGCCTAATAGCCTTGCGAGCAGTCTGAGAACACAGCTTTAGGGTGTATACAGCTCATAAACACTTCTGCAGAGTGTTGCTTTAAAAGCCAAGATTGGGTATCCCGGCCTCACCAGTGGTGGGTCCTTTCCTGCTGCACTAGAAGCGCTTTTGCTGGAAGTAAATAGAAGTGGGTATTTAACATAAGCAGCAGTAACCATTTGTCTACAAAAGGAGTCATCAAAACAAAGTATAAGACAACAGACAAATAGTTTCTGGCAAAACTTCACTTACTTCCAAGGTGCAAGAACTAAATAAAAGTCTGAAGAGGTATTTTTTTCTACTACAGAAACTAGAAAAATGCAGACAAAACCACAACAACAAAGCGAAGGTGCTGGGTAGAAAACAATAGGGGGGGAAATCAACAGCTCACACACTGCAGGGCACAAGCTGTGCTTATTTATTGCACCATAAATAAAAGTGTAATATTTCGAGTATACCTATTTGTACGTCCTCCATTTCTCGCTTTGCATTTTAAAGCAACGGCGAGTAAATGTAATGTGTGAGCCGGCTGCTTCGGCTGCCTTTTGTGCTTCTGCTGTAATTTACAATGTCAGCAGCCACACCAGCATAGCAATGTCACGAAAACTTAAATTTAGTGCTACTATTTATTACATTTACACAAAGAACTGAAGGTTAGAAAGTTTGATCACATCGCTCAACATCTTAAATAAACGAGGAACTCCCCCCCCCCCCTTTGACGTGATTTGCACATTTCAGTTTTGTGGCACTTCTGTTTCATGCGTCACAGGTGAAAGCACAGCAACAAAAGAAAAAAAACACCTGGTTATAGCTCCTCCGACAAGCCCCCCTGTCTCCTCAGTCTTCTCACTGAGACTGAGATAGATTTCCAGGTCAGGGCAGGAGGACGGAGGAGATGAGGAGGCACAAAAGGAAAAAAAACACCAACTCAGATGAAATGCTAATCCTTTCTAGTCACATGGTTATTGTTTCTAATTTGAGCATGAGGATTGAGATGTAACCAAATCTGTCTCTACATCTTCAAACAGTTATGTCTGTCATTACAGTTAAAAAAAAAAATTCTGTATACCAATAAAATTTTAAAAAGGGGGCGGGTTTCTTATAGTTTTCTACCTTTTAAATAGTTTTCTGTAATATTTTTGTGAAGGTTACGAGCTGAAACATATTTTTCGAGCAATAAAACCGTTCTATATAAAGCGCGTGTTGCTGGATATTTTGACCTCTGAGGAGAAAAGCCTTCACAGGAGCCTGGTGACCACTCTTTGACTGACAGCTGATGTCTCGGCACCGCAGCGCAAAAACAGCAGAATGTCAGCTTAGGGCCAAAGATGTCACCCCTCACTGTAAGAAAAAAAATCTCACAGATGGGATTATCACTTCAAAAGCTTGGGTCTGATGAGTTGTTTTCAGGTTTGGTGATGGAGGCTTGTCAGATGCTGGGTTTGATGTAGCTTTGCAACGTGGAGCATAGCAGACAGGTGTGCTCTGCCCAGCAGCTGCTGGACTCCATCTGTCCATCAGGTCTGCAGGTTCAACAGTTTACTGTCCCTCCCACGTCCACAGCAGTGCTCTTCATTTTGTGAAGCTGCAGTCTTCATATTGTGCTGCACGCAGAAGTGAACAGGAGCATTTCTTTTGGCTAAATAGGGCAAATCTACAACATTTCAATAAGAAGAGATGAGAAACCGAAGCCCCAATTTACGATTGAGCCAGATAACAGGAGTGTATTCTCACATGGTGCAGCTTAAACATAAATCTGTTATTTTCAGTGTCAGCAGTCCCTGAAGGGGGGATTATTGTTCCTCATGTCTGCCAAGAGACAAAATACAAATGTGGAGTTCATTTCCAAAGTGCTGTGTGTCTATTTTGGCTCATCGTTGATCATTCATCATTCAATATCTCTACAATACAGTGGAAGAAACATGCAGCCCTTGTTTCAACCCACGACTAATTTTAAAGTATCTCCGTTTGAATTAATTTTATACTCTAAGTGTGGGATTTTTTTTCCGTTTGGGAAGGGAAAAAAAGCGCTCATCAGATGGCTGCTGGTCCCTGAGATGGAAAACACTGAGAAACGGTGCCCTAGATAACAAGTCAGTCCAGCCTCTTTTGCCAAACTGCAGGAGCACTGAAGTATCAAACAGCAATCAAAAGCACAGCCTGTTTTCTGTTCAGGGAGGTACTGTAGTGTGATTTGGGAGGAAATTTAAGGAGTTGCTTGTGCAAGACCCAGACTGGCATGGGAATCTAAGCAGGTTGCATCTCCACAGTCACAAATACACACACTTTCATGCACTGCAACCTTTGACCCACGTTCTGTTTCCCCCCACTGTTTGATAAGCTGCAGTTGTCAACTATGATCAAAACCAAGCCACCCTGCATCTCAAACTCGCGCCTTCCTTCTCACTAAACTCTTCAAAGCATCTTGACTATGATATATTTAAATATACATACATATTCTATATGCATCTCTGCAGCACACATCTCACCCAGATCATCCAGAGATAAACAGGTAAAGCGTCACTTCTGTGCTGCCAAAGAGAAAGATCAGATTTCTGCTGCAGACACCCACACTTAAGCTGCAATGCAGATATTTTTCTATAGCTTTTACAGTCAAAATGAGTTGAGGTTCAATAAGAGAGTGAAAATAAAACTAAAGTAATAGTAAACATTTAATGAAAGACAAAACACTGGAGTGAGGAGTGAAGTCTGGAGCTGAAGTTTGAGATCCTGTCCGCCTCAGCCTGAGGCAGGTCGAGGGCCCAGATAGCAAAAACACAGTAACCTTTTAGTCTCTTCACTCAAAATATACCAAAAGGGCCATCTGCCTGAGGATGTGATCCTGCACGTGGCCTTACAGGAAAAAAAAACAATTCGAGATTTGGCTCAAGGTCATAACTTGCAATACTGCACAGGTCATTTGGCAGTTACTTTAAAAAAATCCACATAACAGAGATGAGCTGCCAGATGGAAGTAGTTTCTCTGCACTGGTTTAATTTTTTGGACTGTGCATAAAGGATGGGGATGGTTTCCAGATCAAAGAAGTGCATCCAGTGAGGCCCTTAAACCAGCATTACCTTTAATGGCCAGCAGGGGGCGCCTCTTGTGGTCGCGAAAAGTTCAATTTATCATAAAAGCACAAAAAATCCACTTTCTTGCCAAAACGAATGAGGTCATAGACTGTGACATCATTTACATTTGGTTAGACACCGAGCGAGATGGTAAAGGTAGCCCCAGGTCATTCTCCAGAGTCATAAGATGCCATGGATGCAAATTACCACTTGACTGGTCAGCAGTAAATAAATGTAACCTTGTAATTCAGATTTTTATCTGTTAATCTGAATTTATTTTCACAGATGAAGAATGATGTAATGATGATATTACTCTGTGTGTTTAGGTAGTTTTCTAACTCTAAAATGTGCCAGAAATGTACATCAGAGAATAAAAACATAAGCAGTACAAGTTAATTGTTTTTTAAGGGAAGTGGGAATTATTTTTATTTTTGATGAATCATTGCTTGTTTTAATAATCCGTTAATTAAATGGAGTCTAAGGTGAATTCCTTTTAAAGTGAAGCAGTCACAGGAAAGCGACACGTGTTGTCTGTTCTTTGCTGCAGGTGAATGCTACCTGATGGAGTGGTCAGACTGGAGCTCGTGCGTCAACATCTGCGCCAAAGAGGCCGGCGTCGACTTTGCCTCGGTTCAGGTCCGCTCACGAGCCGTGCTCGCCCAGGAGCCTGAAAACCTGCTGCTCTGTCCTGACCAGGAGTGGGAGTCTCAGCCCTGCACAGGTGGAGAACACTTTGAAAAACATGACGGCTTCAACCTCTCCTGGCCAGAAAGTTTGACAAATTAACAGAAGCAAAGTCTATTTGAACAGTGAACTTTCTATGAATACAAATTAGCTTGCTGCAGCCCAGCAGCTCCAAACTTTGATGCATTTATTCCTTCTATTTATCCGCATATTCGTAATATTTACGGCGAGGGTAAACTGAAGTCAGTCTCGGGGTGTGATAGGTTGAAGGCAGTGGAGAGCACGTCAGTGTATCAGAGGGTTAACGCAAAAAGACACTTACTTTCAGAGTCATACCCGCAGGCTGTTTAGGCTTCTATCTCTCTGCATTTGGACTGTCAGAGGAAAGAAACCTACTGAACAACAACATGCTGACATTGTGGGAAAGACAGATCTGACACAGGAGTCGCATAGATTTTCCTCCCTGGGAGGCATCAGTGCTAACCAGTGGGCTGCTTCCCTATCATGCCCGATACACAATCGAGAAGAAAAAGATACTAACTGCTACTGTTTGTCTTTCCCGTTATGCCGGGTCAATTGGTGCTCTCCCAGATGGGATTTCTCGAGTCAGATTTTCAAACGTTTGAAACCCAGATGCTCGTTTACAGTAGTGATCTCTGCGATTCCCTCTGCTGCATTAATCACCCATTAGATGCAGCATTGTGAATCACTACGACAAAACTCAACACACAGTGTACTGTAATTCCCCCTTACCTCCCTCGTTACTGTACACAGCCCACAGCAGTCTTCGCTAGCATGACCTGGTTTCACAGCTTCACTCAAGGCACGGGGGGAGGAGTGGCCCAGCCAAGACTAGTGGAGGCGGAGGAGGATGAGAGAGTGGAGGCAGGGAAGGAGAAGGCGGTGATGGAGAAAGAGAGGCTGGGGATGGAGGGACGGGAAGGTTTGATGTGAGGCTCCAGGCTTGAGAAAAACAAAAACAACACTGTTGTTCTGCTGTTAAAGTCGTTCTGTTTTACAGTATAGTGATTCTTACTGTGCTTTGTGTCTCCAGTATACGCAGAATGACAGAATGACCAGCACTTTTACTTCAATGCAATAATCACAATAATTTGAAGAACAAAAACAACAAAGCTGCTCACTGCTTTTCAGCAGCTCCAGAGACGTAAAAGCAAAACCTTAATGAAACACTAGTCCCTCCATTTGTAGGCATTTAAATTTGAAATTTGCAACTTGAATCTGAATTTATAACAAGGTAAAAATCAGAGTTGGAGTAACATTTATTCTCAAGGAAACCAGAAACATGTGAGACTCATCGACACGTTCATTATGTTCAAAACTATTAGAAGGATTTTCTTCAGTAGATTTATTGATCACTCATCAAAGGTCATTCTCATCTCGCAAAATTCACTTTTGGCTGTAGCTCAAGAATTCATCATCTCATTAAGCTGGTAAAATTTTGCAATAAAGAGATCGTTTGTTCATTTTGGGCATGTTAGTTTAATAGGTGATTCTAAATTGGCTGCAGTGCCAATGCCTGGCTTTATACCTCTGGTATTCTTAGTGTACCAGAGATAGAAAGTATCCGTATCCATGCTGGACCAGCGACCTGTCCAGAGTGCAACCTTCTTCCAAAGTCGCAGGGATAGACTCAGGCTCACTGTGATCCTAGCTGGATAAGCGGTTATGGATGGATAAATAGGCAACAATAATGTTGGGTGCTCACTGTGCACACTGTGGTGATATAGATTTGTTTTGTGCTGCCTGATTGAACACGTGTATAAGGGATTTTGTGGCCATTGCAGCTTATTTGCAGAAACATCCATATTTGCAACATTTTTCTGCTTAAGCATCCAAACAAACATTTTTTATGTTTGTTAAATCCCACAAAGTCCTCATTACAAATTTAACTTTGGACAAGTTTAAAATCTCAGTAAGTAAATAGAGTACATAATGGGTTTAAGACACGTTAGACTTTATTTCAGTGCTATAGTGCTTTATCACCACCAGCTGATTGGTTCAGTTTGTACATCAAAAACTGCTCAGGTCCATTAAGGGAACATTTGGGTTCAAATATCCTCACATGTGCCAAAGTTAATCCTGCACACCTAAATGTTATCTCATTATAAAATGTGTTATTTGCAAAGCTATAATTATATCACTAAAGATAAAACAAAGTAACAAATTCTACCATTAGCAATAATTAGTGTAAAATATTCATCCATTTTTTTTTTGTTCTGCTTGTCCAATTCAGGGTAGCAGAGGTGTGCTGGAGCCTATCATTTCATTATTAGAAGTCAAAAAAAAAAAAAGGTTTTATGAACACGAAAATCCATTTATTAAAAATGAATGGTGGTTTAAAAGTGTTACTAGATTTTATACGGCCCACAACCAGCAAGCTTGAAAGATGGTTTTGTGGTTAAGACATTTGCACTGCACACCAAAGAGCCTGATTCAAGAGTGGGAGGAGACCACAAACCCAGTTTCAGGATGTCACAAGAAGGTACTCCAAGTGATGTCCCCAACCCTGAATAAGTGGGAGGGTGTAAATCTGTGCCAAATCAAATATGTGGATCTATCTGCTTTAGTGACCTGCTGGGAATTAAGGGAGCAGCCGAAAGCACGCCCCAGCAAACCTGAATGACATTAACTTCCCCTCTTATTAGTGACCATGGTGCCGTGATTTTGCCAGGTACAGACAGCACCTCGCTTAGCGGCTTAGCAGCCACTGTAGAGTGAATGTGTGCAATTGGCACAGTTTGATATGAAAGTGATTGAAAATGCAGTCAGTTTAAAAAGCTTGAATATAATTACTCTTCTTTTCAGTTAATATGGCTGAAAATCATCCATCGCCTTTCTCAGTTCTTACAGATATTCTCATATCTGGGACTACTACGGTACTGACATTATTTCTGCCTCCAGAAAAAAAGGAGAAATAAAAGGATGAAAAAAAAACTTCTGCGCTTCTCCTGAGAAATGTTTCTGTGGTAGTACAACTCCAGTCTGCTCATAAAAGATGGTGGGAAGTGCCAGCCGAAGTGAGTGATTCAATGATAACTTAACACGTTTGAAAAACGACTTCAGCTCTAGCGGAGCAAGGAAGAAAGAGAGAAATGAGAAGAGTAAAGTACATAAAAGGTGAAGTCCTCTCAGCCGCAGAGGATTCATCCCGTACGGCGGCAGATAGAGGCGTACCACTGACGGGAGCAGCGATACTGTACCCACGTCTGTGGAGAATAGCTCTGTCTTTTGTTCAAGGTTAAATTGTTCATTTACTCTGGCTGAATTGGCTGGACTGATGATTGGTTACACAGGACTCCGCAGGGAAATACAGTCATTTACTGCACTGATGGAGATATTGATAAAGTCATAATAGCACTGATAAAAAGTCATTAAGCAAAAGCTCTTACTGAAGATTAAAACATTGAACTGGACCCTTTTGAGACGACACGGTCATATTATGTGTCAGCAGCCTATTATACAACCACAACTTAGCAGCTGCTTTATTAATCTGGTGTCTCTCATATGATTAATGGTCACCACTGCCTGACTCAGAACAGCCTTCACAGTTGTTGACTGTTTTTGTGTTTTGCTTTCAGGAGGTGAATGTTTCGAGTACAAATGGTTCAGCAGCATTGGCCCAAATTCCACTCGGCCTTTGATTTGGTGTCAGCGCTCAGATGGACTCAATGTCACTGGTAAGGAACTCCAAAAAAAGCTGCTCCAAACATTTGTTTCACACAGTTGCTTCTGCTGTCTGTGAGCACAGCAGCAATGACCCCCACCCGCTGTTTGAACCCCATTTTTTAAAGAGGGCAGACAATCAGAAGAAAGCTGACTGAGGGAGAGGAGCGAAAACAGCTTGTTTTAGAAATAACTTAAAAAGAAAATAACAAACCGCACAGATTAGCTGACCTGGTGGGCTTTGGAGGACTGTTTAGGAGTTGCAACCTCAAAAGTGTGCTCACCTTTGGATTAAATGAGAACATTAAAGGTTTGATTTTTGCTTAAGATCAAAGAAAAAAAAAAAAAAAGAGCGAATGCAAAATTCAAATGGACAAAATAATACAAAGGTTTGTTTTGTTTTAGCAGAAGATTTGACATTTCTGATGAGCAGACCGATCACATGATTGACCTCATTCAACAAGCTCAGTTATGCTAGGACTGAGGTGGAGGAATTTTGAAACATTAGTAAATATTAGTATGTTTTTCAAATCGTTCACTGAGGTAGACGAGGCTGCTGAGGTTGTTAGTCTCAACAGAGAAGCACATCTGTGTATCATCAGCGTAGCAGTGACAAGTAGATGGCTTTGAAGCTCTTTGAAGCAGTATGGGAGAGATAAGCATTAGTATGACCATTATACAGACAGTCATGTAAAAACAAATGTTCTAGTATAAAATAAAAATATGGATGGATGGGGGGGAAAAGCATAATTGCTCCACTTTGAGTCTGGAGGTCTGCAGCAGAGTTGCTGAAGGTTCAATTGCTTCTTTTTTTTGTCATATTTTTTCACCATTTGACTTTAGTTTTTGGAGTCTCTGCAACTAATGATCACATTTATAATTATTTGTTCTGATGATTTTATTATCAAGTGTTCTTTTTATCCCATAAAACCTTAAAAAAAAAAAAAAAAAATTAACTGCAACTTCTCAATGCCCATGTTGTTATATTTACATTTTTTGATTATAACTTCCTGGATGTGTTCTTATTAAATGACACAACTGATTAGAATTGTTTCAACTTCACGTCTATAAATAAAATGAAAAAAAAAAAAAACATTAAAATTACATTATGTTTGAGCTTAAGAAATCAAACTGTTGTCAAGGACTTGCAAGTACGCTTTAGTCGTCTTTAAAGGGGTCTCGAGCTAGAAGAGATCAGAAAACACTGTCCTACAGTAGTGTGCATAATAAATAGAGCAGCTGAATTTTTCTTTAAAGTGAGAAACTGGAGGTTGCAGCCGCTCTTAAGCTCAACTGTAAGCCTAAACCATTGGTGGCAATTTTATGTAGGAGGTAAAATTTACACAAAATGTCAGAAATATAACTGAAGAAAAAAAAAAAACTAGGCGCTTATTTCTATATTGATCTAAGGTGGTGGGCGATGGCAAGCCGGTACAGCTTTTCATCTCCGTTTAACACATCAACACATAAAATTGTTTTTAAAATAAACCTGGAAACATTGGATTTACTGAGTTATTATTGCAGATGAAAGTACATGCTGTGAAATAACCCCAAGTGGTACGTTTTAAACGTGGAGACGAACCGATTGTGCTCGTGTGATCGTATTAAAATGTACTCAATCTGATGCTGTTGTCTCTTTCACAGGAGGTTGTCCTCCAATGAACCCTCCAGAGGACAACAGCTCCTGTGACCCGCCCTGCCTCATGCCAAAGTCTTTCTGCAGCGAGGTGAGTGGATTTTGTCCTCATATCACAATAAACTCAAAAATAAAAGAGCAATTTTCCTAAACCCTAAAGCACAGCTTTCCTGGATGAATTGTAGTCTGTGCAAACACTGTGACACACTGAATTGAATTTGAATGCAGCAGGGAATAAAATGATAGCAGCAGGAAGATGTAAAACCCATTGCTCCACAGTGTCATTCAACTGCACTTCATCAAAATCATGTAAATAAGTTTTTGTCTCACAGACACGGCAGCTGGCAAATCACAGAGTGATCTATTTTCCAGGCTTGAATAGCTTTTAGAAACAACTCTTGACCTAGCAATGAAGGCAGGTTACCAGCTGTAGTAGCTCGTACAGCCAGCCGCCTTACGTAACCGCTGAATAATCGTGTCAAAACGATCGGATGAGAAGCAGGGTCAGGACTTCTGAGGTCACCCATTCAATCCCCAGACGAGGATGAAAAAACTGCACTCACACAGTTTATTAGGTACACTCAGCTAAAACCTAATGCAGTGTAAGACAACAGTCGTACGGTAAATCCTCTCTTCATCGTGGTAGTAATGTTCAGTTTTGCAGACAGGTGTTTATGGTCACTCTGAAGGTTTGTTGTGCTGTGGGATTGGATTACATAACACTGATGGGTGTTTCTTATATTTTTGTAACCCTGTTAATATGAGTGAGGGCATACTAAATACCAAAAACACCTCTGTGTGTGGAGAAGGCAGTTCAGTGGTGTCACAAACTGCAGCGTCCAAGACGACGATGAAATTACACCTCGACAAAATATCTGACTAGCCAAGTGAAAGACTGTGTTCACACTAGGCTTGGTTGCATTGCTCCCCGTCCCCACTTTCCTGCTGGCCTGCGCTCACACTGCGCTTAACGATCCGAGTCCTGAGTACACTTCAGTCTGTCTAAGCATCTCAAACTTTGATTTTTATGTGGCCACACTGGAGCTGCTCTGGAATTGGTGAGAAACTGTCCTCTCACATACTTTATTACTTAAGGCGAATTTCACAGAGCCAGCAGTTGTTGAGAAATCATCGGACTTCCACACTTGGCTGACCGCACTAGGTGTGCAAGTGTCTGACCTCACTGTGACCTGGCCCACCTCTTCAAATCGGCTAGGCTAAAGTACCGTACGCACCAGTTACGGGGGCGACCGTGGTCCAGGGGGTTGAAGCTCGGTTACAGGTTGCCGGTTCGATCCCCAGCTCTCTCTGTCCTGGTCGTTGTGTCCTTGGGCAAGACACTTTACCCTACCGCCTGTTGGCCAGAGGGGCCGATGGCACGACATGGCAGCCTCGCTTCTGTCAGTCTGCACCAGGGCAGCTGTGGCTACAACTGCGGTTTGCCTGCACCAGTGTGTGAATGTGAGAGTGAATGAATAACGGAATTGTAAAGTGCTTTGGGTGCCTAGAAAAGCGCTATATAAATGCAATCCATTATTAGTTACACCAGTCAAATAAACTGGACTTTGAGGGTCAAACATAGTCAAGCGTTACCCAGTTTGGCACCATAAATATCAGAAAACAGTCCAGTTTAAGCAAAATCTAATGGCAGTTAAAATTTGTCTGTACACAAATCACATGTATATTTAAGAGGAATTAATCACAGCTTATTTCAAATGCCACTGTGCATAACACTGCACATGCACGACGTTAGCTACACCTGGCAACGTAACCTAACATTAGCAGCGACGACAGCAGCCTTCTTTCCTTCCGCACGTCTATGCACAATGCATCTATGCATTGCCAGTTTAGTCAGCACAGCTCATATACAAATGCTCATTTTTGACATTATAATACTATAGAGCTCTGCAGGTTTTCTCTTTCTCTACTTTGTGTGCATTAATAAAAAACACGAATAATTACAGTAGATTAACAGAGTAGTATTTCTGTTGCTGACAAGTGAGGGCAGCAACATTTAATTGTCTAGTTGGCGAATCATCCACATCCACAGTACAAGTTTAAATCTTGTTAATAAGTTGGTGACAGCTGGAGAAATCAGTTAGGAGCCCTCGCTATTTACCACATTTAAAATACCTTTGAGCAAGGCATTCAAATAGTGTTTATTGAACCTTCTGACATTTTGAATTAAATATTAATTTGCATATGAGATTCTTAATTGTTGTCATATTTGCTACATCTGGCTTTTTTTAAATTATTGCTTAAAAATGAATTGTGCAATTTATTGAGGTTTTTCAGGGGAGGGGGATTAGCACTGATGATGTAGAAGCTCTCAAAAAGTATTTAAGGGGTTAATGCCCAACCTGGGGTCATACTTGTGACTGTAAGTGTTTCGGTGAACATACAGCAGGTGACTCTGGGTGCAAAGCAATGCTTAAATGGCCCTCCATCTGCAGCACAGACTATTATTGTTCCTGCTGAATTGGAAACAGGCATTAGCAGAAAATACGGTATATGGGAATGAGGCTACAGCAGGTCACAAACAGCTCTGAAATGGTTCGATTTGTCTGGAAGCTTGTGCTTTTATCTTGATTGACTGTAAATGAATGAGAAATGTCAACACGTGGTGGCCTCAGTGCAGCAGTTAAACCCGTCTTCGAACAGTAACAGGTCGGCCATGCTGCCATACTAGCCAGGACTCTTCTGAACACTCCTCATGAATTAATTCACTTTGAGGTTAGCTTGTTTAACATCCCTCCAAGCACTGTACTGTCACTCCAGCTTAAATCATATATGAATCTGCGCTGCCCCCTGCAGGCTGGTATTTGCATGTGCGAGGAAGGCTTCACAGAAGTGCTGTCATCCACTGGGCAGCTGGACCAGTGTGCCCCCATCCCCATCCTGGAGATCCCCACAGCAGGGGACAAGAAAGGGGATGTGAAGACCAGTCGTGCCATTAACCCCACACTGCCCACCACCATCCAGCCCGGACGCAACGGGCGAACTTGGTACCTGCAGCCCTATGGACCAGGTCAGACCATCACACACTCATCACACCTTATGCAGATTCATAGCACTGTTTACCAAACTACAGGTTATCGTCAGTGTTAACAAACATCACAAATGCAAGGAGAATACAATTGTTTTGCTGCTGTCAAGTGAAAACCTTTAAAAGACCTCTCCAATGCTCATTTGCACCTCTATACTGTATTTCTTGGACTCTACTAGAGTAATTTTGTATGTTTCACAGGTCAAATTGATCCGTATTTATCTTATACATGGCCTCTGTCTAGCCCCTCAGTTCATCCGCCGTCTTAAAACAACCTTTTTGGTTCCTGTTTTTAGGCCACCTGCACTTTCAGCCAGTTTTCCTCTGATTGACGGCTTCTCACAAACAGCAGATGTATGAGGCTGCTGTGCTCACAGCCAGAGCTGGTTTTAAAAATAAAAACTCCCCCCATCTTTGACATGCAGTGATATGACAGAAAATAAGAAAAACCATAACAGCACCCCCATTTAATCTTTAAAATGCCATGTGTTGGGGAACTACTTAAAGTGCTGCTTTACAAGCTTTTCTTTCTATAGAAAAGTGAATGTAGGCACAACTATTGCATCCTTTCCAAAGCAAGCCTTTGCTTACAGTGATGGTAGACATGTATCTGTAAAGTAAAGAATGTGCAGAGAATAATCAAAACTCCTCCATTTCAAGTTTCTGTTAGTGTGGCTGAAGGGAAAAGATTTCTGAGTCCAGCGTCTGACTTTTTCCAACCTACAGAGCTCCACATAATCCTTGAAGTGAAGTTAAGACATAAAGCTGAGAGGTTTTCACATGACAACAGCAGGACGTGCTTTACTTTCAGTATGTTTGGGCGGATTTAGTGTTGACAGTGCTGAATTAATGTTAGCTTGTACTTGCAGCTCTGTATGAAATAAAACCAACATGTAATATCACACGAGTCCTTTTGGATGCACTGATGAAGCTTTCCTACCTGCTCTTGACTTCCGCTACATTAACCTTTGAGAGCGGCGTCTGCACGGAGCGTTGTGACTGATGATGCATGCGAGAACCATTTAGGATGCGAGAGCACAGAACAGATTGAGTTAAAGTGTCTCAAACACTTCCACATCCACAAACCATCACTTACAGTAACCTTTGCATTGTTTATCTTCCATATGCTTGCTTGTTTTGCAATACAATGCTTGCTGTTATACTTCACTACAGTAAGATATAAATAAAGATGCAACTAGATTATATAGCTTGTGATTTGCACTGTGATCAGGTCAACTTTGGGAACAAGAGAAAAGCAATTGGGCATGTTTGAGAAATCGACACTTCAACATTTTTTGCAAGTGCCGCATACTTACTGAGTACACACAGAGTACTTACAGGGTACTAATTGCATAAACATGACTGTAAGCTGGAAAAAGAAAAAAAGATGATGGGTGCGTGTTTGACAGTTATAACGCCCCACTGCGTCACTGATTTGTCCTGTATGTGCCAGCTTCGGTTTTCTGGTCTGACGTCAGAGTTGTGCTCGTCTAAGGAGCTTGGAAAGAAAACGACTGGGGTTCTTTAAGTTTTAACAAAACGTAATCTGACAAAATATCTATTATTCTAAATGAAATGACTAAACTGGCTAAAAATATTTTCTTACAGTGCTGAGATTTATTTTGGCTCCAGCTCTGTTCGAGACATGGTCTCTATAAAGGAAAAATTCAGATTTCATTTAATATTTCAGTCTATTTGAGTCTATTTCTACCCCCTGCAGAGTTAATAAATTATCACTCCATTATTTCTGACACATTCTACTAATTATAAAAAAAAATAAGAGACAACATGTTTACATGACTGCGAGTGACAGTAGTTCGGGAAATGGACACTAGTACACTTTGCAGTCTGTAAGCAATGATCACAGATCACTTGTGTGAAATCAGCCCCTGGCCCATTTAACCGTCAGGCTCTGGCTCTTCGCTGCCCATCTGACAAAAGCTGCTGCACCCTGAGAAAATACACAGAGCACCATTTATGGATAACAACATGCTCCGCTGGTTTCTCATTCCCGGTATTTTTTGCCTTGTTTTCTTCCACTATGCCCCCAGATAAGTACCTGACTCTCAGGATATTACACTGTAAACCACAAGCTATGTGATTTATTTATTTATTGATATTAGAGGGATGCACTGATCCAATACTTGAATCGGATGTTATATCAGTCCAATCCTAATTCAAAAAGCAGGATCAGATATTGTTGACAGTGGGTCAGTCTGTTTAATAATTCTATGTTTGTCTGCGATTACTACACCACACATCAGCAGCTGTTAGCAGGAGAGCTACAACAGTAACAGCAAAGCATCACCAGTTTAGACATATTTCACCTCAAACTGTGGTTGAGTGATTTGACACGACTGAAAAGCTCCAACATCGACAGTGCTTTCTGTATTACCTTCTCATTGGCAGCCTTTTATTATTAATAAAATAATCTAACACGGTGTGGTAAAGCAGATTATTATTATTTCACTTGTTAAGGAGGAAAGGCTGAGATGGTTTGGACATGTGCAGAGGAGGGATAGTTGATATACTGGACAAAAGATTTTGAAGATAGAGCTGCCAGGCAGGAGGAGAAAAGGAAGAACATAGAGAAGATTCATGGATGTAGTGAGAGAGGAGACGCAGGGCTGCTGTGACAGAAAAGGATGCGAAGGAGAGGGCGAGATGGAGACAGATGATCCGCTGTGGAGACCTCTAAAGGAAACAGCAAAAAGAAGCAGTAGTTGTCAGCTTTACTCCACTCAGGATGCTCGTGTTTGTATGAGAGGTGATGCACTCACATCAGAGCTGGAAAGCAGAAGCTGGTGCAGCTGTAAATCACAGCAATATACAGTAATGACTCTCACAGTGAGCTGAAGGGAGACTAGTGCATGATGAATAAAAATATATTATTATTTTATTTAGGCTATTAAATTAAATTAAATTTCCTTACGCATAAAAGAATGAGTCCAAGTCTCTCCCTCAGAGTGAGGAATATAGCTTATTAATTTGTCACAGGATCAATACCGTTTTGGCAGATACTCTGAGCCAGTGTCTCTCTATCATATTGGAACTGGAAAAAGTTGGATCAGTGTGTCCCTAACTGTTATAAAGTACTGCAGAAATCTTCACAGAGTCCTTTTAATGGCTTCTGGTTCCATGTCAAAGTGTAAACAGACAAACTGACGAGCTTCCTCCTCCACAGATGGGAAGCTGAAGATGTGGGTGTATGGTGTAGCAGCTGGAGCCTTTGTGCTCCTCATATTCATAGTGTCTATGATATACCTAGCTTGGTGAGTTGATGAGTTTAATCTCCCCTATAATCATCCTCCTCATCCTCATTCATGAAACTATTAACATTTTTTACCCCCCACCCACTCTGAGTTCAAGCGTCCCCTCCCTCACATCATTCCTGTTTTTGGTTTTGGATTTTTTTTGTCTTTACTTATTTTGCTTGCTTCATGCCCTTCCCATGTGAGAGCAGCAGCTACTGTGCTAAGGTGCATCGCTCACTTAAGGCCCAAGAGTCTGATGCCAATGGGACGGCAGTGTGGATGGGCCAAAATGCACACGAGATGACTTACACCTGCCCTGATTGCCAAGACCTAGCTCAAAGCAGCAGCAGCTAAAGAGGATGTGGAGGGTTCACCCCCACCCCGACACACCCTTCAGTATAAGTACCTGCAAGTCCCTGAGCTTTCCCTGTGACCTTTGTCAAGTTGTCACATGTCCTGCCTGACTGGCTCAGTGAAGGTGCTGGTCCAGGTGAGGGCAAACCACCCAGAATATGTTTCTCTCAGTTCTCGTAGAGATCTTTTAGCGCTCTTAGACACACTGATGTTAAGTCACCCTGACCTTTTCTCTACCCACTGCCTTATTTTAATTATAATCACGCACTCCAAGTAAATCTACACACATCACAAAGCCAATTTATAATTACAGCTGATTGCAAACCATAGTGTTTCTCTAAAAGATATATGACAGAGCCGCCGTGATGTCAACCATTTGTTTAGGACAAGAAAGAGTCCACGAAACATTGGTTTTTTAAAGACAGGTTACCCTGTTGTATGCTGTAAAGTAAGCTTACTATCGCTATATGACATCACTTTTTTAGTAACAAAGAATGTAACATCTGTAACAACATGATGACTTCCTGTTAAATGATGACGTTTATACTTATCAGGTCCAACTAATCACAAATAGCGAGGAGATATTAAACATGAATCCCAGAAGACAGCTCGAGAGTAAAGAGGTTGAATAAGAACTTGAAACCACTTCTGTGTCTGTACACTCAACAAAAAGTAAGAGCCAGGAGGCAGTCAGCTTACACTGAAAAACTGCAGAGAAAAGGTCAGCTCTGACCAAAGTTCAAAAGTACAGCTACCACCCACAGACTTGGTGTAGACGGACGTAGCTTGTAGGTCAAAAGAGTGAAGTGATGGTGTAAGTGCCTTAAGCCTGCGTTCTTTTTTAACAGCTAGCAGGAGGCGACTCCTCTGATTGTACAAAGAGACAAACTGAAACTTTCTGGGAGAAAAACCTTTCGCTCTGTTCTTATATGACCTTGGAAAACACTCGTTTTTTTGTTCTAAGGCTCCAGATTCAAGTCTTAGTGAATACAATACGATGCTTATTTTGGAAAGTCAAAAATAAGAGTTTTAAAACACCAGGATGGCAACATTAAAAACACTCAGCTCAACTGTTCCCATCAGGATTTCAATAAAGAAGAAAAGCGTTACAGCGGCTACATTCACGCAACGTAAGCCACGATTGTTACAGTCACCATTGTTACAAAACTAAACTGAAAGTAGTCATGAAAAACATTATACTCAGCTTAAATAAATAATAACATCTGCATTAATGCTATTTTTATGAGACTGGGATGTCCATATGGCTGCATTGTGCTTTTCTGAACTCCTTTTAAATCTGACCCAGACAAAGTTACATTATATACCCATGCATTATAGCTCATATTTTAAAAAACTAAAATAAGGGCTCAAAAAGTAAAAAAAAACAAAACCCAACTTCAAATAAAGACATGGACAAAAATAATGATAATTTTCTTAATACACAGTTAGGTTTAAATCCATACCTGTTTCATAAGCTTGTTACATGTTTGTATGAAAAACTGAACAGTTCAACTAGTAAAAATATTTGATTCCTCATAGAAATACAGGAAATTAGAAATGCTAGAGTCTCTGCACTGCTGAATAAATGCAGTTATTTTACAGCTTATTTGTTTTAGGTTATCAAACAAAGTTATCCATGCATATCATAAACTCAACTTAGAGAGATTGTGTTAATCACAAAACTGTGATGTATTTAAAAAAAACTTTTTATGTGTGAATACTTGTTAGCAGAGCGGAAAAAAAGTAAAAAGAAAAAAGTTACACTTCAAATGTTTAAAAAACAACATTAAAAATAACATTGCTACAGTGGACATGTTCTTCACCATCATATACTTTCATCATACTTCTCAGAGCTCGTGTAAAATTATTCTTCTCTCATTTAATTATTTTTTTTTAAACGAGGGTTAATACTAATGTGTGGGAATAATCATCTTGTTTAAACTCCAAGCAGAATATGAGCAGACTGAGATGATGACATTAAAGAGACATTTAAGTATTAACTCCAGGCAAGGTTTAAATCAGGTTTAGATCTCCACGAGGCTGAAGTGCTTTAATAAAACGATGTCACGCTGCCCTCTTGTGGCCAAAGATGGAACCACAGCAACACATGCCCTTTATTTCCTTCCCAATCAACTATTGTTACAAGATAAACACTCTTTGTTCCTCTGGGTTCCTTTACTTTAAAAGACATAATCTATAAAGTAGGATAAGAAGATAAGAAGTTCAAATAGCAATCAGTATTTTGTTAAATAAATTTAATATCAACCTTTGGTGCTTTTCTTTGACTTATATACTCTGCTTCGATTTGGCCTAAAACACGCTCTGTGTCACTTTTAACATCAGGAAATTTTAATGAACATTTTTTTTAACCTTCTTACTTTCTATTTTAAATAATCGTTTAACTGAAAAAGATTCTTTGTTATTAAGAACAAACACAGCTACAGCTGTAGTGTGATCACGCATCACTACAGATGAGGTGTTTGATGAACACGTTTTTGCTGCTTGCTTGAACGTTTGCTGTTGTTTACTCTGCAGCGACTTTATCAGCTCTTCATCAGAAAAACTATTCACAGGAAATTCCCTAGAGTGTTCCTCTGATTGTGCTCACCAAATCCAGTGCTTCAAAAAGCATTTCGGTACATTTCTCGTACTCTGGCTTTGGGAGGAAATATTAATTAGACTTTTTTTTCTGGTTAAAACTAGATAAAAAAAAAAATCTTAACAATAGAAGTTAAATGATAGAATACACAGCAGAACTAAATATTGGCTTTAATGATTTCAAAAGCCGTTCTCTATGGGATATCGGATGCTTCTGAAAATGTCTAATATTACACACCTCATTACTTTGACACACCCTGATGTTTAAGCAGCACTGAGAGCTCAGAGAAAAGCTTTGTGTCTTTGCTTCATCTAGAAGATTTTTTCCTCTCTGGTAGAAGAGGTCGGGCATGTGATCGTCTCTCTGCATATTAACTCACTAATAGCTCTTCATCCTTTTAAACTGAGATGTATGAGTCTCATTACTCACAAAAACAAACAAACAATAAAAACTGTTTGTTTAAAACCTGTTAACCAGTACAGTGACTGTAGTCTGGGCTCTACAGCTTTTTAGTTTTTAAGGTAACCTGAGTCGTAGTTTTTTTTATTTTCTTAGGAGGTTTTTTGTAGCTGTCAGATTTTGAATCCCATGAAATTTCAGAACCAGTGATGACATGGTTGAAATACAGAAGCCTAAAATAAGGTGCAATCGAATATTGAGTGAGCAGAACCATATTATATAAATAAAACCATACCTGATTTAAACTCTGGACCATTTTTAAATCATCATCGGCCAGTCCTGTTTTGACAACTTAAATTGCTCTTCTGCGATTTTTCACTAGCTTTTTTCAAACTGACCTAAATTTCATTTCAAGGATCATCAGTAGTAATCTGATCCTGGTATCCAGACATGACCCAGAGTGTCACATTATTACCCCCCCCCCCCCCCAAAAAAAAGCATGAAAGCATTCAAGCAAACCACCTGAGCTGTGATACATGCTATCCTGGGCCAGCATACTGAGTATTTTAGCCACAAACATTCACCAACTGCCTTAATCTTATGATTTGGCTCCCGGCCACTCAGTGCTCTTTCTCCAAAAATTAAGGAAATCACAACACTAGCAGAGGTAGCTCAGCAGGTTGAACGGCTCATCTGCCAGATGAGCCGTTCTACCAAAAAGATCAGGCTACTCCATTGGGTGAATGAGGCTTGTAGTAAAATGTGATTTGAGTGCTCAGTTTAATGGTCAGAGTGGGACTTCCAGGGAGTCATCAAAACAAGGCATGGCCGTTCCCAAGGAAATTGTCTATATGGGTAAATTAGCCACATTTAAGCAGGTCTGGGTCTTTTTTTCTTTATTGATTGTGTTGCAGAACTTTTGTCATTACTTATGCCAGATGTCACCATGATTGTCTAAAAATAAAGCACACACACAGTTTATGATGTGATGTAATATCTGCATCCTTTTTTAAGGTCAAAAACAGAAGTGAAGAACTACTTTTGAACAATTGCTAATGTTTTTATTAAGACTTAAATAATAATTTAATGGTTTTTAGGAAGTCTCGTTGGTTTTGTCATTTTCATGGGATTCAGAACAAAAGAGATCAAGGCTATCGTTACGTTAAGTATTGATAATTTATTTGTGGACTAGAGATACTTGAGAAGGTTCACTATCAGCTTAAAACTGGGAACAGGTATTTTTTAGATTATCAAAAAAAACCCCTAAAACTACAAATCAAAATTAGGAAGCAAAACACAATTCATATGGACATCTTTTGCATTTTTCAAAACACTTTCCCTCCCCTGTTTGTGACATCGCCTCACCTGCATTGTGTGTCTCATAACTGCCATCACATTTACCCAAACACTTCATGATTAGAGTGACAGCAGAGTTGTGTTCGGAGAATCTTTCAAGTGCCACTCTGACCCCGTTTTCATCTTTCCATACAGCAAAAAGCCAAAGAGACCTCAGAGACAGAGACAGCAGAATAACCGACTAAAACCTCTGACTCTCGCCTACGACGGGGACACGGACATGTAGTCCTCCACGAGCTGCTTCACCCAGCACTTCACCTGTCACAGAGACCCACTTCATCACGCCATTACAGTGAGCGACATGGATGTTTGCAGCGTGAATGGACACGTCACGGAGCGCAGAAATGACGGGAAATCCTCTTAGCAGAGACACTGGTGGGGTTTAACCATTTCAAGTAGAGCTTCATTCACTCCTCTTTTGTTTTCTCGACTATTTTCTTTTTGCAGAGCTTTTATGACCTCCAGCGTGTTCAAGGAAATGCCTTTTTTTTTGCCCCCTACACACCAGTATTTCTGTATTGAAAGACTTGTTTGAGACACTGGAAATGTTGGGCGCAGAAGACAGAACCAGCCCTCCTGCTGTCTTTGAACATGGCAGCGCAGGCTCCAGCTCTTCCCCCGCGCTTTTTCTGCTTGTCCCTAAAAATGCTGAGTAGCTGGAGGCTTAGGATGCTCTGACGCTTCGCACGTTGCCAAAAGTCACCGCAGGGAAGAGGAGGAGGGAGAGGAAAATCTCCATAAAAAGGTTTGGATTCCTTTTTCTCAATCCTCAACTGGGTTTTGACTCAAATCTCTTTTACGGTCTTGAACAAAAGGGAGGCATTACTTCTCTCTCTCTTTTTTTTTCGGCTTGATTCAGAGGCACACAGGCCTGTGTTTGTGGGATAAACCGATCTGTATGATGCTGATGGAGGAGTAGCCTGCAATCAGTTGTTCATGGAAACTACTGCCTGCCTGCCTGCTTGCCTCCACCCTTGCTTTGTTTCAGGCACTACATTGCACTATATTAGTGCAGCATGATATGCACATGTGACTTCTACTTTCTATTGCCATAAAACACTGCCTCTTCCACAGACAAAAAAACAAAAACATAAAGCAGAGGAACAGCTTCAGTCAACACGAGAACATTACAAGGGAAGCAACAGCGACAGGAAGGGACGTTTAGACGTGTCACGTTCGATAAAACAGGTGTGAATCTCAAGTAAATATATGTATAGATTTTATTTCTCACAAACATCGGACTTTTTGGTTGTAGTAAAGTCGCTTTCGTGGTTTGTAGATTTCGTCTGGTGTCATCACTTTATTTCTGCCCAGATGCAACTACGATATCAGCAGGTATTAACTGATCGCCTGCTTTACAAGTTCTTTTTTAAATACTTTTTTTTTTAACTCTTTACATACAACAGTTCATGTGCAAACACTCAAATTTTGCAGTAAGTAATAAAAAAATGGACACTGCAAAATTTTAATCATTCATGTCATGCAAATGTCGTTTCTGCCTTACTGACGATAACTGAATACTAACAGTCCTCTAATACAGTTTAATACTTGAATGGGGCAAACGTCGACACTACAGTACGTTTAGACAAAAAAAAATGAAAAACAACGAAATTTTCTTTCGAGGTTAGGTAGATGGATCGAACCAGTTTTTAAACTTTTTCATGTAGTAAGTATTATAGGTGCTCTATTGTTTTCAGTCACACGAAACGAAGATGAAATATTAAAAAGAAAACAATCTGTACAAACAAGTATACAATATGTTAATAATAAGAGAACACGCTTCTGAGTTCAACGTAAAAGCAAAACTGGTGTGGAGAATGTTTACTTCTTTTTGTTGGATTTGTAAATAACAGCAATTTTTTTATTTTTTGGAGAAAAAAAAAAATCAAAGTATGTGTACATTTATTTTGTATTGCACAGAAAACGTTTAGTTTGAATATTGCAAAGTGGGTGTATGATATTGCTGATTGTTGTTACCATGATGCAAGTTGTATGTTGTGACAAACAAACAAAAAAGGAAAGCAAAAAGAAGCGGAAAAAGATGAAGAGTCGGACATTTTGTACAGGTTGTTTATATGTATGGGAAGAAATACTAAAAATAAATGCGGACACGGTTGTAAACACACAAAGAGAAAAGTTATGGAGTCTTTTTTTTTATTATTACTTTCTTTATATGTTCATTAAGGAAAAAAACCTTCAAATAAAAATACTTAAAACTGGCATTAAAGGAGTTGGAGGCTGGATTTTGTATTAGAGAGCCATCATCACAGCCATCCCCTGTTTGCTAGCACTCTAATGGCAATAACACACTTCAGTGCATAAACTGTACAAAAGAGATGGATGTAGCCACCTTAAACTTACTCACTGGTTTCAACAGCTGTTATAGACTCTAGTTTCAGTCGGGCATAGCTTCTAGATCTGAAAACTCCACAAGTACCTCAAACCAGCATTCTTTTTAATGGCCACTGGGGGGCGATACCTGTTTTGCAAAATGCCTTCAGGTCCAATAGAAATCTATAGGAAAACACTCAGATTTGATCTCTGACCACTATCCTGCCAAGTTTGTGATCTCTGTCGCTGTGTTAGGGCTCACCACAGTGGGTCATCTCACCCTATCCCCTTTCCTCTGCTCCTCTTTGTGTGCGTAAAAGATGAATGTATGTTTATGTTTATACTTATTTAAGAGGGATAATGCATATTAATTAACAAAACTTCTTAAATTCATGTGTCAGATTTAGCCATACAGGCTAATTTCCCTACAGTCCCTGGATGTTTCACAGTCTGGAAGGTGAAGCCTACGCATTAGGGCCTTAAACACAGATATCTGTAGTCATACTGACCAAAACATGACGCCCATATAAATCTTATCCAGGGACTGCACAAACCTTCATGGCAGAGACTTCATGGCAACTACATTGACCTTTTAGATCACCTGTGGTTTTATTGAACATGACCTCAAATGAGTGACTGAGACAATAAACCCATCAGGGAATTGTTAACTGGGGTCTGAGCCATTTTCCTATAGGACCAATGTCTTTATTCTGCCCCCTGGTGGCTAGAATGTAGGTTGCAGGAACATAAATGTAACAAAACAGAGAACAGAGGAGAGCAGAGAGACCACAACAGACCTTTACACTGAGCTGAAAGGAAACGGGGGCACATAAAGTAGGTAAATATTTTACCCTCTCAAGACATTAAAACACTCAGTAATCTGTTTTTGACAGTCGGATTACAATACACTTAGAGGAGGTATGACTCTCTGTACTCCATCAGATCTTATATAACAAATAGTTGTGTATATGCAGAGCGGCCGAACTACACATAACTAGCTCACTGGGATTGTGTCCATTAAAAGCAATAAGTATTTTCTCTTATTTGACAAAAAGCTACATTTTACTGTTTTTCTTGACAATTTCATGATCAAAAGTGATGCTTGAGTAAACCAAGATAATAGATAGATAATAACAATGGTATATAGTGCATTGTGTTCAGACTGTAAAAATTGTAGAAAAAAAGGACGAAACTGAGGCTTGAACAAGAAACAAAATATGTTTGTGCGTTTTAGTTAAATTCTTAGCAGTCAGTCTAATTAGTTTGTAATTTTTGGATTCTGACAAGATTAATATTAAACTGAGCATTTTTTTTTGATAGAAGTGCACACTTTCTAAATTACAGTGTTTTTCTGCAGCATGAACTCTTACAGAAATTTCTCAAACACAAGCTTAGGTCTGTCAGAACCCAGAAATAAAAAAGTAAATAAAGAGTTTTACAATTTCAAATCTATTACTTTCTTCCTAAGACTTTTATTTAAATTAAAATGTGCATTCAGTGTGTTATGTTTTCATGGAGATAAGTAATTATGGAAATTACGCTTGTAAATTTAATAGCCGTCCTCTTTCATTTCCCATGGTTCTCTGAGAAACTACATTATATTAGTTACGAAGCATTAAATGGAGAAAATGTGCAATCAGGCAGAAAACTGGTCCAAATCAACAACTGCAGAGACGGGTTAAATCAAGTTTCCTGTTTCTCCGCTGCAGTCAGATGAGACTGAGCCCTGTTCATACTCAGTGACGACATAAATCTGAAATAACAGGTGACACATAAATGATTTGTTAGTGTAAAACTCTCAGTAACTCTCTTTAACAGCTGGATGTTAAGCTAATTGCAAACATTACTCAAGTGGGAGTAAATTGGGCTTTTCTTTGCGTATTAATACATTTTTGGTGCAATACAGAGTGTCCTGCATTTGCTCAAAATATTAAAGGAAAACGTTACCCATCATTTTAAGTTTTGAATAACAACAGTGCTGTATTTGCTGTTTTCTTTACACATATTAATTCCAACAAATGACACCATCACAAGCCACAAGTGCAGTCTTTATAAAAGTAGCTTAAATTATTGAAACAGCTGTTTTTTTATTTTGTTTTTTTATAATTGCTAAATTAACTGAAAGATTTTGACCACGAGATGGCAGATTTTTCCTCCTATTTACATCTGAATTATTTCTTTATTTAACTTAGTTAGGAATTACTTCCAACTGTTCTAGTATTTCGATGTGTATTTGCTCATTTTATTTTTAACTTACCAGTTTCTGACCATCTTCTAGGTATAATAGTGACGGGAATTCTGTACAAATGTTGAGCTAATGCAGTGCACGTCTCAGACTGGGAGCTACCCTGACTAGTTATGCTTTAGTCTCTGACTCACTGCACCATCTTGAGGTCAAACGTGGTATTACTCAAAAGTACAGCCAAGCCTCAAACTTCAGCTGATACCTCTTTGACACAATACAGACAGCTTGGCCATCATGCAAATTCAAATATAGCTCTGTCTGCTCTTACAGTAAGTTTTCAGGTGCCCATGTGAACAGAGGGAAAAGTTTCACTTCATCTTAATGTAACTAACAGGGGACAGAATTTGGTTAGGGTTAACAAGAAGCTAAGAAGCTTTTAATTAAATAAAGTTTTAGCATTATTGTATGAAATTCCCTTTGTATTCCTATCTGCCCTCTGCAGCACTCTGTAAATATCTGCATGATTTTGGTTTAAGTCTGCCGATTGAAGCCTCTTACCAACTTCAGAATGAGCACTGTGGGTTTGTTTCACTCCACTTCCAGTGGAAACATTTCCAATCCAAGCATGTTAATGTTTAAATGTAACTTGTGTAGTAGGAATAACTATAAGGTTTCAGTGTGGGTCCAAACAGATGTCATCTGTGGCTGCAAGAAAGACTTTTTGACCGATAGCCTGTCCTACAAACTGGGGGCGTGGAGTTTAAAAGACATTGGCATTTCCCGGACAGAGAGCGTCTGCTGTAGATTGTATCAAGCTGCTTTACTGGATCTAATTATTTTAGAGTCTGACCCATCCTGCTGATTAAAACTTAGGATATCTCAGCCTCTCCAGCTTCAATCTCAACTGCTTTTGTCTTTCTTTCTTTTTTTTAATCTGAAGTCCAAAACTTTCTCCAAGTTCAGACTAAATGATTAATATTATTAGTTTTATTCTCAGCACATTTACAATGACTGTGTGTGGAAACCATTATTTAGTACCTAGGCGTAATTTAACATAACAATTTCTTCATGATCATAGGGATGCCTGGTTCATAAAGGTGGCTGGTATTTTGACCATTATGGAGCGCCAACAGTGTTAACCCTTTAAAACCTGAATCATGAAATAACTGCCAGAAATCTTTAATTTTTTGATAATGGAGTATTTGTTGAACATAAAGAGAAAATATATAAAAATATATCAAATTTTAATCTGCAGTTTAGTCATTAAAAATGTGTCATGCAATTTATATGATTTTACGAGGGTAAAAAAAAAATGTCACACTGATGATGTAGAAGTCTCAAAAACTCACAAAAACACTTGTATCAAATACAATACGCTGGGCGTCAAAGGGTTAAAATGCAGTTTTTCATGCTTGATTCCAGGTCAGAGTAGAGGATGCACAACATTAACACATCAAGAGGAGGGATGATGTTCTTGAATCTCACTGGGCTTGCTGCTCACAGTGAAAGGAAGAAAAATCCAGTGCAGCTGACTGCCACTAGATGTCAGCCCTTGATGATGTTAAAAGTTGTTTCTCAGAAGTGTGAACCTCCTTCTCTTCTCCCCCAGTCTCCTCTCTCCCTCCCCCTTCTTCATTCCATCTTTTTTCTCTCTGTCCCTTCCCATCCACTCCCCCCACTCTCTCTCTCTCTGAACCTCAGAGCGCGCTATATAAAACATCCCTCCACACTCAGATATACAAACACCTCCGTTCCCACCACAGCGCCTCCGAACCCTGCGTCAGAAAATACCCCAGTACTCACTTGAAGCGTTTGAACAGCAGACACCTGACCCTTCCTGAATGAGCTGGAGAAGACTCCTTTCTTCTCCCGCATCTCTGGACCGTCTTCTTCACTCTTTATTTCTCCTCAAGTTTGGCAGCTGATAACGGCTCAGAAGGAGATTTGTTTGTTTGTTTGCAGCAGCTGAGAAAATCAAGGACTGTTTGACATGAGGAGAGACGTTCCACAAAGAGGCATGAAGACCACATGTCTGTGGACTGCCGCCGTGCTGCTGTCAGTCATCTCTCTGGTGAGTTAAATATTATTTTGATTTGACCTTTTTTTAAATTCTCCCATCGTTTAATATCTCTGTGATTAATGTTTGCAGTTTTCATAAAAAGACATTTCTACAAGTGAGTTTCAGTTAAATCATCAAACAAGCTGGAATTGATCATTTTGAGGTCACGTTGCTGTCTCATAGTGTGGCCAATCTAATAATATAGTCATTTCAGACACATGTGATCTGCATTATAGTACAGTTTTTAAGTCCCGGGATGATCAGTTTTCTAACATATCTATGCATTAACTCATTAACATCAAGATGAATTAACCAATCTCAGCATAAACACAAACTATGCAAATCCAAATCTGCATCTTGACAAATCCACCCTCACACAGTCCCGCTGGATATTTCTCCCTCAGCACTATTCATTCAATCCTCGCTTTGCATTTCCCCCCCTTTTTTTTTTCCTCCCATTTACAGATGTGGTCCAATAAGAATATATTTGGCAGTACGGCGGGGAACAGCCTGAGCCCATTATGGCAAACATACCAGAATGCTCCCAACTCAATGCCTTGACAGTTTGTGACAACCCAATTCCTTTAATCCTTGAAGAGACAGTAACCCCTCACCCGCTGATAAATCTGTCAACAAAGCAATCAAAGCAGAACAGGAGCCACTCCTCTCTCTAACAAAAATTCCATAAACTTAATCCCCACAAACTTGACTGGCCTTAAAAAGCTCCCGTGGTGTTATCTGTGTTTAATTTGCATAGTGATGGAAAGAAGTCAATTACTATTAATTATTCTCTACAACTTAATACCCATTATCGAATTGAATTCACCGTCTTGAAAACCATAAACTCAATTTCACAGCTGACTAAGCGCACTAATCATTTCACCCCTCCCACTTTTTTTTGGCTTTATGGAGCCCTTCCTGCTTTAAAGGAAAACAATTCATCGATTTCAGAAGCAACAACATTAACAAACACGGATTCCCACCACCCCGTCATGATGTAAAGACAA
The DNA here is from genome assembly GCF_900408965.1 of Simochromis diagramma. Lineage (NCBI taxonomy): Eukaryota > Metazoa > Chordata > Actinopteri > Cichliformes > Cichlidae > Simochromis > Simochromis diagramma. The sequence goes on from NW_024386860.1 coordinate 14,779,101, forward strand.
ACAATCATTAACTATGTGAGATATATGTACAACAGCATCATGGTAGTGCGAGTTGATCTCATAGCATCACTTGACAGGAGTGTGTTTTTTTCCAGACTGAGCTGCCAAATTGCTTCGCTATGCTTTAATGGGATGATCATAATTGTTTCGTACTTGGTGCATCCTAAGCTTTTGCCTGCAGCTCCTTCAACAGATTGACAGACCCATGGGAACCTCACAAACTTATTTTGGCCGCCTTTGAACCAAGTCGTGTGTGAAATAATATGATTATGCATTTTTCCTCTGGGTAAGTTGGAAAACTGGTGGCTAGATCCCCCCCTTCTTCTTCTTCAAACTGCCCCCCACCCCACCCCCCTTCCCACAAAATCCCGCAGTCTGTCCGCGTACAGTATTTATCCTCCTCAGAAGTCATGGTAATAATTGTGCCCTGGCCTCTCAAAGCGGCGCTGCAGTGATAGGACTCAGCTCCATCCACAGCTGCCTGTGATGTCTTGACACACTTTGTGATTTGTCATCATCTCTGACCCCCCTCAGGTAACACTTTGATATCACTGGGAGAAAACAGATCTAAACTCTTAGTGGGCGTCAAATGCCCTCAGCTGGTCCATCAGCTCAACTGCGCGGGGACCTCACAAGACGAGACAAGTTAAATTCACTGTAAATGACTATGACGACAAGCGCCCAGTTGGAAAATAATCCAAAGACAGCATCAGCACTCTAAGGACTCTTAAAGTACTCTCCCGTCTACTGTCAAACACAGAGAACTGGCTCTAAATGGAAGATGATATTTCATAAACCAACTGGTGGGAGTCTTATGTTAGAATTGTCTGTGATTCATGGCGTCTAAAAGTTGTAAATTAGATTAAAAATAAGCTTTTATAGAGACTAGTCTCACACCTGAAAAGTCACAGGTCTGATCCTACAACAGCCACATGTCCTTCAGCCAAACCCTAACCCCTTAATAGCTGCTCATATTTTAAGCTTCTCTCCATAAGAGCATCACTTTAATACCTTAAATTTAAAAAAAAAAAATAAAGCTGCAGGGCTCCCTTTTCCAAACTTTTTTAAAAAGGACGTTCTCTAATACAACTTTATATAAAACACTCATGATCATCTTGTAATTTTCTGCTAGACTTTAACATTATTACATCACAGTCCTGATCTTCTTTTTTCCAATCTTGGGTTGGTGACCCGGCCAACAGGTCTTTGCTTTTCTTTTCTCTGATGCTCAATACTTTTACCTTTTATCACAGAAAATATTTAAATCTGAGATGACTTGAACTGCTCACAATTCAAATATGCATCACAAGTAGGGACCGGTTCGTTTTAAGGTTAGGAACTAGTCTCTTAAGGCAGGGTGAACCACAACAACCACACCTTTGATAAAAAAAAAGGCAAATGAGTGCAAAACAAATTCCATCTTTTTGTTGTTTATTAAAATAGAATAATGATAAATCGCTATCTGTTAAGCAGCAGCTCTAATGTTGCGGCTGAACTCACAGCACCTAAGCAAGATTGCAAAGTGGAAACCCACATCTGCCATCAGGCCGGCCGCTCTCCATTCTCCCTCTGTTAAACCAGAACTGTCGTACCCACAAATCCTTCCCGCACAGCAGTCGCAGCAGCAGCCGCAGCATTCAGGTAAATGAAAACTGACACACACTTTCATTCTTCCTCACAAGGTTTTGTGTACAGCCCACCGCAGAGTCATCTGGCTCCTCCGGTAGTTCTATTAAAGGTGGAATTTGTTGGCTGTTCGGGGGTCCAGTCCCATAGAATATCCTCCGAGCTCCCGAGGGAACGGGGGGGTTGTTTATCTTCCTGTTTCAAAGAGCGGACGCCTGCGCCTTATCACAGCCTCGCCAAGAGTAGATAGCATTTAAGTTGTCCAACAGCCTGCCTATATGCTGCATCTGGCAATCAGAGTCGTTTCCTAAAGGACTTGTGCATAGCGATGCTGTTAGCGTTATCTTGTTGAGGGATTCTGCCTCATATGCCGAATCTGGGAATTATATTAACAGACAGTTAAATGGGGTTTGGGGGGGAGGGGGTGGGAGGCTCCTGCATGACAAACTGTAAAACGAAAAGTTGGGCTATGAAATAAAAGCATCTGAACGTGACTGAAAGATACAGTATCTCTGAATGGAAACACTGCATTTAATATATATTTCACAAATAATTTTTTTTTACTGCAGATTTTCCTCAAGGCTTTGACTGACTTCCCTTTATATATTTAAAATATTTTTTTAGCCTCCATCAAGGGGGTTTGGCAGAAAAGCAAGGAGGGTTTAACTGGTTTAAATTATGGGAAACACAGACGCTACACAGATATTGCAGACAAAGCTTCACTCTCCTGAGTCCTCAGACTTTATGAAATTGTAGTACACAGTTAAACCTGCTGATAGGCAGTATCTCTTATTTTTAGTTTTAGTTATTTTTAGATTTGACTAAAATATTTTAATAACTTTTTCGAAATTATCAACATCTTTTCCAACCATTTTCAGCTACAGTTTTAGATTTTTAGCCATCGACTTCCCTTATTTGTGTGCTGCTGGAAAATGTATCAGCAAAACCTTAAAACGTAATTTATTCAATTGTTCATCATAGTCCATTACTAATTATTATTATACAACTAACTAACTAACTAACTAACTAACTAACTAACTAACTAACTAACACTGAGCTTTAAACGATTACGTCTGATATCCTGAATTATTTTTATCATTAAGAAATCCCACGCAAAGAATCACTCAAAAAACAGAAAGTTGACACATTTGGTGATGTAGTGTTTGTTTCCAGTAGCGGGATGGTGTATGTGGGGTTTGCCCAAAATAAACTGTAGTGTGTGTTCACTGTAAGGAAGAGAGAAATGAGCCAGTGAGGCAGGATGGATTTTAATAGTTTGTGGACAGAGGACTTGTCAGTGGGATCGGTTCATTGTTGGCTTTGGTGTTTTTGCAGGATGTTGACGAGGAGGACAATGTAAAATATGGGACCCACTCTATACAAGTGTTTGCTAACAGATAGTATTATAATATATGTCATATAACAGACAGTCAATTGTCACATATTAAAATATCTAAAATAAATAAATGCTAAATTATGTAAACATATATATTTTTTACATACTTTACAGTTATGTAATATTTCTGTCTCACTGCTAGTTGTTTTTATTTTTCATTATAAAAACTTGTTTTTAAAGGCAGAATAATTTATTGTATATATTCTGGTGATATTTGTAAATTATAGATTGTCTAAGATTTGTTTTTAGTAAATTTAACTTACTTTTATCCAAAATGTTCCAATATTATTATTATTTAATTTGAAATAATACTGCTCTTTGTCTTCTTGGGGAATAGTAGATGGTGTTACTCAGCACTACTGGGAGCAATGGTCTCACAGATTGTAAACATTAGTTATGGGTATCTTTATGATAACTACCCAGTATTGTCATTCACATATATTTTCTTGGTTTTTTGGTATTTTAAAAAGGCATTTCACAAAATTGATGTGAGATTTTCAAATTACTTTTCTTAAAAATGTTGTATTTACAAATTGATTTTAAATAGCTGAACTAATTTTATGTTCAACTATTTTATTATTCAACTAATCTTTAATATAATTTCTCTATAAAAGCTTATTTTGGTTGCAAGTCAGTCTAATGAATGTCTTTAATTTTATGTCAGACTTTAAGATTTGCAAAACCTTTGGCACAGTCCTTTGCAGCAGTAGTTTCCACATTGGGGGTGATGACCTTCTAAATGGGTGACAGCATACATCTGAAATTAAACAAAGGAAGACAAATGTGTTGATTTTTTTCAGATTTGGATTTAATTTTGTTTTTCATTCACGTAATATCTGATAGTCCTGCATTTAAATGATGATCAGTTCCTTCTGTTGAGTGAAGCCACACTTGGAAACAAGCGTCTCAAGTGGCTGCCTCTTCGTTTTAGGGTTGTGAGCCACTGCTTTGCTAATAATAAACACAAGTTAAGTGCAAAATAAACTCCATCTTTAGTCATGAGCAATGTTATTTGTCATTTTGATATTTCACAGTACACAGTAGTGACAAACCAATATCTGGTAAAGCCAAAGCCATCAAAGTGTGACTGTTGACCTTTACGCTGCCATGTTTGTTTGTCTCTTTCTTCTAGTTTCGCGCTTTATTCTCTGTACTATCTCTTTCAGGCACATTCATGCATCTAGCACACACTCCCTTTGTGCCTCACTTGCATGTTTTTAAAGCCAAGGAGAGGTAAATCTTGGCCCTCCGAGTGTTGGTGCAGTCAGTCGGGGGGTTCTGGATATAAACGTTGCTTTAGTCAGGACTGCCTCTGATCTGCCTAATCTCCCCAGGCTGGATTACAGGTTGGGTTCTAATCCGTGAAGTGGGGTCTCTGTGAATGTGCCTCCGAGTGCTCTAATCCAGAGACTGTCAGGTGCTTTAGATGAAAGCTAATTGCATGTCACAGTTTGGGGACCAGACATAACGCTGGTGACAACAGAGCAGAGTTTCCACAACAAGGAATTAGGTCTGACGATGACTGGGCACGCACTTCAGATGCGCTGTGTAATTTTGATAATCTTGGAAGAAAATAGTAAAGAAATCCCTCAAAAAAAATCTGATTCCAGTGACACATCCTCTTAGAAAATTATTCATAACACGAAGTTGCAGGAAATCATGAAGCTTTTCAAAACTCACTGAGTGCGATTTAATTTCCTGGTTGAAGAAACGATAAAGATCCTAAACCCGCTTGGATTTTCATTGTTTGGAAAATATTCTTTACATTTACTCCTCAAAATTCTGCAGCAGCAGCAGCTGCATGAGCGCGCACACGCGCGCACACACACACACACACACACACTTTGAGTTATTAGCTAGACAGGCATTTAACCAAGCAGTTTGCTAATATCCCTTGATCTGGTTTTGGGATTCCACTGAGACTGAAACCGAGAAGCACCAGTAATTACTGCACTCTGAAAATGATATTTCATTTGATCATTAGAGACTACAGTCTTTTAACAACCCAGAATAGAAAAATTAATGGGCTTTACAGTTTGGATTACTGGCCAAAGGTCATTTAGACTCAATTAATTCATTTTCTTTACTACTGGAAGCATCTTCAAATAAATGTATGTTTAAACTGGCCTTGGTTCAAGTCTAACCAAGTCACTGGTTTTCCTTAGAGGGGAAAGCTCCAATGATTTTAGTCTTGCACTAACGTAATCCTTATTTACTTCCTGTTTATTTTTGCTCATTTATGGAGCAGCCCCTCATTTAATTCACTGTCTGAAACAAGCTACTGGCTAAATAAGGGGAACAAAACATGTGATGACAATCGTACACGACTCTCTAAACATCTCAGCCTTGATATCAGAGTATCTGCAAATAAGGTGTTGTTTTCTCATGTAGCTCAGTGGTGTTTATCACAGTTGGATCAGCTAAAAGACTTTGAAATGGTTTAAAATTGTATATACAGTATATATTTTATGTTTCTAAAGGGAGGAAAATATAACATCAAAACATACTGAGCCAATCAGCCAATGATTACTGGCCACTTAACAATCAGTGTTCCCCTAATTGTTATGGCTGAGGCTGCATATCCACATAGAACTGGTAAAAATTTACATACTGCTTGCATAGCCTGAAGCAGACCTACTATGCTCATTTCTGATACATGCTACTATTCTTGGACTCTGCTAAAGTATCTTTGCGTGCTTCTCAGCTGAAAATAATAATTTATTCCCAGTTCATTCATAGTCGAAAACAAGCTGATTTAGCACCTTTCCCTTTCAGACAGCTTTATTTTGATTGGTTTTCTCTGCTGAACATTAGATGTGAACGGCAGCACCTCTGTGCACATAGAATGACCAAATAGAGCTCAACACTGAGGTTCCAGGAAAAAAACAAAAGACATTCTCCATAGGGAGTTTGATTATGAGCCATAAGGTTATAACCATCCAAAGCAGACCTGTTACGAGGTGCAACATTGTGAAATAATAATATGTGCTTCTGTAGGAATCACAAGTCTATATGATAAGAACCTTGTTTTAATAAAAATGTCTTTTATTCTTTTCTGGAAAAAGAACTACCCTACCTGCAATCTTAAATTCAGACAGTGATGTCTCAGATTGGTGGAGGTCGCTGTTACCATGGAAATGTTTAAACCCATGAAAGTCGGGTTGCTAAGTGAGTGCAAAACTTCTGAAACTGCAAGAGCGGTGGTTGCAGTGAGGAACAAAGCACTGTAACCCCACACACATGCACCGCAAACTGTAGATATATATTCAAACTTACACTGTTATTAACCATACCGACGCTATAGTAAAGGATTAAACTTAAAAAGGCTGACAGTCATTCACTGTGGAATCTGGGATTTGCAGTGGGCATTGGGATGAGTAGTTCCTAAATCGTTAGAAGTAATCATGTATCTTTGTAATTATGTAATTATGTCGTGCACTTTTGACTTTTGCTAAAATCAGAATTATGTTTTTATGGTCATGATTTACCTCATAGCATAAAAGTCTTCTGACAGTGGAGAAAAAGTGGACAGTCACTGTTGCGCTGTATAAGAAATCCACTCTCAATGACATCATGCAGAGGTTTAAGTAGACAAACTGCCTTTAACTGAGTGTTTTGCAGTGCTCATTTTGACAGCAAATTTTGATCTAGTTTTAGTAATTCTTTTGACTAACATCTCATTAAGTTTTAGTCATAATTTAGGCATCTGAATTCCTTTAGTTTTAGTCGACCAACTATCAGACGATTACTTCCAAAGTTGATTCAGTTGACAGTTTGTCATATTTTTACCCGTGAGAGCTTCTCCACACGGCTTACAAAGAGTCTTATTTTCTAAATGGGAAATGTGTCATATGTCTACTGTTCGCTTCTTCCCAAGCGTTGACATTTTGTCCCATTTTCATGAAAAACAGGAAGAATGAGAGCTACCTGTACGATTACGAAGACAGGAAAAAGAAGAGGCTGTACCGTTTCCCTGGGGCAGATCAAATGTGCGGATCAACCTCACTGCACAAGTAGATCACTTCCAAACCGGTCCCGCCTTTCTATCCGGCTTAATTTTAGTTCTGATTGGATCCCGTCTCTCCAGAATATTTTCATCTTATTTGCATTTGTCGGCAAAAGTGCCAATATAGTTTTTGTCCTCATGCATCAGTTTTTATTTAATTAATGTTTTTGTCAGAAAAAAAAAACAACTTGTTGCTGAAAACTATGATGACAAGTTTTTGGTTAACAAATGTAACACTGGTGTTCAGAGCAGTGTGAAGACTGAGGTTTTGGCTCACTGGGGTTAGCTGGACATATTCTGACCTCATCAACTGAAACTTTGGTCATGCTTAATATGAAGACCCACCTTTGTAACAATAAGTATGAAAGTCTTGAATAAAAAACATTAGTGCTTTTAAACTTAACAACTGCAACAAGAGCAAACCTAGAATATTCTTAAACCAAAGAAAAAGGACTGAACTGTAATGGCATAATAGACTTTACAGCTCCCCGGCTGACAGTCTGTAAGATACTATTTCACTGAACTTTTACATCCTAAGGAGCTTTATGTTTGACTATAATGGTGCCAATAAATCCTGGAAAGGAAGTCTCCCTCATCCTCACACTCACTTTATCTTTTTACAATGCATCACCACTGACAGACTTTTGTTTCCAGCAATGAAAGACAAAAAGGGCTGTTCATTAATGTGGTTTAACTGCCCCACTGCGCAGGGAAACTGCTGAAATTCAAATTTTTCTCTTCACCTTGTCACTCTAAACATCTTGCTGCAAGGTTCTTGCATTTTTCCCTTTATACTTATTAAAACTAACTAGAAGCAAAGGTCTAGCTACCTTTGAACCTCTGCTCAATATAAAGGTATTGATTTGACTCTGGAGTATCATGTTGCTTTTAAAAAATTCTCTGGCTACATTCCTTTATTCAGAGAGGCAGAAAGATCACAATGCCAGTAACGCTTCGTTCACATCAGGTCATTCATCAACAAGGCCTCTTCAAAACAACTGGAGGCCATCCTTTCAAACTCCTCCATTCTCAATCCAAGTGCATAAAATGAGCAGGAGCTTCAGAGAAAGATCTCAGCACTTGCAGTTTACTCAGAGAGTGCCGTACAAACTCCAGCTTACACTACAACAATGTCATTCAGTGAACTTTCTGAATGAGAGAAGACCTTATTTTCAGCGTATTGATCGTGGGTGAAGGTACAAAATGTAAACGCTTCGACCAGATAGATCTGCTGTCACGTTCCTCGGACGGGGCTTGGACATCACTGTCACAAGCCTCTGTGGGGTGCGCGGGAAATCTTTGCTCTCTCATCTGTGTGATTGTTAGAGGAGAGAGACAGAATGAATCATCAATCATCCATTCAGGGTACATTCAGCAGGTAATAGTCTGCTGTTGCATCACGTCTGCTCCTGAGAAGCGCTTCATTCGTCTCGATGTATGACAGGAATAGCCTTAATCTTGATAAGGACATTTCACACACTGTAAGACTTTCTCACAGCGTTAAAACCGTTTTTGACAGACGTATTTGTACATGGATAATGTGCATAGATTTGTTGATGTTTTCCTGCATTTGCAAAGGATATTCATTTTGATCTTGTTAGCAAGCACTCAGCACGAACACGTCTACTCGAAGCTGTTGCTAGGCAGACTGCTGATATTGGACGACTCTACGAGAACCTGGCTTATACTTAATAAAAACATTTTAATATATTCCTTTAATAAAATACTTTCATAGTAGCTGCAGTAAGGATGCTTGATTAAGGATGAAATCATAATTGTTCATTTTTCATGAACTTACCATTTATCAGACTTTTTTTTAAAGCATATTTTTAAAGCTAAATATGGGCCAACTAACACAGAACATAAGTCACATGAACTAAGTGGATAAAGAGCTCAAAAATTACGAGTTAAAGAAAGTTTATGTAGTATTGGTTTTGCAAATATTATAGAAAAGAAACTAATCAAAACAAATGGCCTAAATGTGGCCATTTTTCTTTTATTTAGGAATAATTGTACATAATATTTGCAGTTTATACGCTAAAAGATAGATACGTCAGCTGTTTGTTTGTTTTTTACAATACTGTGGCCCGTACACTGCACAGTTACAGGAGCACATTTGAATAACTGCCCTGAATGTGAACACTGAATGGGATTCATTAATCACTGCAGAAGTTTTAGCCACGGTGGCCTTTTGCCAGTTACACCTCAACACTTCTCTATGCCGCACTTAGGCTACGTTCACACTGCAGGTCTTAAAGCTCAATTCCGATTTTTTGATCAAATCCGATTTTTTTGTCTGCTTGTTCACACTACAAATAAAATGCGACAGCAAACGCGCTCTAGTGTGAACGCTCAAAGCGGCCCGCATGCGCAAAAGAAGACGTCACACACAGCGCGCTCTGTTTAGACCCAGAGCAAACAATATTGTTTGACTGATGGCCCTTAATATAAAGACTTCGGACTTTATGTTCCCTAATTTTTGCTTTAAGTTATTTTGTTATTTACATAATAATGTAGATAACCTAATAATGATCCTTATTGCTGTTTTAGAGAAGCGGTGCTTCAAAGGTTAGTCGCAGATTTCTGTCAGAATCTGCAGATTATACAGTACAAATAAAATGTTCACGTTTCTCCAACGTTGTCTTCCCAACAGTTTCACTGACATCTACGCTGGATGGCCAGGAAGCGTTCGAGATGTCTTCTCCGGCGCTGATAATTGGCGTCTGTCTTGTGTCAGTGATGTAAAAGACGATTTAATGCGACATGACCGTTCAAACAGCAGCAGTCGCTTTCTAAAACATCGGATATGTATCGGATTCAGTACCACATACGAAAGTGACCCAGGTCGGATTTGAAAATATCGGATTTGTGCCGTTCACACTGTCATAGCATGATCGGATATGGGACGCATAGGGTCCAAAAAAAAAAAAAAAAAAAAACGGATTTGATGCGCTTTCGCCTGCAGTGTGAACGTAGCCTTAGACACTGTGTACATCACACATCCACGACGCACAAAGTCTAAACACGAAATAAACAAAATAATCGCAGCCGTATTGAAGTAATGAGCTGAAGTTAAACGTTAACAGTCAGTAATCAGTGGTGAGTCCAGACTAGCAGGTGTTTTTGGCAGAGGTGTACAAGCCCAACAAAGGCAGCTGGAGGAAACCATTAATGATCCTTCCACAGGTTCATCTACAGAAACCTGGATATGGTGCAATCATCTGAACCAAAGACTCTTTTTGCCATCTTGGCTGAGGTTGAAGTTAACTAAGAGCGAGTTTTGGCTTTTAGAGAGAGGTGAAAGCATTGTGCTTGATTTATAACACAAGACAAAACAAAAACTCGAAAACAAGTGAAAAAAAAAAAAGAAGTAGTAATCACTGTGTTGTGATTATCTCCAGAAGTGTTGAAAGACAACTTAGGGACTGAAATTAAAATCCAATTAATCCCAGCATCTGTGATTTCTACCATAAAAATCTAACTCCACCACCACCGAATGTCCACTTACTTCATATAATAGAAGCACAGAGGCTATTCTCTAATATTCAAATAATAAATTAGAAACAGTCAAAGTAGAATAAAAACTCTCCAAATAAACATCTCAAAGTAAAGAAGCACAAAGTGATCAGAAGACTCGGCTTCCAGGCTGATTCGTAGCGTTTGTTTTCAATACAAACTGTTAAAGAATTTAGAGCGACACAATAACAACTGCTGTGCTGAACAAACAGTAGATATCAATCTTCCAGGAGCTGATCAAACATGAGCCCAAAGCAGGTGAAAGCAGGATATATTTAACGCTGTACAATGCAACACAAGCGTACTGCTTCATTTTCTTTCCTTTTAGTGAGATATTTGATTTGATAGAGCCAATTTCTTATATTATAGTCAGCTTTTTATTTCATGTTTTTTTAAGTGCATTTTATTTCATTTTAGAGGTTTATTTTATCTTGTTAAATTAATCTCTTTGCTACTACACAGATTTCTGTTTATATTATTTTTTTCCTACTCTACCTTTATTATTTTTATTTTCTTAGTAATTGTGTTTGTCCTTTTGGCTGCAGTAACATAGAAATGTAGTCAATTCAGTGATAAATAAAGTATATCTTATCCCTTCAATTCCACACCACTGCAATTAACTGCATCACTGCTTGTGCAAATACCAGACCATATTAAATAGCAGCCTATATAAACAGCTGACCACAAATCTTCAATCATAATTAAAAGAAATGTGCATATGCAGCAGCGACTGATTGCTGTAGTCCAACTGAACACTGGCAATGAATGTAATATGTAGAGGGTTGTTGGTCTGGTCCACCATAGCTGCAGATGTCTCCCTCAGAGTATCAATTCAGGTTATAGAGAGACATAATTACAAAAAAAATGTTTTTATCTACATCCTGACCAAGTTTTTTCATCATTTCTCCACCGGTTTCTCCAACTTCTGAATATAAAAATGTCAGATAACCTCCCCCAAAATATCCCACCTATTAACAAATTCCATTCCTGATATTTACACGATTTACTAACACATGCACATTTCAACAGCAGTTCTGTAAAATTAGATGGCATTTTACCTTCAGCTGGTGCTATACCTACATGACAGTTGTAATTAAACAAGCCCTCGAACCTGACATTTGTTCATGCCCTCCAACAAGATGCATAAATGCTTTTTGTGGTGCCTTTCAAAACTCTTTGACAAGTCACTGCAGAAAATAAATCTTTCAAGGTTTAGGGACAGAGTCAGCTTTGGAAAGATTAGGAAAACATTCTAATTTGTATTAAAATTGCAACTTCGATTGGGTTTGTTTAAAGTGGGGACTGTCTCAGACTTTTGCCGTCATGGTTAAAATAGCAACAAACTATTTTCCCTCTTGCTCCTCACAGACGAAATTCATAACTCCAACCACCACTGGAGGGATTTGTCTCTAGAATGTAAAATATGTTGTTTTGGGGGATTTGCAGAAAATGACTGGTGCCTTTTTGGGAGGAAAGTCTAATTTAAATGGACATATCTCTATGGGCTGAGTCTGACTCGCTTGAAATTTTGCACATTTCCTTTCATTCACAGGAAAATGCATGCTCGGAAAAATTAAGATGGGCCAGTCTCCACTCATCACATTCCCACTGATATATAGATTCAGATGTTTTCTGTCATTTTCTGTTGTTTAAAAGACAAACACATGTAGAGAACTGTGCAGTTTCAGAGCATGTATACACAATCATACAAATACAAGTTTATCAGACCACCATCCAGTGTAAGGTTTATGCCACATCTGCCTTAAATTACCAGTTTTGGCAATTATCAAGATCATTTTTTGGTTAATCCACCTGTATGTGCAATATTGAGAGGGATACAAACTGGTGTATTCCTAGAGCAGAATTCCAGTCCCGAATAAATGGGAGGGGTGGTCAGGAAGAGCTAAAATCTGTGTCAAATCAAATATGCAGATCCATCCACTGAAGCAACCCCTTGGGAAATAAGAGCAGCCGAAAGTACCTTTTATTATATTATCCATACAAAGGGGGAAACTATCCATAGAAAACAACTTTCTTTTAGACCAGACTATAAACCTGCTTTAAATTTTTTAATGTTGGGTTTACAGTCTATGGCAAATAAGTTGCTTTTGGAGCCAGCCTCAAGGGCCCATTACAAGAACTTAATATGCGTCCATGCAAGTTATACATACTTTAACTTCAGCAAAAAAATTTGCTTAATGCTGTGTCGCAAAAGCCTATCAGGTGGGAGTTTTCTCAGGCTGTAGATTCACCTGATGCCACTGAAAATCTGATATGGAGAACAAGTCTATTGTTGGCATTTGCAGGCAGAGCTACATGATTCATCAAAAGTCATTCATCAAAAAGCGATGAATGACATCCATCCATCCAACTTCTTTTGCTTATCCAACATGTTGTGTTAGATCCCAACTGATTATAGGTATGGAATGTGCTTTGGAAGGAAATAATTGTCGATTTAATACGTGTGACCCCAAAACACATCAACAGCTGTATTCATAGCTAGTATTATGGTATTATGAGGCAAAACTTCACATAATTTAGAGTATGTTTGTAAGATTGTGTAAAATTTTAACTAATACTCATTTTATTTAATCTTCCAGGTTGCGAGCGCTGACTCTCCAAGTTCCGACTTGAGATATAACTCAAAATCCAAAGTGAAGACCTACTGGGATGAAAGCAGCAAGGCCGTGTCCATTAGCCGTCTGCTGTCTCAAAGCCTCTACGGCAAAGAGAACTTCACCTCTATGGATCTGAACTACGACGAAGGAGAGTCTTACTCTAAGCAAGAGCATTGGAAATGGCTTTACAACACCTCAGCCTCCCGTGACCCTCGATCAAGGACGAAAAGACGCCCCATCGTCAAGACTGGAAAATTTAAGAAGATGTTCGGCTGGGGTGATTTCCATTCTAACATCAAGACGGTGAAGCTGAACCTCCTCATCACAGGCAAAATTGTGGATCACGGTAACGGCACCTTCAGCGTCTACTTTCGACACAATTCAACCGGTCAGGGCAACGTTTCCGTGGGACTTGTTCCTCCCACCAAGGCTGTGGAGTTCCAGGTCCACCAGCCGCACCAGCAGTACCACCACCATCACCAGCAGCAGCAGCAGACGGCCCTGGAGACCAAAGAAACCAAGCTGTTCAACTGTAGGGTGGAGTACGAAAAGGTGGAGAAAGGCACCAGGAACTCACTGTGTGCCCACGACCCCTCGCAGAGCTGCCCTCAGGAGCAGACCCAGAGCCACGTGTCCTGGCTGTGCTCCAAACCCTTCAAAGTGATCTGCATCTTCATCACCTTCTACAGCACTGACTACAAGCTGGTGCAGAAGGTGTGCCCAGACTACAACTACCACAGTGACACCCCCTACCTCCCTACGGGTTGATCACAAGACCAGACGAAGGGGGGGAAAGAAAAAAAAAAAAGACACAGAGATAGGCTACAGGGTCCTGAGCAATGTCAGATTATATGAAAGAAAATGGAGTCAAGACATTTCCAACTTGAGATGTCGACAGGCATTATTACAAATAACCTATCCTTGTCACAAGACTGATATTGCTCCAATGAACAAGCCTAGCCTGAGGTCATTAAGAGAGCATTTAGGGAAGCATTTATAGGCTTGCAATACTCATCTTATATGCATAGCTGCTTACATCGAAAGGAAATTCTCAAGCCAACCATAAAAATATGCTGATTGTATTTATGTAAATATCGTGGATTCCACACAAAGACCAGAGAACAATTTTATCAGTGTTTTCTCCTGCTAATTTAGTTGTTTATGTTGATGGTGTATTTCCGTCTCAATCATGCTTTCTGTCTCCTCCAATCAGTCTCTGGTAATCACTGCGAACACGTAAATGTCAATGCAAATAAGAAGAATCTGTCAGTATGCATTAGAGGGCATAATGGAAAAATCAAACATATTTTGAGTGGTGTTGTTTTCTGCAGTGTGATTGTTAGAGTGAATGTACCTCTCTGATATTGTTGTTGGAATCTCGTCCATGTCCCATGCATGAACCCGAATGTGGTAAACAACTTAATAACGTCCATCTATATTTTCCTGTTATTGCAGCTGTCAAAAATAATCTTCACCAAGTCACGACACAAAGAGGGAAAAAAAAAAAAAGTATGTTCTATTTTAATTCTGTGTTGTGTGTTTAGCAGTTTTAAGGCCATGGACGGCGCTCGGTAAATGACACCAAATTGAGGGCTCTCATCAGATCAAACATAAGCAAGTAAATGTCACAATGAATAAATAAAAGTTGCACAAGATGCACAAGATGACAGAGAAACAGAAGATCATTTTTTGTGCTTTTCTTTAAAAATAATCAAACATTACTCTGCTCTCTTTTTTTCCTCAGAACCGCATTTCCATTTTAGACATTTAAGCATTGCTTTTATTTCTGGTGACTCCTTGCATCACTGACATGACAAGCAGCCAGTAGTGAGCCACAGAATTAGAGCCATAGTGCCCCTGCAGAAACCAAAAATAACCATTTGTAAACACTGGAATAATCATTTGTATCGAAAAGTGATTGATAATCGGAAAAAAGGTAGGTCAAAAGTTTGTTTAAAAATAGATCATAGAACAAGAATGCAAGAGAACATGGAAATTGGAGAGAGGAAGATTTCCTGAAGTGCATTTGAGGCTTAAGCAGAACAAAAACACTATTAAAATGCGAGAACTGGTAAAAAGAGCTTTCCAGCTCCAGAAGAGGCAGGACATACATTAAACAGCAGGTGCTAATCACACATCCTGCGTGTCAAACGCTCGCACTTCTGGTTATCAAAAAAAAAAAGAAAAAAAATTTCAGATGAGCCTAACGCTGGCTGCTAATGATATTGGATGTTCCAATTGGCTATTAAACCTTCATTACATAGATTGGAAGCCAGTGGCTCCACGTGAAGCATTTAGAGAAAATGAACACAGTATAAGTGGGAGCTCTGCAGAGTCAACACCACAGAAAGAATGAATTAAAGAGCCGATAGAAAACCTGTAAAAAAGTATGAATGTGCACCTAGGGGCACAATCACTGCTGTCTATTTAAATTCAGTGCTCTTTCACAGTGTATGCCATGGTATACGCAACGCAGTAACTGCTAATGGCAGCCTGGATGACATCCAATATGCCAACATGGGGCGAATTTTCTGACAAGGCAGGTCGAAGAATAGGGGTCTGCCTGTGGGATGAGTGAGCATAAAGAGGAATTTATGATGCGGAGGAACAAGGCTGGCAGAAATCACTGGAAGCACCTGACTCGTAAATTGAGAGCATGTTTCTGTCACTAAGAAGAAGGAATGACTAATGTGTCAGATTGCTGTTTGGGCCAGTTCTTTCATCTCAATAAAGTGACTTTGATATCTCTCCACCCCTACCCAAATGTGCCAGGGACAGTTTGTTCAGCTTCAGAGAATTAAAGCAGCACTTTCCCGAGACAATGCAGCCTCATTATGCATATAATCTTACAAGTGTAAACAGTCTGGCACAAAAGTGTTCGGTGTGAGAGCTGCTGAGAGATGGATCTGTTCCCTGACTAATGTCATCTGAGGCTAAATGCAACGTATTGTGATGCTGACTGTTTTGAAGAAATTACCGTTTCAGCCTCAATTACACGTGTATTATAATTTATCCTCCGTTTAGTATTTATCAGTAACTAAACTTGACATCGGTCAAGTGCCCGATGTGAAAGGGGTCAAACACTACTGGAGACATACTGGGTAGGTATTTGGTTTTTTGGGTTTAGGATTCAGCTGCTTTGGAAGTGTTGGGCTGTTTTTTTCCCCCTTCTCACATTATCCGCCTAACTTCCTTCCCAAACTCCTTTCAGTGATCATTTGCCGTTGATTACTCCCAAAGCTCATGGCCCATAAAATGGTGTTTGAGACAGCTCTTCTCTACAGTTTCTGTTCAGCTCCGTGGAGCATTCTTTCTTTTTCATCGTATTGTTCTTAATTTACTGCCCCCATCTTTACAGTCACAGCTCGCGCAAGTATTTTTTAAAGCAGGTTCGAGCATCAACATACAGGTGAAATATTTATTAGTGATGACACTCTATACTACACTATACTACAAGTGCCAACAACATTAGAAGGAGAACCTCAACAGGGAGAAGAACACAGGCGTTACAGGGTGAGCAGGAAAGATGAAAGGAAGGCAAAACTAACCTAGTTGGTTAAAATTATGATTTATGGGCAATGTGCATATGCTACATGCCACTGGATAGGGCTACAGACAGACAACACATGCTGAGAAGAAGACTTCAGTGACTCCTGTGCTATTCATAAACCGCTATAAATGATCAATGGTTTTAACCAGTATTAATAGACTGGGATGACTTCTCAGCTGGAGAGCGCAACAAGCACCAGAGTGACCATACGCAACGCAGGTGATTGGCCAGGTTGCACACAATCACCATCCTACAGTGGGCTTCCGTCTGAAATAATTATGCTTTGATAGAGCACAGATTACAAATTTAATTTGGTTTCTCCAAACCAGGGGAGCATGGTGAAGCAGTGGTTAGCGCTGCTGCGTCACAGAAAGAAGGTCCCGAAGAAAGAAGGCAAAAAAAAGTCAGTCATTGTACAAGTTCCACAAAAATCAGAATCGAAACAGTGTTTAAATGGTTCTTAACCTCCAGAGACCCTGCATCTTCATAAGCAGACGTCACAACCTTACATTTCATTCTGCTCAACACAGACGTGATGAATCCCTAACAAGAGTTCAGATCTCAGGAGCTATTTGTATAGACAATGTTGCAGTCCCTAGTTTTAACTGGTAGTTACCTAGCCTGTTTTTTAGTAAATAACCAAGCCTCTCACCATTTGAATAAAGAGCTTCACAGGAAGGTTTTATTGACTAGACCTAGAGTAAGGAACAAGACGACACATGGCTGTTGCAGCACACAGATTTGTGTTTGAATGCATACCAATAAAGCAAAAGTAGCACACACTAGAACAAAGCAGGTGTAGAACCTTTAACAACGGGTTATTTTGGAATTTCGTTGTTATAACCAATCCAAACAGACTTTCCATTTTCTGCAAAAGATGTTTTCACCACTGATATGTGCAAAAACATCTACAAATTTCCTTTCGGGCAAACTAGATGCCGTATTGACTCAGTGATCATGACATGATGGGATGTGCCAGCAATAGCTCATAACATCTGCTGATATCTTTGCAATAGGTGTGGGACATAACATCATAGCTTATGACTATTTTAAACTTATTTCATTTAAAGAAGCTCATGTGTTATACCTTTAAACATTGCAGCTTTAACCAGCGATCCTTAAATTTCTCTGATAACTTTCACATAATCATCCTGGTTTGTTTGAGATTACATTCAAGCACTAAGTTGCTGCACTTAACTTTTATAGGAACTTTATGTTCTATTAACTCCTCTATTAGTAAGTTAATGAGCAGTGGGTCGGATGGAGGAGCTGGGGGGACAGGAAGACAAATTCCGTCTCTGTTTTGGAACCATTAAACCCCTAATGGATTCAAATGAAAACTAATTTTCTTCTATTTAGAAATTAGTCCAGATCAACACAACGAGATGATTTTTTTTTTTTTTCAGTCTTCTGCCTACAAATTATTTTGTTGCCCCAAAATTACCAAAGCAAATTCATTATTGCAAGTTCAAGTATTTGATGAAAAATTTCCATTTTGTATTTTTCTTACCGAACAAACGCTGCAATGCAAAGTGCATAAACCTGCATTTTTTCTAATGGCCAGCAGGGGGCAAATCTTCTGGTTTCACATCTAATTACCTTACCTTACTGCTCACTCAGTTTATAAACTCAGTAAACACATTCCTGTTGGGTTTATGGTCTCAGTTTGTAGTTCCTCCTACTAGGTTCCTATTGGAGTCAAAGGAGGAGTATCTCAGCGTCCCATTTCTTGAGTGAGGGGAGAGTGGACCAGGAGATTCACAGACCAACTGGGGGAGGCATTCTCAGGGCTTTGGATGCTTCACAAATCTGTTGTGGTGAAGAAAGAATTAAGTATGAGCGCAAATTTGTCAATTTACCAACTAATCTACATTCCTACCCTCATCTATGGCCACAAGCTGGGGGTAGTGACCGAAAGCTGAGCAAATGAGCAGAAATGAGTTTCCTCCAAAAGGTCATCACCCTAGCAGTAGGGTGAGGAGTTCAATCATTCAGGTGGAGTTTAGAGTACAGCTCCTGGGTAAGGCATTTGAGACATGTACTACCTGAAGGAGGGCCCAGAGCAGACCCAGGACACATTGGAGAGATTGCAGGCGATGGAAGGATGGATGGATGGATGGAGTGCTATATAAATACAAGTACATAATTACCAGACTACAATCCTGCACACCGACACAGATCCCTCCTCTGAAGAGAACACATGCGAGATCTTCCTTTTAGTGTTCAAGTATGAACAACACAACAGCAAAGAATGTTTGAACTAAAAACTAGCTCAAAAGGCATTTCACAGTAATTCTACTAACAGGTGCAGGCTGGAGAAATGGAGGCTGAAATGCTACGAGCCTGACTGCTCATCACTGCTTCAGCAGAAGATCAGGCTGTCTGCTTAGCTGGGTTTGGCATATACTCGGCTTTAACATCACTCTGGGTTCTTCCACACTACCTTTGTGTCACTATGCTGTCTGTGCAGATTTTATAGCTTCAGTTTTCTGCACTGTACCTTCACGTTACTGTCCATGGATGTAGTAAAAACAAAAGTAATGTCCACGTATCCACTTTTTAGCTGTAGACCATTCCACTGTTTTCCCTGCATACTAACTGAAATCAGCTGATTGTGGTATAAATGTTCAGGACTGAAAGAGGGCATGTTTGAGTTTTTTTCCTTTCTGTGCCCATCGTGCAGGTAAATGAAGAACCTTTGTAATGTAAGTAATGGTATAGTTTTAAATGTAATTTGATTACTGAATTCCATCCAGCAGTGTGTTGCATTACAGAAAAAAACAGTGTTAGTACAGTACTGGTGACTACATTCTTCTTTTATATACCAGTCGATGATTTCTTATCTGTAATTGCAAATAGGGAGTTGTGTTACTCATTTATATAAGAACATTAATGATTTAAAACGGTCCTTAGATTTAAATAAATATATATTTGTAATAAATGTTCCTCATTTTGGAAATGAAAGCCGTTTCCTGCTTTGTATTTCAGCTTTAAAAAAAACATTTTCAGATCACAGATTACACCTTCATTACAGCTTAGTGAAAAAATAATTTAACAGAGAAGATGGAGAAAGCGGAGTTAAATAATTAAAATGTAAGGAACGCAGCTTTTCAGGAATTAATCTCTTGTAGACACCAATATGCACAACTAGGAGATGTTTGAGTCCTTTTCCAAGCTCTGTTTTACAAGAAAAGCAAATCTGGCCATTTCTTTTGTCCATTTAACGAATTCCGTGCGTATGAATGAAACCGACAGCGTTGCAGAGCGGCAGTGTTTGGACGTCTAAGTTATCTTTGGGCCCAGATCTTCTCCCTCGGTTCAGCTATGCTGGGCCGGAGCCATCCATGCCTGCCTTCTATCCCCTAGCTCGCCCACAATCCCTGATTAATGTGGTCTGGGCGGGAGCTGTCAGAAATGGCAGAGAGAATCATGGGATTTCTCCTTCAGAGTCCCAATGACACCCAGCAGCTGCAGGAGTAAACAGATGACTAACCACTGGCCTTTTGGCAGCCTGTGGAGATTCACATGGAGGGAGGGCTGTGAACGTTGCTTTGACATTTAGGTGGATTAGAAAGTTCTTGGGTTCTGCTCTCGTGGTGTCAGAGGTGGTTGGCATAGTAATTATTTGCGTCTCGGTTTTTCTTCCGCTTGACCCCCAACCGCAGCGAAAATGTAGAGCTTCCACTTACTTACAGACGTTTGCTCAAATTAAAGCGTAAAACATCCTCATGCGCCTCATTTAAAAACAAATCACATTCTGTTTGCGTTGCTACAGGACAAAGAATAAGGAGCTTGCTTTGAGAAAAAAAAAAAAAAAAGGCAAAAACAAGCAATTGTCATTTCAGATCATGTCCTTCTGCAGAATGCATTTCAAATCTGGGGCTGAAGCTGTCCTGGGGGCACAGTTTTGTGTGAGGTATTGACATATTAAAGGCTCCATCAGACAATGACTGGTGTTTTTCTTTTTTAAACCACAAATAAATTACCCTCCTCAAAACACTATTACTCCTCTGAAAATGAAAACTCACTCATTGTGAATGTCTCATATCAGGTAAAAAACTGCAGAGAATTAATTAACCTTTGTCATTTTAATTGCTTTAGTGACAGCTGTCCTTTGGTGCCGGAGCTATCCTAATGCACATACTGTGGGCTTGTCAATTACTTTCACAGTGAATAGATTAAAACGCCACAGAGGATAGAGTCATTTCATTAGTCAGAATTAATGCCCCCCAGACATAACCAGGTACGAACACTTCACCCCTAAATATGCAGGAAAATGAACAATACTATTAAGCCCATATGAATCGAATGAATTGTGGCAACATGAAATTAAGTTTACGCTCTATTTAATTCTGTCCCACTGCTTATAATACATTTGCTGTACTGTTTTCTTTCTTTTTTTTCCTTTGAAAAGGAATAAAAATTTAGAATACTTTTAATAGACTACCTCACACACCTAAAATGCAGGACACCTATGTGCCGCAGTTAATTGCTCTAATGGATGTTAGCATCATAGCCCTGTCAGTTCTTACCTCAGTGGATAATGGCTGACAGCAGCAGCAGCAGCAGCGACTGTCTAATTCTCCCATTTTGCTCTTTGCGCATCTATGATCTAATGCCGCTGAGCTCATCATGAATCTGAAAGAAATTAGGCTGCTTTCAAATGTCTGTCTGCTGGGTGTCTGCTTTCAACACCAAATGTCTCCCAAGTCTCCAACCTTTTATCCCATTAGATAAGACAAGAGTCATTTTCACACTTAACCAGAACGCTAAGCCCTCCTTTCATGTATTGTCGAATTTTCACACTCGCATGCACAAAGAGTGATGGGAAAGTTCTCATTATGTTACAGTGGATGCAAAAAGATACATAAAATCAGTTACAGAATTACAACACCTGATGAATCTTTATATTGGATTCAGTCACTGTGGGGTTTAGTTTACCTGTGTTTGAAAATCAACTAGCATCAAAGACAACTAGCTGTTTTGCCCAGTATTAGGGTTTTTTTTATTATTAATATTAAAATTATAGGACGGTGAGTGCCAGTATGAGTTTAATGCATATGAAATATATTGAAAATAACCAGCTTGAATGGTAATATTAAAAAGCTGGATCAAAACACTCCACTGGGGTCCCAAAGATTTCTATACGTGTGCCAGAAACCATATATAACATTTCTTCTGTTAGTAATTTTTTCCCTTTTAAAGTGAAAATCACAGAGAGGGGATGGATTAGACTGAGAAGCGCGCTGCATACTCATATGAAAGTGACTCAAGCACGAGCTTGTCACAAAGAATACCGTTTTATTGTCTGTTAGAGTCTAAACGAGGCCATAATTTACAAAATGAACATCATACTGCACTAAAAAGACTTCAAAATAGCTTTCGAGTAAGTTGACTCATTAAGAAAGTGTTTATTGAGATCAACTGAGCAGCAGTTTTCCTTTAGTGCTTATTGACTTCAACACCAAGTCAAGCGACCCTCTGAACTGAGAGAGCAGGAATCGGATCAATTAATCATTTCATCTGCGTGCAGGACAGAAAGTAGCAATTATTTTGGGGGGGTTACATTTAATTAACCAAATATTCATTTCGTTTCAGCTGAAAAATCAGGGCATAAAATACCATCGTGTAGCTGATAACAGCGTCTACAAGGTGCTCGTTTTGACACATTTATAACACTGAAGAAAAGATTTGGTAATCAGAAATCTTGATTCTCTTTCTGTAAGTGTTCAGATGCGACTAAAATCAAGATTTTATTTATTTAAATATGTGCAATCAAATATGCAGAAAAGGGCTTCATGCTTTATAAACAGATCCACAATTCATAAAATAATTATTTAAACGTAGATTAATTAAACAAACAAAAAAAAAAAAAGACTTATTCTCCCCATTTAACCTTTAAAGGTGACTGAAATTTGATTAGCTGGTTTTACTTAAAATGTCTAATTAAGAGTGACAAGTTGGACTTTTTTATCTTAAGCGTGCTGTAAGGAGAATAAGTTACATGAACTCAGTATTGTATAACAACGCAAAGGATAAAATGTAATTAACACAACCGAAGGCATGCACTTTATGTCCATATATTTCATGCAATTTTATGATCTGTGTACTTTAGAAACAGAGCTCTCAGTTCGAGTCTCCTTCCTGTTACTTGTGCACCTTCCAATAACAGAAACGCTGATTTTATTAATATGTTAACATTAACACAAACCCGGTGATTGTTCATTTTTTGACCTAGCTAAACCTTTACATTACAAACTACAGACACGATAATCAAAGTCTAATCCAAGTCTAAGCACAAAATAAGTGAAATAATTATCACAACACTGTCTGAAGGCTCTGAGGTTAAATATTAAAAGTCCCATGAATATTTACACTCCCCATTTCAGCTTGTCAACAATAGCTTATTAAATGAAACAAGTACACACAACTATACTTCTCAGATTACCAACAAAGGCAACAGTGTTGGTTTTGCCATTTCATTATTTTACTGTCGGGTCATTTAAAAAAAAAAAAAAAAAAAAAAAAAAAAAACATACAGTAGGTTAGTAGGATTTGATCTGTCAGACTCTAAACACTTTTCAAATTACAATAATTTTGTGACACTTTCAAGGTAAAATTGAGCTTTGTGTCCAAAATTAATAATTTAATTAGCATTATTTTTAAAACTTGTAACTTGTCAATCCTAAATCTTGCCCTCTTCTCTCGTCTATCTGTCAATTAGGCCTCACAAAGTGAGTTTCATTTTGTGTTCAAATAAGACTCCCAAGTTATTTTAACTCACCAGATGTCGTTTTTCTAATGACCTCTGCACAATCTAACTTCTTTTTGCAACCAGAGAAGATGCCCTCTGCTGGCCATTAGAAAAAAAGAAATGCAGGTTCAAAGCTTTTCTGTGTTGGCTTCAATTTTCAGAGCCAAAAGCTAAGTCTATCTTTTATATACAGTCTATGGTTAACACCCAGATTTAGAGATAACTCAGTATAAACAGGTAAAACTAGCATGAATTAATATGTTTACCTAAATTTTACGTGTTTCATTTTTTTCCCCCCTTTCTCCATTTATTTTATTAGGGCCCAGTCACACAGGTCTGGAGACCAGCTGGCACCTCCTGGTAACACATAGACCACTAAGGAAAAATGTGTATGCAAAAACTGTTTGGCGAGTAAATGCTGAATATTGCTGACAGCTGAAAAAGGTCAGAAAGGTATATACAGAACTGAAAACCAATTACTTTGTTCACCAGCAGATCGGGATGGTTACTCGTATTTTTTATGAAAGACTGACTTGTCTGCAGACATTCGCCAGCTTCTCGAGCAGTAGTGGTTATGTGCAAGCGTGACGCAAACTGGGAATGGAAAACCATCACCTTAATAATAAAAGTTGCTTCTTTTGAAATGTTCTGGTTGCAGTGTTAAGAGTTATCAACCAACCACTGTTAAGTCTTCCTGAAGGGAATGGTCTCCTCTTTCTGATTTCGCTCGCATTTTTCACAGTTTTACTGCTGCTCAAGTTGGCAGGCAACGTCACATCTTTTGTGCAAGCTACAGGGAACGAGCCAGTAGCAGATTACCTCTGCAAGGATGGTGCAGTAGCCATCTTTGGCAGCAACCACTCAGGGAAAAAATATTTTCTCCAGTGGTTGACAGGGGGTCACCAACTAGTCTGTAGGCAAGTGTGACTGATGGGGCAAAACTTTGTAGGAATACATCAAAAACTGATTTACAAAATTTTTTAAAAAGCATTGTATTAGTGCTCCTCTGACTACAGAGTCTTATAGTGAAGTTATTAGAGCTCCAGACATTTCTGCTCATCAGGTTTCTTATCATGTTAACATTTTTCAGATGGTGGAGGTGAGGTTTATCGAACCTGACACAGTCAAGTACCGATCTCAAAGATGTGTTTGCTTTTCAAAATGACACAAGATATAAGAGGATTACAGAGCTCATGAATATGCCCCGTTTCTATCCTCTGATTTATCACTTTTTTCTCTTTATCAGAAATGCTCATCTCCATCCATAACAGCCTGCCACACCACACAAAGGCCGATGCTCTCGTGCCTGAATAGTTTAGATTCAATTTCAGTTAAGAAGAGAAGAAAAGTTAAAAGTGTATTTGATCTTGTCAACGTTTTCGCGTGTGTCTGTGTGACGACTGTGCCCCCAACAATTCACAAACAGCTACCCCTCAGAGGAAACGAGCAACTGGTTGAAAATCTATTTTTATGATACACAACGTTTACTGAAACAACAGCAAGAAGACGTGATGATTGGTGAATATCACCCTGTCAAAAACATCGCTGAAGAACAGAGATAGGTAACGCTATTTATAATAGGCAAGACACAATGAAAAGAACAAACCGATCATTTTCTCCATCATTTACATCTCCAGAAGGGAAGAGAAAACCATAAAGGTATTACACAGCATCTGGTTATGTATCAAACCTTCAAGGCTTTGCAGACAGCATTAATTTTAAGTTCTCATACAGAAAGCTGTCTGCATGATGAGTTGACCATTTTCCCATGTCATAGACTAAATATATAGAAGAATTTTCCTTCACCGTCCTGCCTTTAAAACAGGCTGGCAGGTACAACAACCGGGGCCAGCTTGCTCTGGAGCTCGGGCTTCGTTTGCCATTGATTTATATCTTAAACAACCTCTCCCGGTGCTTCCACTGCTAAAGGTGAGATGCACAGCCAGTGTTTGTGACAGAGATGGACTAGGAGCTGAGGCAAGAGAGAGAGGGATGATGCTGTTTTAAAAAATGCATCACCATTAAATCAAAGAGTAACCTTGAACGAGTTCAGGCCGGTGCCAGCTCGGTGACACGATCTGCCCTCAGCACGCCGTGCCACGGAGCATGCCAAACAGCGGGGAGAGGAGAGAGAGAGGGAGAGAGAGAGGGCTGCAGCGCTCTGATACAGGTTAGGCCTGTAGTGCTGGGTAGCAGTCCGGCTGGTTGCTGACCAAGGGCATTTACACAGGCATTTTGTCCAAGTTGGAGCAACCTGTTATGGGAAAACGAATGAGTCTGAAGCATGTCCTTGCAAACTGCCTTCAAAAGGTTGACTGCAAATAAATAACATCAATTAATTGATTAAACGCCCACCCCGCTATATGAAGTAAGAACGCCCACATTCCTCAGCAGCCGATGTCCAAAAATTGACCTTTTCACTCTTGAAATATGAATTATTCCTTAGGCTTCTTACAGCCACTGAATCTTTTCTGCTAAATTTAATAATCCCCAACACAGTCAAACACACACGCATCTCACTCAGCAGCTGCACAGCATCTCCTCCTCTCCTCTAGCACACAGGCAGGTTATGATGCATGGAGGAGCCGGAAGGAAGAAAGAAGATGAGGTCCAAAATTGCTTCGCTGTCTTATGTCACTTCGTGAAACACTTGCACCTTTTAATCCATCAATTTGTGTTCCCGGACACAAATTTTCATCTAACTGGTTTCACGTGCTGATTTGTGTCCACGAACAGAAACCGAATATTTTTTAAAAGCAAGAAAAAAAGTCCTGGGTGGGTTAGCAATGGAAGAACATATTTAGCATGGTTTGAATCCAACAAATGGAAGGTTTTTACACTTCAACTGTGTTTTATTAGAAACTACTCAATGTGGTTTAAGCATTTAAAAACACTTAAAAAAAAGGTTTAGGGACTAAAACCAACTTAGTTAGTTTTAGATAATGATCTTAGTTAGGGTTAAAATCATAGCCTGTATAAGACTGATGTAGTATCTCATCTTTAAAAGTAAAGCCAACACTATAGTGCCATAAATATACATTCTGTCTAATGGCCAGCAGAGGGCCATTACATAGACCCTTGTGATTTTGATTATCTAGATATTTGTGAGAAAGCAGCCCCTCATTCCCCTGATCTCTAACCTCACTAAACACTTTTCTGATAAGTTTCTGAACTCAGTCGCTAATTTCGAATCACACTGAATAAAATATGAAGTTCATTCTGTAAATTATGGTCATTCTAAGCATCAAAAAGGAGGATTATCTGGAATTTGCCAGTACTTGAAATTGACAAGTTTTTAGCCAATGAGCGTTCACAGTCAGTGGCTTGTGGTAACACCACTTAACTTAACCGTACTTCACAAACCAGTCGCCGCTGTCTCAGTGACTTTGTCCATATTTTACATTGTCTATGGTTAAAATAAAACAGTGGCCACTTTTTTCAAGGCTTGTTTTCTCGGTTGCCAGGGTGGCAAGTCTCTGCTGAAGACTGTTGATAACATACAGCTGACTGACACGAAACAACAAGACAATTCCTGACCATGAATGTAAACAGAGATTTCTTTCCACTATTTCAAGTTGTGATGTGAGATTACACTAGATATTCATTATTATGTTGCCTTTGGTTTTCTAAAAATATCAAAAACACAGTAAAGATGGGCGAGACTTTTAAAATCCTTCCCCAAAAAAAGGACGTGTGATAGATTTTATATTCATACATAGACTGAAATCTTGCTGAAACACGCCTGAGCTATTAAAGTGCAAGAGCTGATAAATTAAAGCATATCAGTGTCATTTTCAGTGAGATGAAAAGATGTTTCATGCACATTTGTGCAGGTTGCTTCTCAAAAGAAAACCCACAAAAGCAGGATGATATCAGACAAACCTGTCAGCTTGTTATAGTCTGATTCTCACCTCTGAAACCAGGCAAACACAGGAGAGAACAGAACAGTAAACTATGTCTATATGTGTGTTGACTTAGCAGTGATAATGCTAATGAGAAAAGCTGAGATTAATTATTTGAAAGTGGCACAGAATGTTCGAGAGCCTCGCTGCATTGTACTCCAGCATGCTTTGAACTGTTATGTGATGCATTTTCTTCTACATAAATAATAAAACTGGTGCAGAAAGATTTAACAGATTCCAGTAATGAAATAAATGATGCTCAAAGTTTCCTGGGTGAGGATTTGTCTTTTGGGTTTTTTTTTTGCTTTCCTCTAATCCTTAAACAACAACTACACCTGCAGTGCAGACTTAGAAACCAGCTTGCTACATGATGTTCAACTAACTATCATCACCACGTGCTGTGGGCTGGATCAGTGAAACCCAGTCTAAAGAAGTTTGCACCTTTAATCGAAGAGATATCTTAATAGAAGAAGAAGTTCAACTTCAACAGGACATCTATACATGATAAAGAAATGCTGCTGTAATAAATGAAAGAAACATCTGTTAGCTGCAGCTCATTGACTGTCCTGTAATTATAAAACACAAAGTTAATTCACAGAATTTTCTATAGCAGAACCAAAAGAGAAAAACCTCAAAACAAAACAGGAACTTTCCTGTCATTTCGCTTTTTTTTTTTTTTTTTATCTATTACCTAATTACTGTAGTGTTGCATGAATGGCCACATGGGAGATATTTATCATTAAAGATAAAGCGGTAAAACTTATGAAAATACAGAAAAAGGTCCAAAATTACGCCTTCCTTCACATCTGTTGGGGACAAATTGGCTTCTTTGCCAGCCGATTGTGGCCCCCGGGCATTATGTTTCACACGCCTGCTGTTGACAAAAGACTGCACGGGCACACTGACGTCACACCCTGGTTGTGGATTCTGAATTTGGAAGCCTCTGTGTTAGCATTTCATCTAACATTGGTTTTCCGGAGCCAGACTTAAGACTACCATGTGTGAATGGGTTTAGTGCTGAGTTATCAGGTGATTAACAGCTCCATCCATAGACTGTATAGGGACAAAGCACACATATTAGCTAATTAAAGCTAACACACTAAAAAACAGTAACGTTTTACTCACCAAAACTAAAGCAAAGACCTCTTGAACCATGAGTGCTGCAGGCCGTATTATTTGTCAGGTAATTCAAAGAAGAATGCTCCAAAGGCAGCGCACAGGTTTAATTCCACAAGTGTAATTAATGGAGGTAAGACCTAACAGACACCTATGGGGTTTGCTCTTGGCGCACCTGTCACTCAACGCAGCCACGCCTCTAACTTTAAACCTTAACAAAATGAAGGGTATAGAAGGTGGAGTTCAGATCCCTGTTGTCTGGGAAAACAGTGTTGTCCACCTCAGTGTATCAAGTAATATGCACTAAAAGCTCATTTAAAAGCACAAAACAATATATATATATGATGTTACAGCAGAAAGCACTAGCTTGCACTTACATGCGTCCCTCGTGCAGTTAAAATAATCCACAAGAGACCACTTTGCAGGTCACAGGTTTAACTCACAGGACTCTCTGGCTCGTTGCCACCGTACACAGTACGACTCCACAGCTAGTTAGAGCTGTGGAGCCTGTATTAAAGTAAGGGTACAAAGAAACAAGTAGAAAAATACTAATTTAACCATAAAATGTTAAACTAAAATTAAACATCTCATTATGCTTAGTTTATCCATTAGGATTCAAAACCAAAAGATATTACCAACAATAATAATTTCAGTAGAGTATGAAAACATATTAAAAACATATTTACAGATATAATCAGACTGCATTTTGTTAACTTCTTGACCTCGTAGTTGAATCGTGTCCTCCAACGCAGCCACCATTATGTTGGTCATTCATTTTCATGGAAGCACAAGCTCTGTCCGCAATTAAACTCATTAAACTGAGTTCAACCAATTTTCTGGTGGTTTGGTCCTGCCTTGTTAAATAAAAATTTTAAAAAAAATGCTGGAACAGCTCTGTTTGTCTCCCTCATATTTTTACCTATGTGGTGAGAAAAGAAAATGGAAAAAGGTTCAGAGCAAAGAAACACTTTCATAAAGAGAAAATACCAAATGTGAATGTGAGATTACTTTTATTGTTCTCGTTTGCTGCAAGACAAAGTCCCCAAGCTAATAAACAGGTTTAAGCACAGCAGACTAACAAAGCATTAGAGTGTAGCCTAGAGGAGGAAAACCCCACTGGTCCTTCAGCTACAACAGCTGAACTTTACATATTACTCGCTCATGCAGATTACCGAATCAAGGAACTACACTTATTTACGCTTTTTAATAAGGCACCAAAGCCTCTGAGGAAATTCTTTATTGAGACGACTGCTAGAAAAGCCGTGGAACTGCTGAGTCCCAGAACGGCACCTATATTTTCAGTAAATAATGTCTTCTGGGCTGGTATGGTATGCATAAAACAGTTAGCGGCGCATGTGGACCAACTTAAGTTGTGTGCAAGCATATCTTGGAAATAAAACACCTTGCAAAAAAGATCCCTTTACTCGGCGTGTTTCAGAGAAGGAACTATCTGTGGTATATAACTTATTTTTAAATCTAACTTCCTCCACTTCTCCCACATTCATTGAGACATGTCATCCATCTATCTGGGCCTCCGGCTGCAGTAGTTCCTCGGCCATGAGTGGCTGCTGCAGCGGGGCTGTATTTCAGCATGTTGAAGTGCATGGAGAATTCCCATGAAGGGTAAGGGATTATGGATTTTGGCCTCTAAGCTGCCTGGATGCCCAGTGAGGATGTCTCTGAGCGTAGTAATCTTCAAACACCACGCAGAGTGATGAGTGGGCACTGAGGAGTTCTACTCAGGATCTAAATGTGTTCCAGCAAGTTACTGGTGAGAGAGAGAGAGAGATAGAAGAAGAGAGAGAGAGAGAGAGGAGGAGAGAGAAAACACCATTTGGTGCAGAAATGGAAAGGATCGACTCAGTGGCTCCTTCAGGCAAGAGACACTTTTGATCCTGTGACCGGTTTTGAGCTATAGTCTGTGTCGAAAACTCGTGCAGAGCAAGGGATCATATTGGAGTGGTGCAAATGTAAATGTCATGGTTCCCCATCACCACACATAAGCGCAGATGGAAAAAGCCAATTGGGCAATTTTTGGGGTCAGGTCGGGCACTCTCAGGGGGTGGCAAACCTTCATAATGAGGCCAGTCACAAGTCTGGTTTAGTCTGTGTCCCAGAAAAAAATAAGGGGATCAGTATGTTGGCTATTCTGGCGTTAGTTGATGCAGAGCTGATGATAGCGGAGTATGAAAGACACTGCTTGTTAATACAAAGGAAAATCTCTCAAATGAAGCACAGTGCAGAGTTAAGAGTAAGGAAATGTCAGAGAAAATCAATAGTCTCTGATCAATATCGGAGAGGAATTCCTCTGATTGAATTAGACCCCCAACAGCATCACTTAATTGTTTTCCTGTCTTATTTAAGTGAAGTCAAATTGCTTTAAAACCATCTTGGACCTGAAGATAAGATTGTGAGTGCAGGAAGACAATCAGATGGGTTGAAGGACATGGGGCTTTATGGAGATTACATCCTCCCCTTAAGAGACCCCCTATCCATCTGCTCATATCAAAAGACTTTGGGATGATGTCTCAGGTATGGCTTGGGAAGGATGCCAAGGCACAGTAATGAAATTCCTTTACAAAATCAGATGGTATTCTAACATTAACGAAAGACGCTGAATAGCCCAACAAACACAACACGGATGTATCCAGGATGAAATCAGGCTCCATTGTGCACAAAGTGACCTCGGGGCGTCGAAGGATCAAAGGGCTCAATATTCCCTGGGTGATAATCAAATTAAGCTGTACATAAAGCACACCTTCCAAATATAGATCCATAACGTACTGTTTAAATGTACCTCACGGTGCCTGATCGGTGAAATCGACTGAGCCGTATGCTGCTCACACACTGCTTGTGACTGTGCAGCACAAATACTGTCCAAGGCGACAAACAGGTACATCAATTTGGAGCATGACAAGAAATTCCCTTTAGGTGACAACAAAACGTACATGCTATTAGATCAGCTGCAGTATACTGTGATGAAATAAATTGAAGCCAACAGATGAAAGCTCGGGGCCCCAAAACAGGAGAGAGAAGACTATTAAAGGTGCAGCTCCACTGCTTTGTGTTGCACTGCCATCCTTTGGGCACACGGAGAACTAAACATCAGCAGTTATTTTGAGAGCAGACTGGTGGAGGTTTGCACAAGACTGTAGACAGAAGAAAAGAGGACACGTGTGCATGTAAAGCAAATAAAGATAACGCCTATTAAACACATTTGTTTATATGCAGATAAAGCTGATCGATTCCCATTTGTTCCTTTTTTTAAATCCTCCTTGCATCCAGCAGGTCATAAGGTTTAGCGTTTAGGTTATAGGGATAAGGTTTTAGGCTTTAGGTTAGGTTCATGTCTGTTCAGGTTTTAAATGATTTTCACCTGTCCGCATGGCCCAAATGGGGAAAAACTGCAAGGTCAAATGAATAAGACTTCACTTGAAATGTAATATTCTCTAACCTCTATTTCCCTGTTTAGTATGTGGCTACGAAAGTGCTGAAAGTGCTCTCTGTGTAGAAGTATTTACTTGCATAAGCTTTTCAAGTGAAGTATTGATGTGTTTGCGTTTTACTTAAAGGCAAAGTTTGCCAAATTTACATATTTTCCCCCTGTCCCCTAGTGCTTTTTATTCATCTAAATTGTTTTGGTATAAGTGGTGCTCCATTTTTACAGATATCAGCTCCAGAGATGCCCTGCCTTTGCTTCAATATTATGGAACCAGATGGTGCTTGCCTTCTGATGTTCAAACCACCAAAATAAATAAATAAAAAATTACAAATTAAAAACTCAGCTGCAATAAGTTTACATCCTTTTAAAACCTTGCTCTCTGTTTAATACTTACTGATAGTACAGCGCAGAGGACAGGGAAGCAGGGAAATGACATGCAGGAGATGGTCTGAGGCAGACTCAGGACACTGCAATAGCTTTCACGATGAGCTTTCAGGATATGGGATGCCAGCTCATCCTGGTGAGCTATAGCAATGGTGGCTTTGACTTCACCCACCTGCTAATCAAAGTGCAACCAATCATGAAGCAAGATGGTTTACCTGACCACAATCTGGAGCCACAGAAAATGTTCTGATTGGTGTAGGAAGATGTCATTGTTATTGTGTGTTTTAGTGTCAGATTTAGCTTTTTCCATTTAATTCATGCACACAATAAAGTGTGCATGAATTAGTCAGAATACATCACTACCATATGTCTGAACAGCTCTAAGATCAGGATTTGATATAGCTGTCTGGGTGCTTTGGGTGTAGGTAGCCAATATCTTCACTGTTAGGAAGACAGTGGGTGACCACCATTGACCCTGTTCATTACCCTCACCAGAGGTGTCATAGAGCACTCCTGTAATATCTCTGTTTATTTTCCAGTTTTGCTCTGTTCATTATTTGCACAGCTTAATCTGTTTGGTTTTTTTAGTCCTGCGTTATGGGGTGAGGTGTTTGAGTGCAAAAGTGTCCGAGTACTAAGTGAATCCACCAGAGCTCTATGCAAGCATATGGAGAAACATGGAAACCCCACCTGCCTTTGAACTGTCCTGCTGTGAGGCAGCAGATCTAACCACAATTTCTATGTAGATATTTGTGGGATTTGTAAACTAGGAAGAATTTTATTCATGTGAAGTACAACCTGACTACACAATAAAATGTGCAACAGTGTGTTCCCATATGTTCAATTACAGTGTTTCCAGTCTTCCTGTGTCCAGATTGTTATTTGCCCTTCTTTTTGCAACATTTAAGTATTTTTCTACTTTATTTTTTCTAAGAATAGAGTCATTCCTTTGTGCTAATAATTACTAAGCCTGCAAAAATTTGCCATTTTGTCCACTGCTCTAAATGTAGAACACATTAGAGGGGGTAATATGAAACGTCCACTGTGTGTGTGTCCTCCGTCAGCTGCTCTCCGTCATTATTTTCTAGTCAACAGACATCTGCCCACTTTGCACACTAACGTGGGGCAGTGGCTGAATGCAGCGCGGGAGAGGGGAGGAGGAGGGGGCGAAGTCTGGATGACGTCAGCGGTGTTTCGTGCACGCGGACAATGAGCTGTGGCGAAGAAGCAGCTGTGTGTACATACAGTAGCTGTATACAGTACATCAGGGCCTGTCAGCCAGGCAGAGCTGCTGTGTGTGTGGCGATGGGGAGGAAATAAAGCGGCTCTTCTACATGTCACCGACGCGGAAAGGTATGTGTGGAACAAACTGTTTCATTTTGCTATGCTCTCGGTTTTATTGTGATATGTATCGGTTATATTTAAAGGATAAGGCGGGGGGAGCTGCTGGGTTTCCGCACAGTGCGCTTTCTTTCTGCCAGTGCGGATCTGCTGAATAAACCGCTCAGTTTACATCAGGACGTAAATGAGCATACATTTACCTGTTTAGAGGTATAGATTATTTGCAGGGTCTTTCTATAAACACTGTTACTACCGGGGAAGGCAAAGGACAGCAACGCATCATCCATTTGTTTTAAACGAGTCGTGACGCGCGCGCGCTCTTTGCAGGATATGGTGATTATTTATTAATTTCTTCACGGTGATGATGCACAGCAGGCGAGGCGCTCACTGGAAACAGGTGGTGCTCCTCTGCCATGTTTAGAACGGGCACAGATACCTAAATCCCACTCCCGGCGATGATTAAACAAAGCTGGTAGAAATATAAATAAGCCAAGTCCTCGGGCACGTCTTATTATCCAGCATAGAAGTCATGATGATCCACCAACAAGGTCGAGTCTCTCCAGGGTCCAGGGTCTGAATCCATTTGTTATGATTCCGTCAACTTTTACTGAAGCTTCAGAGAATTGCAATTTATAATTGTATCTTTCATATGTCATTTGTACAACGTCGGTTAATTTCAAAATAAATAACTTCAGTATAACAGCTTCATCTATCCCCCTTTTCCTTCCCCCAAGTTAGGGTGTAGGGTTGGTGGTTGGAGCCTTTCACAGCAGATGTAAAGTGTAAATGTGGTGTGCACTCTGAACAGAGCACAGGTCTATGATAAATATTGTTTATTAAGTAGTCAACGACCTGCAGTCATTTTCCAAAGAAGCTGAAAATAAGAGTTAGGATTGGGGAAATTATCAGAGGTAAAAACCTTAATAGCTGAATATGAGCTAAATTAATACATTTTTGAAACACTGCATAAAAGTGAAAAAGAACTTACTGCATGTAAAAGTTAAAGATTATGCTTTAAGGTGAAAAGAGGTAGTTTTTGGAGGGTTTTCTCTTTTGGCTGTCATTTTGTACAAATTCAGAGGTTCTCTCACACTATTTTAAAAAATAGCCAAGTTAAATTTCGGTGAAATAAATGTCAGCACAGAACTGGCATGTTGTTTGGTTGGTTGTCTTTCAATGATAGATTTTTATTGTCACTTTGCATTCTTGTACAACGAACGTTAAAGAATAAAAAGAATAAAGAGGACATATGAGCTACTAAATTCCCTTCTGCTAAGTTGTTTGAGATGGATAATGCAATTATGAATAAATAAATAATAAGTGAATAAATTATAAATTCAGAATTCCACTCTATTTTCTTTTATTGCCCACCTCACTGGCTCTATGCTCCAGTATCTGAAAAACCCTGAAGTGATCCACGGTCACCTTCTCATAATAGTTTGGTACATTTTTGTAAATGTCAGGTCCTCCTAAAAAAAGTGCCCAACAATAACATTTAACAACATTCCTAGGACAAAATAACATTTTCACTCCACAGTCATCATGGTAACAAATGAAAAAAAATAGTGTTATCACTCATATTAACCATCAACTTTTTATTACACTCACTCAGAATAGGATTGAAAGGCGATGGAGAAAGTCTATTCCTCACTCTAACACCAATGCATTATTTCGAATATGATTTTATGTTTTAATCAAACTGTATTTATATATACACACACACTTTTTAAAATATTAGTTATTGTCAATACTGGTATAAGGCAACACCCTTACCTTATACTATCATTGCAGACATGTAAAAGTTTGGCTTTATCATCAAAGCTGTGAAGAAAATGCCGATTTTGTTAAGCGCCGATATATTCTCTAATGCATTAGAAATACAAGGTGTTATCATATAAGACAGAATATAAGGTGACTAAGGCATTATATGGAGTCAATGGTAAAAAAAGTTCCAACCAACGGCCACATCAATACTGATTCAAGTACTTTATTTACCCCTCAGGTAATCTAAGAAAATGGAGGGAGGAAACTTGTGAGTATATCTTTGTGGACATAATTTCACATAAATCAATAAGTTCTCCAAAGATTTTATAAAGTTCTTTCCAAGAGAGGGAGCAGTCACAGCACTGCGCCATTCTTTGTGTCATTGCAGTGGTTACTCCCGAGACTATCTTGATCGCTTCATCCAAAGCCAAGACTCATCTGTGGTAAACAAGTTCCAGCAGAAATACTGGAAAACCAAGCAGACTCTCATCAAGGTCACCGGGAAGAAGGAGGACGAGCATGTGGTCGCCTCAGACGCAGATCTGGATGCCAAGCTGGAGGTGAGCAGGAGTATTAAACGGTTTGGCCTTATAGTTTAAGAGCATGCTCAGTGACAGCCATGTTTGGCTCCTGTACTCCTCTGTCACACCACAGAAACATCAAGAAAGCTGAAGGTACCCTCCCTCAGGCAGGCTGCACAGACTAAAATGGCTTTTTGATTTACACTATGCCAGAAATTGCTCGAGGCTTAAAAGTTTTATTAGGTTGCTCGACCCCCCTCCCCCTCGTCTGGCATCCATTACTGGAGCGAGGAGAACTTAATTCATGAAATCAATACTTGATAAACATCCAGCATTAATCTAGGCCATGCCCCTGATAAACATCTCAATTTTAGACTGTATATAAAAGATGGGCGGAGCTTCCAGGTCTATAAAGTGAAGTCAGTGGAGAAGCGCATTAAACTTGCAGATTTTTTTTCTAATGGTCAGGTGACTCCTGTGGGTGCAAACAGACTAATGACCCTCAGAAAACACGTATTTAATCATTTAGTTAGATTAGTTTATGTTCCTATTTTATATTACCATGCCCAACTAAACATCAGCTGTTCTTTGGGTAAATTTATTTTTATAACCTATTCATTTGGATACCAGTAACAGTTAAAGTTAGGAGGACTGACAGATGTACGGACACAGGCAGCTGTAGCCAACAGCTGTCTGCTACACCTCCTCTAATGCAACTCACTGAACCTCTTTTTTTGTCTTTTGAATTATTTTTATTACAAATATGTAAGAAATAATGTTCCGGGTTGTGAGGTGCAGAATGTCCATAACAAATTTGAGTTTCAGGTTTTGAATAGTTTATTTACACCACTGCTGAAAGGCTTGAGGTCAGAATTTCTTGTTTTTTTGTTTTGTTTTTTGTTTTGTTTTTTTAAATGCAAACCTATCAAACACATGAATTGGAAAAAACGAATATTTAGGGCAGTAAGGGTTTGAAATAAGATTTCTAATCTGAAAAAACAATTTTGTATTTTAAATTCTGTTTTCAGGTAATTTTAAGAAATTTCACTCTATGCTTCCTCCAACTAGTTTGGTTTGATGGTACAATGGCCATCAATGCTTGGCCACTTGATTATTGACAGGTTACTAGTCGACTGCTTCTTCTCCAGTTTTGCTTGGTATGGAGTCACGATTATTGGCCTGTTGGAAGAAACTGGGGGAAATGGTGCTGCAAAATTAAGTAGTCTTTTTTTGTTCAAGGTTCTTTTTATTTTGTAGAACTCTCAGAGTTTCCCACCACAAAGTGTCTCCATAAGAGTTTTCCACCATGCTTGGCATCAAGCACTCCACCAGCTCAATTTCTCCACATCTCAAAGATGTTTTTGTCTTTTTAATCTGTCTGCTCCTTTCAACTTGCTACAGTTCAACGCCAAATAAAGATCTAAACATCTCAAATATCATGAAAGCAAACAAGATTACAATCCAATTCCACAGTAAAGACTTAAAATACAAATAACAAAAAACTGCTTCTAATTTCTGCAGGATTTTTTGTGAAAAAAGTAAAGAGTACCAGAGATTTTGATTTGATGGGCATTTGCATACAATACACTTGAGCTGTAACCACAATGAGTCTAGGATTGAGACTGGGGAGTGCTGGCCACTCCATTATAGTCAGAACGTAGCTGTCTGAGTGCTCTCTCTAAATAGTTCTTGCACAGTTTGAATTTGTGGTTTAGGTCTCCTGATGTAAAAAGAAATTGGCTCCAATTGAATAATATCCACAGGCCACAGCACTGACTTTTCTTATTCCAGGGTCCTTTTACCCAGACCTCCAAGATTACCACCACCAGAAGGTGTCATAAAGCTCCAGTGTCTTTCCATTTGTCCCACACCTCACAAATACTCTTTGTGGCCCAAATACCTCCAATCTTCTTCCATCCACGATCTGTGTTGTCCATGTATGTTTCATCTCAGCGTTTTCCTTTTTACAGCCAGACTTGGATATGACTTTCTCCTATGCAACCATGCCAACAAATACAGAAGTAAACCTTTCACTGTTGGGAGAAACTGAGTTTCGCAGGTATCATTTAGTGAAGCTGCCGGTTAAGATCCCGAGAAGCATCCGTTTCTCAGACAAGAGACTCTGGACTTGTCCACTTGCTCAGTTGTGCATTGGCGCGTCCACCTTTTCTTTCTATTGTTGTTGGAGTAATTTTGTGCTGTTCTATGAAGGGAAAAGTATGTACTGTTGTAAGAGAAAAAGTTATTTGGCAATTTCATTAATAGAATAATATTAATTTCTGAGAAGAATAAAGAGTTTGAAACGACACTTTTCCCTTTTCTATTATTATTTTCCTTGTTTTGACACAATAAATGAACTCAGAAAAGCTGACGCTTTGGAAACTCAACTAGCTAAATTAATTGCATCTTTAATCATCGGAACAGCTTTCAGCTGTGCTAACATAATTGGAAAAGAGATTTTTAAATGATCAATTAGCCTTTTAACATGATAAACTTGCATTAGGTAACACAATGAAACACAGAAGTGTTGTCTGCTGAAAACAGACTTCGGCCTGTGTAGATGGTTCATTTAAAATCATTAGGGATTTATCATCGGCAATTCCATTAATCATTAATCATCAATTACAACGTTTCATTTGACTAGGTGTTTATGCTGATATTGTTTTGTTATGCAGGTCTTCCACTCGATTCAGAGAACATGCATGGAGCTTTTGAAGGTCATTGAGCAGTATCAGAGGAGGATCTGCCGTAAGTTCAAATATAATTGTTAGATCATTTTGAGTACAACGAATCTACTGATTGAGTTTAAGACTTCTAGAATGTCAACCAAAACAAACACATTCTTAAGATATTAATATCCATCCAGAGTGATTTCTCTCTCTTACTGTTTAGTCCTTTCCCAAGAAGAGAATGAGCTGGGTCGTTTCCTGCGCTCCCAGGGCTCTCAGGATAAAACCAGAGCTGGAAAGATCATGCAAGCCACAGGAAAAGCTCTCTGCTTCTCATCACAGCAGAGGTAGGGGACACGGATCAATGTACAGTCTGCCACATCCTTAAAATAAATCACATGCTGCACTAGAAAATAGCTTCAAGTAAAGGTCAGCCAACTGTATCACCCCAAATCCACAAAAAGGATGGAGAGTCATATCAGGAATGTTCATGAGGAGCAATAAAATAGCTGCCCGAACAGAGCAGATAACAGGGTTACTACACAGCATAGGTACTCTCACTCTACTGAAAACAGGGATTTCATTTACGTGTCTGAATCTGTGTGTCAGTCTGACAGTAGTGGTGATAATTATTATTAATATGACTTAGTAAATTATATTGTTTAGATTTTGTAAGATCAGCGGCAGCGTGAAAGTCATGTTGACGATTTTGGTTTTGCCAGTATTTCTATTTTTTTTTTTTTCCCCACTGCTCATCTTTTGATTCTTGAGTTCACCATTTGCATTTCCAAGATCATTTAAAGCTTTTCGTCCTGGAGCTGAGATACTTTTCAGTGCAGCTGAATAAATCAGCAGACTAATCTGCAGCGTAGACAAGACATGACAAATTTTCCACATGATGATCCAAGCCACATGCAGCACCTTAATACGGAGTTTAATACGACACCCTGCAGATTGGCTCTGAGGAACCCGCTGTGCCGTTTGTACCAGGAGGTGGAAACGTTCCGTTATCGTGCCATCTCAGACACGTGGCTGACAGTGAATCGAATGGAGCAGTCAAGGACTGAGTACCGTGGAGCGCTGCTTTGGATGAAGGACGTATCTCAGGAGCTCGACCCAGATACACATAAACAGATGGAGAAATTCAGAAAGGTTTGTTTTGTTTTTTTCAGAGCACAGCAATGAGCAGATTAACAATCATTTTCATAGCAGAAAGAAAAGCTTACATACTAGCACAAACAATGCCTGCATTCTCTTTACTTTTGCCCATCTCAGGGCTCAGGCATACGTGATAGTTCAAAGTGACACTTCAGGGTTTAAGCTGCACCTCCTGTGACAATTCATAATGTCTATATACCAGTAAGTCACAACTGCATATAATCCAATTAATTGTTCTTTTGTTAATTTAATGGGTACTTCTCAGACTGCAATCCCACTGTTGATATGATGAAGTGCTGCTCCTGCCTAGAGCAACATAAAAACAGTAATATCAGAGCCCTGCCAACGCAGTCTGTGGGAAATTGGCAAAAATATTATGACTTCCACAAATTCAATTTCCTCCTTTGCCGCAGGGCCTGCAGCAATCATTAATTAATCTGTCAATTTTTTTTTTTGATTAAATGTTTAGTCTTAAAAATAAATGTCAGAAACACTGGAAAATGTCCATCATCAGCTTACAGTGCTTCGTCTGGTTCATATTTATATTCTGTTTTAGTGGGACAACAGTTTAAAACCCTAAAACGTGTAGTTATTTCAACATGGTCTACAAATGCCATTTTACTAATCAATTCAGCATTAACAACACAACAACAGACCAAAAAGCAAGAAAACATGTTATAAAACCTGACACCAGAGGGCAGAACATACCCATAGATGGTGGTCCACCTGCAAGAACCCAGCACTTTTTACAGTTATGTGAACAAGAACTCGACTGTTTGCATTTTCCTTGTGTGTCATATAATACTAGGTGGGGAGCATTTCACATATATTCTCTCTCAGGTTCAGGCTCAGGTGCGCACAACCAAAACGAGCTTTGACAAACTGAAGAATGACGTCTGCCAGAAAGTGGACCTGCTGGGAGCGAGCCGCTGCAACCTCCTCTCTCACGTCTTAACCACATATCAGGTACGCCTCACAAGTCCCAGCTGTCTGCGTACACTCCACCGAGCTTAAATATGGTGTTTTCAATGGCTCTGCCACATGTGGCTTAGTCAGCAGGTCTAAACTATCACCCGCTGGGGTGAATTACTACTTTTACCTTGAGCAGCTGAGCGTGTAACTTGTTTCTTGTGTGTGTGTGTGTGTGTGTGTGCGTGTGTGTGTGTGTGTGTGTGTGTGTGTGTCTTAGACAACACTTTTGCACTTCTGGGAGAAAACATCCCACACCATGGCAGCCATCCATGAGAGCTTCAAGGGCTGTCAGCATTATGAGTTCTCTACAATTAAGGTCTGAGAGAGTCTCAGTAATAACAGTACTAAATGCTGACACTGGAGACATGTAATGACAATAAGCGATGATTTTGTTCCAATTATTGTTCCAGACTTTACAAGACCCTGTGGACAAACTGGCTAAAAAGAAGGGGAAAAATAAAGTAAAGGCAGAAAGAGAAGAAGCAAAGAAAGAAGAAACCGCAGACGACCAGTGAGCTTCAAGAAATATCTATTGTTATGCAAGAAAACAAACACGTACGAAAAACAGTGAAAATGTCGAGTACATGTATGGGCAATGTTCAGTCTGAACAGAGACAAAGAATTTCTGCAAGCCAGCTGTAGGTCAGCCTGACTCATCCCCGAGGCATCAACTAAGGCTGTTTTCTTAAAGCCACTGGTATGTCTCGTTTACGCAGACTGTTTCCTTAGGCGGCGGTGTGTGATGCAACAGGTTATGGCATTAGTGTGAAATGGGTGTAACTCCAAGCCCATCAGGATTATGGTTGTGAATGGGTGTACTTTAACCTAAACCACAATTATTCCCTAACCTAACCAAGCAGTTTTTAGGTCCTACACCCAACCAGCAAAAAACAAAACAAACTACCACGCCATGACTTCCTAGCTGACAGCGCCACGGATTCAACATCCTAACACATACTTTTAGGTCTCTAAAAACAGAGTCAATGTCTCCTGATTGGTGCCAATGACAAAAGGACAGGTAGCACCTGAGAAAAACTGATCTATTGAAGGCCCACTGGGATGAGGACACACTGTGTATGTCAACTATGAACAAAATGCTATAAGTTTAATTTCTGTTTCTTTACAGACTCATCTCTCTTGTAAATGAAAACACCAGCGACAAGGCGAGAGAAGGTAAAAGATGTAAAACTTGAAGATTTAATTGTGTTTTTTAAATTGCATTTTAGGTTGAAAATAATAACTGACTTAAATAATCTGATTATATGGAAAATAACAAAACTAAGAACAAATGGGACCTATTATCAATCCTGGCACCAATTTTTCTACAGTTCAGGGTTACAGCAAGGATGGAGCACTTGTCAGAAGCAGAGGGTGACCTGAAGGCCCAGCATAAAGATGTAGTGCAAGATGAGCAAGGATTATTTTGAACTGTGAATCATGCAAAGCCACATCAGTAGAGTCAGTGAATTCAAATGTGGAGGTGGAAATAAGTGTAAATGGTCCCCTCAGTGATTTGAGTCCATAGTGAATGGCAAAGCAAACTAAGGAAAGGAAAGCTGTCTTGAATCTAGATAATTATAATTAAAATTAATGTGAAAATTTAAACACTGTGTGTGGGAAAAAAAAAAAAAAAAGAAAAGAAAAAAAAGAAAAAAGAAGATAAAATCGTCCAAACATTTTTAAATTAACACTTTTTGTTGCTTCCCAGAGTCGGAGGGAGAGGAGACAGACAGCATGGCCTTACTGAATGAGATCCTGGGAGGTTTGTCTGTGGATGAGGGGGATTTTTCTCAGGAGTGGACAGAAGTGTTTGGAGAGACTGAGGAAGGAACAAGTGCTGCATCCACCAGACCAACAGAGGCCCAGGACAAGGAAAACTTCTTTCTACCATCACAGCTTTTGGACCAGAGTTTGAATAATCTGCAGTCTTCCATCTCAGGTCAGCCCGTGTGTGTGTGTGTGTGTGTGTGTTTGGTGTGTGTGTGTGTGTGTGTGTGTGTGTGTGTGTGTGTGTGTGTCTCAACTGCGTTATTATACAAGAGTGAATCAGAAAATTGGTAGGTTGGTCCAAGGAAGCTCTTTAGTAATCAAAAGAATAGACCATTTGGATTTTGCACCATTAGACAGATTCTCTCACCATGACCACCATGCAGAACCTGGAAAAATTAGCCACCATTAACCATCAATTAGCCATAATTTATTTTAATTACACATTAAGGAGAGATAAATATTCCTAAAAACTAATAAACACATTGTTTTTCTATGAATCAGGGCATTAGCAAAATCACCAAAAGGCAGAGTTAAAATGAGCTGCTTTTTCCTCCCCAATGGTTTCCACACAGGCAAAAGAGTGGCTTTAAAAGGATTTATCAAATCCACATCTGTCAAAGTAATAGTAGGAGGCTGTTAAAATACAGCAATTAGATTTGCTTACCCGTAGGTAATTGCCAACTACTTTCCATCTCCTCTTGGCTTGGATTCTCATCTGGTATTGTTAACTTGGTTTTGTGAATTTCCAGCTTTAAAGGCTGCGAGCTGCACACTGCTATAAAACTGCTTATAGTTTGACTGCATTTCCGAGGCACATATAAGAATCCGGCAATTCAGTGTTAATCATTAAAGTGCAATAGGTCAGACAAAATGATTTAGTGAGTGATTTACTGTAGCATGACTGAGATTTAACTCATGAGTCACAGCACATTACTGTGGGAATATTCCCACAATCCCAAAACAATCATTGAGAAAGAAAAGTGCTATAAAGATATGCAAGATGGGCGAGGTCAAGGAGAAACAAATGATATCAGGAGAGACAAACTTGTGAGTGACTTTTGGAAATATACTGAGGCCTCAATCTCTTCCTATGAAAAGCCGTTAAACATGCATTTTCTACTTTTAACTGATACGACAGATTGAACCCCAAATTAAGGGAACACGAAACTGTAAACACCAGCAATAATTAGACCCAGCGTTGGTAGAAATATAAAATCGTTATAAAGCAAATGAGCGGTAGTCAATCTGTGCAAACAGAAGTGCTGCAGGGGCTGACTTGAAATGCAAAACTGCTTCTTACAGTTTACAGGGAAACAGAGCGTGCCTCTTCTCTTTTTCTCCCCTCAAATGTTGGCATGAGGCTTATCACACACACACTTAATATGGCATACATATCAAATTAGACCTTCAGTAAATTTTGTGCATCTGCAGAGTGACTTCCAAAGCACAAGCCCATTGAAAGCTGTCTGTCTCCACTGCAAAACTAAATTTACATCAGAGCTCTTTTGCAGTCATATTCAGAGTGCATGATCAGGCTGTGAAACTGGTAGAAATGTGGAAAAAAAATCCTTTATTTTGCTTCTAAACATGGTTACTTGTTCTTATTATTAAATACTGCATGCTGCAACTAGCACTCATTCTCAGGCTTTTAAAACAAGTTGCTGTGGGTTATCTGTAAGATTATGGCATGACCTTGACAACCTTGTACTAAACAGAAAGCATTTTGAGGGGATTTTGGCTAAAGGTCACTGTTTAAATTAAAAATTGCACAGGATCAGCAGCCAAACTGTATTTAAAGAAAACACAAAGTTTGATGAATTTTGCCTATGATAAAGGTTTTAAGTTGTACTTTTACCAACATCCTTGTTATTGCTGGACTCTGCCATAGGTTAAAATTCAGTACGTCTCTCTTGTCTTCTAGAATAGAATAGAATAGAATAGCCCTTTATTGTCATTGTACACAATGACAGTAAAGGGCTATTATATTCTAGAGCATGTTGGATTGAAGCAATCGGATAGTGGTGAAAGAGGTCAGCCCTTCAAGAGGCAGACAAGCCAACAGAAAGCAGAGCAGACTGATCCAAAAGAAGTCACAGAACTCCGGATGGAGTCCAAACTGGCAAATCAAAACTAAAACGGCTCATCTTCAAAGGAAGGAGAAAAAAAAAAAAAATCCACATATTCCCAAGAGCCAAGCAATTTCAGATCCAGGCAGTAGGACTTAAAAGGCAAGGTCAGGGTGCAACTGTAAAATCTACGAAGTACTTCAGCTTATTCAAAATTTCTGCTGAAGGTGAAACAACAATACACAATTAAAAACAAATTCTCCATTTGGTTAAGTAAGAAATGTAC
Source organism: Simochromis diagramma (assembly GCF_900408965.1). Taxonomy (NCBI): domain Eukaryota; kingdom Metazoa; phylum Chordata; class Actinopteri; order Cichliformes; family Cichlidae; genus Simochromis; species Simochromis diagramma. Next base: position 14,823,958 of record NW_024386860.1, read on the forward strand.
AGCACACTTCACTGTTCTCTCCAGAGCCATGAAGTGCTGCTACATGTTGCATTTTCAAGACACGGAAAAGAATGGAAACCAAATAAATATGTCTGAAACAAGACGATTTCTGTTTTGTATTCACAAAATGTTTGCAATGCAGTAAATGTTTTGATTTTCTGTGGGACGAGTCATCAGCTGTGTGCGATGGAGTGTAATGACTCGTGTTGGATCGTGCTTTTGCACAGTAACAGTTTCCTAGTGAGTAACCCGAATCTATGCTTCCTCTTCAGATTGGGCCCCACATTCTGCCACTCAAGCAACTGAGCACTCATCTGAAGCCAATCAGAGCACTCCAAAGCCAGCAGAGAGAGGTAGGCCTGGGCGATATAAGTCAAGACATTAGAAAATAAGAATGAAATGGATAAACTAGAAAGCCAACGCCAAACCGTCACGCTGACTTTTCTTGGTGATATTTACCTCGTCAAATCTTTTTACAGAGGCAGAAGGGACATCCAAAGATCTCTCAGCGTGGTTCAACCTGTTTGCCGACTTGGACCCCCTCTCCAATCCCGACGCGATCGGCAAAACCAACACAGAGCATGAACTTCACAATGCATAGTTGTTCTTCTGCATCACATTTTACCCTTGTAAGGGGTACAGTAAAATAAGTTTAAAAACAGAAAACACAAACAAACAAACAAACAAAAAAAAAAAAAAAAAAAAAAAAAAAAAAGAAGTCTGATCTGACTTGCAGAGGCCTCATGCAAGAATAATTTGTGCAGTTTCATATTTTCTTTCTAAAGTGGAACATGACAGGGTGTCTCAGGTAGACAGGCAGATTGTCTAGTTTCCTTAACCTCCTAGGACCTGGCGTCCACATATGTGGACATCACATTTTGGGTTATTTAGACCTAAATACTCAATTTTGCTCTACAAGCGCCTGATACCCACTTACGAGGACATTATACTGCTACTGTTTTATCAAAGTTTTAAACAAATATCCTCATATGCGGCTCTTATTTTTTCTTAAAAACAAAAATAAGGTAAAAAAAAAAATCTGGTAATTCTTTGTTTTTACATTCATTGGGCCCCAATACGCCCAAATATCAAAGAAAAATTAAAAATGCATGTCGTGGAAGAGCTCGGGTCTTAGGAGGTTAACATGAATTAGTAACCATTTAAAAAGAAATATTTAACAAAAATTAACTTCACTAATTCACTGTGGCATCACTTGCAAATTTACCATGTTTCCTGGTTGCATGTATCGGCATATTATGACTACGTAGTTCTTAAATTCAGTTTACTGAGAAAGCTCACTCCAAAAGCTGACTCAAGGCGTCCACGGTCACTTACTGTTGAATAGCCTGTGATGACAGGCCGCTGACAAATATAGTAGTAATATTTTGCCAAACAACCTTTTGGGGTTTTTCCATGGAAAATAAAAGCCATCCGCACAATGAGCATGACAGACAGCCCATTTTGGAGCCACGCAAGAGGTGTTTTCAACTTAATCTTAGAAGGAAATACGACTAGAGACTGATTTAGAAGAACACCACAAATGTTCTTGCATAATGCCCAGTGTCATAACTGAACAACTAAAATAGGATATGTATGATTATAACTTCAGGAAGATGAGGTTTCTTTTAAAATTGAAAATCTAAAATATTTTTAGAGAAAAAGTTGATACGAGGCCAAACTACAAGGCCATAACATAAAAATGTTTTTAATAACTACAACAATATTGTGGTTTTATTTTGTTAAATAATTGCCAGTTTAAATAATGAGCTCAGAATGTGTGGAGATCTATGTTATCCCTGCAAAAAGCCTACATAAGTGTATAGAAAGGTTGAGATATCCCTAATATGGCTCTCAGGCACACAGCACTGGCTGTGAGCGCTGAATCACCAACTGTTAAACCCTTCTCTTTGCAAATGGCCACCAATCAGGAAAAAAATCTGGCTTAAAGCTAAAGTTGAATGGCTTGTGTTCAGACAGTAGCTGACCTGAAAGACTGCACCAAGGACCGTTATACATAAGAAATACTCTGAGTGCTAAGCTAGTCCAAAGTTAAAAATATGGAGGTGGCGATGAGCACAAGTCCCTTTAAATCAGGCTGTAACCAGAAACGAGCAGATTTATTTCATGTTGGCAGTATTATGCTTCTGTCAGAGCCCCATGAACTATTACCAGCTTTGTCATGAAAGAAAAATGTAAACATTAAATTATTTTAGCAGGGATACCTCAGTACGAGTTTGGAACAAAACGCCTTTAACAGTAGCTGCCTTGGAAATCTCTCTCATAGCATTCATGCTTCATTTCCAGTTCTCATTACTGAAGATGTCAAACTACTGCGTGAGATGCACAAGAGGAAAGAAGGCAAATATGACAAAGATAACAGTTTGTTTACAGAGCAGTGGAACATGTTGACTGGAGGAATTTTAATGCAGTTAAACAGAATTATTTAAACAAACTGAAGCATAATTGCCTGGCATTGATCTATTCAGCAGTGCAAGAATTTAAACTAAACTCCTTTCTCACCACATCTGAAGGTGGAATTTCATCCATGTAATCCAAGTCGTTTCTTTGATCAGACACAAGCTTGACTTTTTTTGTAAGGACTGATGATTTGTTTGCAAAATACAGTATATGTGATCTCCTTTTAAGTATAATCCAGAAGCGTGTTGATTTAAAACACATCAGTCATTTATTACTGCATGTTGCATGCCTTCTTTTATGCTAAGCAGTAAACGTGATTCAGTGAACTACATGTTTATAGTGATGTGACATTTTTCCACGTTCCTGTATTTACTTAGTGGTTACTGGTTTTTACGGGCATTATACGCTGCGTGAGTGCATTATTCTAGAGCCAAAAAAGAGGAAACTTTAAGAATCGTGTAAATACAGTCTTGTTCTGACTTTAGTGACAATGCTGCATAAACTGACTACATATCTGAGTAAATGCCTTAATCAAATCACATGTTAACACAGAGTTATAACCCAGTGACATTTTTTTGTTGCTTTGTTTCATATTCATGCCATATTTATTATTCACTCATAACCAAATACAGCAATTGCCTTACCTTAACTCCTATTTGCATATAAAATCATGCTTATGAATACTAATTATAAGGCTTTTTCCCCCCAGGTCATAGATAAACATAATGTATATCAATCCAAAGAGACTTTTTGGGGCTTTCTTTTTTCCTTTATTGAAAAACACACAAGATCTACATAAAAACGTGTAATACACGGGAGAACTGAATCATCGTTGCCTAGCACGGCAATCATTTCTGAACGGCACAGTGTGCTTGTGAATATAATCAGAATTAGTATGATTAAAAGTCTTGGAGCTGCAAGCAGAGCAAAGCACTTCAACTGCATTTGTTGCTGAATGTGCTGCACATGTTCTTATTTGTGTTTCTGTGCGTGAGTGGCAAAACGGACCAAAGCCAAAGTCATGTTTTTTTTGTTTTTTAAAATTATGTTCTGATAATACAAACTTTACAAAGTAACATCAGGCCACATCTGGCTGCATCTGTATATTGAGATAAACTGTGTTACACTTTTTTTTTTTTTTCATCCTTAGTGTAGCTTTACTTCAAGCAGAAATCGAAATTGCACTCTGTTCTGATTGCTTTAACTTTACAAATTGGTCTAAAATAAAAATAGTGATTATCATTTTGTTTCCATTTTAATGATTAGCACTTACGTTTATGTAGCTGCTGAGCTCTTTATTAACACAAATGAAATGCAAATAAACATTCTGCTTCTTTGTGCTCCAGTAACACTGTATGATAGCAATTGTTAAGAACGGGTAAACTAACAGTTAACCTTCAGGCAACAGATATTTACTGTTAGCAAACAATGAAATGAGACTTGATTTTGAAAGCCAGGTACAACTTTAGAGTACAGGTGATGTTCATAAATATAAATTGTGCTTTACTTTAAAGCATGTATGGAGAGGCAGTGGACCTTGGTGCTTCTTTTCTCCCAACTTCTTTTCTTCTTTAATTTTTGGGGACAGCTTTAAGCACCAAAAAACTACTTGTTTAGGTCCAAGAAAGAAAAAAAATAAAATAAAATTGTGGCTTAGATGGAGCTCTGTCTCACCATCTTTGTCACAAATGTGGCCAAACTAATGACAAACTGCTTTATTACTAATGACTAACAAACATTTGTTATCATGTCCTTGTTTGTTAACAGTAAACTACTTACTAAAGCTTAGTTAACCATCAGTTTACCATTTATCCCAGTTTGTTAAGTTATTACCTTGTGTCCAAAACACATGAAAGGCCTCTCATCGTAATATCCTTTGGTACATATTTATCAAAAGGGCTGAAACAAATGCCATAATTGTCAGCATCTTACTTTCGCAGGGTCTAGCTTATGTCACTCGTTCCTTTTGCATGAGTTCTCACAGTTGATCAATTCAACAGCGGTCTCTGGAATGTGTCATAGCACCTGAAATTCTAACCTGAACAGGTTAACGCGCAAAGCATCAGTCACAAGGTGTGACATCAATCAGTTGATTCAGTCTGTATTAGCCTCCCTCTCTCCAGAAACTAAAAAAAATAATAATGAAACATTTCTGCAAAAGACTGGAATGTCTTTCTGAAGAACAAAGTCAAACACTGGGCAAAGGCAACATAATCCGAGAGAGTACATTCCACATGACCTGAGTTATTGTTCTTGGTAGTGTGGGGCAATAAAACGAGGAAACGGAGGAGCCGTGTGCTTTTTGATTGGTCAGTTAATTGCTGATTAAACAGCTGATGTTTGCATTTTAGCTTACCAAGTTTTATTAGGGATCAAACTAGGAATGCAGGTTTCAGTCTCGTCTGGTGAGCCTCTCAGGTGAAGCCTGCACTTAAGTGACTGCTGGTTTCATTTAAGACTGTGTGCTACGAATACATTCAAATAAGTAACAGGAGGGAAAAGGGGCAAAGTATTCTGACATCCGGGTATCTTAAAAATATGAAACATAAATGCACTTTGAAATGTTAGCTTGCTGAACACTGAACAGCTAATAAGCTTGTTAGATAATGTTAATACAATATGTTTTTCTTGACATCGCTGTGTTTTGTGAGACTTTTGGATTTTTTTTTTTCCTTTTTTTAAATTTTAAACTGCTGACACTAAGTAACACAGTCATTCCAGCAGTCGTTTCTACTATTGTAGAAAATAAAAAGCAACGCTATTTCTGTTACGGGAAGTGTTATAGTACAGAGGAGGCTAGGCTACGTTAGTGATGGGTGAAGAGAGAGGCTCTGCCCAAGGTCAGCAATAATGCCCGAACCATCAGACTTAACTGACAGCGGGACTAACACTAGAATCAAGTAGAGATTCTTGTGCAGCAGGACGCTGGTACCATTATCCTCCTAAGTATTTCTAGACCTTGAGCACTCCCTGCTGGCTAACATTAGGATTATCGGAGTGCAATTTTTTTTCCTTTTCTTCTGTTAGACCATACCTGACTAGTTGCAACATTTTAGCTGTAGTTGGTTTGGTCGAGGATACCTGAGGACTAGCTGGTAAGGAGTACTTGTGCTGAGCTGTCTTTCCCCACATCTGCGTCGGGGCTCTGACTGACTGTGCTGTTGTCTGAGTTTACACCGCCACTCGAGTCGGTGCTTCTGTCTGTGGAGGACGAAAAGGTAGCTAGTGGTACCGTGGGCATACTCTGGGTGACCTGTGATCCAGAGCTGCTGTTGCCATGAAAACCAGGGTTGATGGACGTGCAAGAAGGAGAGACCGGGGAGAAAAGGGAGGAGCAGAAAAGTTTAACTGGGCAGAAGGCCGAGCCCCTGGGAATGAAGTTCACCTTGTTTTTGTCAGGGCACGAGAACAGAGGGAAGCCCTTTGACTTGCCAGACCTGAAGAGAACAGAAGTGGTACTCAGTTACTTGGCTTGATATCTTTTTATAAAACTGTATCTGATTAACTGCTAGTTACTGATCCTAGACAGCCATGTTGCTCTCATCCCTACCACCCACAATGCAGATAGGCTTGTCTTTCTTGTTTTAATTCAAGAAAGCATAAAAATAATGTAACTGAATTTCAAACAAATACAGTTTAATTGTGTAGCAGTAACTGCCAGATATAAGGCTATGAGGGTATGTCTAAAAACAAACCCAAGAGGAAGACCAATAAATACTCACACCAGCTCATCAAAGACTTTGACCTTCTCGCAGCCTTCTGGAGGTTCCCGTTTGAACATGTAGCTGTTGTTAGGTTTGGGCGACGTGGCAAACTTGGGGAGAGGAGAACTGCACAAATTGTCTGAAAATACAATAAAAAAATAATAATAATAAAAAAAATATAAAAAAAAAATGAAACCAGTTTTGTGCTTTTTCTTTTTGGAAAATGATAATGAGACAAATGCATGAAATGTACATTATACATGTTGGCTGCAAATTTTGAGGAGCTGCCGGAAAAAGCGCAGTAGTGCGTCCTCAGCACAAAGCGTTTGTGGAATCATAGTTTCTTTATTTGTGATTTTTTGTGGACACCAAAAGAGGATAAACTTAGTAAGCTTATCATGGAATTCTTTGGAAACAGACTCTAGAGGGGCAGATTAGAAACAAACAAGACTGATAAAGCACATCTTTCTTTTTCCAATGTTGTTTTCCTGCCTATCAAAAAAACAAAACAACATACAACAAAACTCTGATTTTTAAATTTTGTTGCCGTCATTAAGAACTCATTTTAGAGGTGTGTAAATGTTTAGTAAGGGCTCCTCTTTAGCAGTATCAAGAAACTTGAACCAGACTTCAGACCTGGTTAAGTGAACTGCGCCTGTTTCCCATCTCTGATTTAAAAAAGAAAAGAAAAACACTGGAAGCTTGTTTTGCTGACAGGCTGGTTCACCCACAGTCTCTAAAGGTGAGATACTGCAGGTCCTTCCTGCTGCAGGCAGACTAAGCAATTAACTCTCTGCTCTCAGTACAGTCTCTCAGCAGATTAAACACCAACATTGGTATCGTCACTCTTGTGCAATATTATGTACAATCCACACACACACACACACACACACCTTCTTCGGCTTATCAAATTTAGGCCTGCCGAGCGCTGGAGCCTATCCCAGCTGTCTAGGCAAAAAGTGCCATAACATGGCCTTCAACCCAGCCCTGCTCCTTTGTATAAGCCCAGCAAAATGACTTGGATCAGGCTAGTCATGTGCATAACGTTGACCAAACTATCAGAAACAGACTCCATGAGGGTGGCATAGAGTCTAGATATCCTTTACTCAGCATATTCATCAGATTTCACACATTTGCCTCAAACCACAAAGGTTTATATAAGCTTTGAATATTGCAAACATGCTACATCTGTTCACTAGTGAAGACACACCTTTGTCAATTTCCTCTGCATAACAGGGGCTCCCATCAGGTGAGTGCAGGTGATCAGAGCTGCAGGGACGGGGCGATGGGCTGGATTCACCACTCGACGGAGCCTGTGTGTCTGTGTCACGTGTGTCCCCGCTGCTGCTGTAACGATGTGGAGGGAAGGGGGCACGGCGGCCATCTACCACATCCATTGTCTGCGAGGTCAGAATGCATAAGAGGTGGTGAGAAGCCAAGCTGTTACACACATGAATCCTAATATGAAGACAAACTCATAACCTCAATATTTTCCCCAACACCCTCAAAACCATATGGAAACTGCTGAAGCCACCCAATGCACCCACCTGCTAACTCCCCGAATGAAATAATTCTAGGTGAAAAGTACCAGCTAAAATGCCCTGAATCTAAAACTTAAAAAGGCCTCTGGTGTATTTGTCTGGGTGTTTAAAGGGCAATTGGAGAAGCAAACACCACAGCAGATGGTAGTGCTTGACAGCAGATGAACAGTGTGATGTGCAGAGCATTCTGCTTTGGCACAGCTGATTCAAAAGGGAGACCAGGAAAAAAAAAAAAAATGCTCTGTGCTCAGCAGGCTGTAAATCTGTAGTGTGTGTGTGAGACCTTCTAAGAGTAGAGCTTTACAGACCTGCCAAAGTTTACTAGCCTGCACCAGACGAGATTTAAGGCCTCCTTTCCCATGAGCGATTTATTTCAGAGTGAGAGAGAATGTGTGTGTCTGGCTGCATGGTGCTGAAGTGACTTTACAAGCCTGTGCACGTGTAATGAATTTTAAGCATAGCCTAAAAGTTGTTTAAATCACAGGTATACAATAGTCGTGCAAACAAATGGTGAAGTCTGCCTTTGCATTTGGTGCATTCCTTACATGGTCAACGTTTATTTATCTGGTTTAAGATTAAATTCTAGAGCTCATCTTTGCAATTATGACTTTTAAAACATGTTAAAATCGTATCTAAATATTGCGTTTACACAGTGACTGCTTGTTATATGTAATCGAGCAGGGTTTGCATGATGCATAAAAAAAAAAAAAAGTACTCTATGCAAATTAATTCATTATAATGTAAACACAAAGGTTATTTTATGTTAAACAGTAACACTGAATATAAACATGAACAACACTGACTCACAATGACCCTTGTAAAAGTGTGATGCAAGTGTGTAGGAGTTGCAGTTGACAGGGCTGGTGTGAAGTAGGAGTCTGAGCACAGCTTATGTTTGATCATGAGCTGTTAAAACATCTCATGATCAACATCTCACAATTACATGCTGGTAAAGTCACCTGCACTCACTGATTAAAAGACATCTTCATTACTGTAGGACAAAAACAGGTTTCAGTTGTAAGCTGTTTCTGTGATGATAAAGATAAGTTCTTCGTACCACAACAGTATTTACTTGGCATGTTCACGGTGATTAATTTACTTGTGTCTTAAACTGGAGAGAGAGAGAGACAACCCCCAAACAATCTGAGAACTCTCTAAAACAGATAAAAATGAGCTCAGTTAAATGCTATACATAAAAATATTGCATGTGTATTAAGAGTCATGTGAATCTGTTAATCACTTTTGTATCCTTAATGTCTCTGAAATATAGGGCACTAGACAACGTACACACCTGCTGTCAGATTGAGTTATGGAGTCTGAATTTAATTTTTTAATAATTGAGCTGTTTTAATAAAAACTATGCTGTGCTTTTTATTATTTTCATGTAAAATGACGCCACAGAAGTGAACTTCGAGGTGACAGCTGATGTCAAATCTCTAATACAGTTTAGCAGACTTCTTTACACGACTACAAATCTCACCGAATGTGTATCAGAAGCAGAGCGAGTAGTTGGCATGGGGCCTTTTATTGTGAAACTAGATTCCTGTCCCCTCCAAATCGTCTGTGTGCAGCTTGATGCAGCTTCCATAAAAACTAAATCTAGCGCTATATTATCTCTGTGGAGCAAAGGGACACTTCTGGGACATTTCTAAAATACTATGGTGCGTCTGATGAAACTGCAAGCATTGTCCTGTGAGGGTGCAATAAGTGCCAGCACCCACATCAGAGCTGGAACCCAAAGCAGCCACACCAAGTGTATTTCCAGGGTTACCCACATAGACTTCGCTTTAGATATAATAAAGGCCACCGCAGTACACGAGTGCAATCGTCTCACTGGTAAACAATGCCATCATTTTGAAAGTTCATTTGCAATTGAACCACTAGACTCAACCCTTCCTGTCTTGTGTCTCCCCATCGGCAGGTAGACCAGGCTGCTGTGATATGATGACTATCAATATCAATAAACTGACTTTCTAGAAAGGTTGGATGGACTCCAGCTTTACCTTCCTGTTCTGCAGCTGTAAGCAGTACTCCTTGTTCTGCTCTTTGGCTAATTCATGTGCCACTACTTGGAGGCTGTAGAGCAGCGGTCCCCAACCTTTTTTGCGCCACGGACCGGTTTAATGTCTGACAATATTTTCAGACAATATTTGTAAATATAATAATAATGATAATAATAATAATAATAATAAACACAAATTCACAGTGTAATTGTGTAACTTTATTAGCAGCGTCCTCCTGAAATGCACCAACAACATCGAGAGTAACATCCTCCTCTCTGCCCCTTAATGCTCTCTGGGCGCTATGGTAACGCGTAAATATTTATTTCAAAATAAGACACAAATACAACACAGGAAAAGACCCAGGGAAACCAAGTTAACGATAAAAACCCTGAAAACCATAAATTTCACACCCGAGCCTCAACTCTTGCAGCCCGGTACCGGTCCGTGGCCCGGGGGTTGGGGACCACTGCTGTAGAGCAAAACAAGGACTACAGTCAGCAGCTGCGTTCCAGTATGGTTAGGTTAGAGTCTATGCGTGGGATGATGGAAAGGCAGGAGATTAGACTTTGTAAGTCACAAAGTTTACAATTTAAATATGTGCAAAGAAGCACCTTATAAACAGCCCAGCCCACTTTTTAGCCCACTGGAATGCTTCATTTTAAAGTCTGCATGGCATTAATCTGACATTTTATCCAGCTGGTGAATGATAAGATTTCACAGCATCTGCAGGTATGCAGTTCAACAAGCGCTCCAAATCATGTTGAAACATAGCTTGACCCATCACAGGTATGGGCACACACCCTACCTGTATCCCCTGCTCCAAGTCCTCTCTGATAAACACATTTTCTAGCTCATGGTTGATGCCCTCCACACTGCTCGGCACTCTGCATATGAGGGATTTTATCACAGGCATCGTGGTCGAAGTTGAAGTTGCCTTATACTGAAATGAGGGGGAAAAAAAAAAAAAAAGACAAAAAAGACAAAAAAGGAGAAAACATGAACATTATGTACATGTCAAAAAAAAGAAGAAGAAAAAAAAAAGCTTTGTATACTAAAACACTTCACTTGTCACATATCAAACTGAATTTGTCTTGGCATTGTGGGTGTAGACATTCAGTTTGTAGTTTACATTTAAGCATATCATGGTTTATGGAAATGTTCCTACAGCAGTTGCAGTGCTGAGCATCTGTTAATGAATGAACTGCAGCCAGTGGAGAAAGGGACATGCCCAGACACAGTTCTCCTCTGCTGTCTCCCTTTTACTTTTGATACAACTGGTCACAGAGGAGATTCATTAACTAGTAGTGATGGGATTTCCGGCTCTTTTTAGAGAACCGGCTCTTTCGGCTCGGCCCACTAAAAAGAGCCGGCTCTTTCGGCTCCGAACCGGCTCTTCAGGTTGTTTTGTTGCTTTAATTAATTTATTATTAACAACAATATAAAATTATGCACAAAAGGAATTACTAATGTAAAAAAAAAAAAAAAAAGTTGTTTTATTTATATATGTTTATATATAAATATATACGGTGGCCCCTAGAGACAAAGCACGTACAAACTCCAAAACACGTTTCTAGCATTAACTGAACTTCCAAAACAGAGCTACCTAGATCACTTAAATTACACAATTGAAAGCATATGCGTATTGTTTGTGTATTTATACACAAGTACTCATATATATTCAAATAATTTAAAAAAAGTTAATTTTTTTTTATGTTAATTTGGTGTGTGTTATTACCACACCAAATCCAGTCGTTGGTACTTGCTGGCTTGTGTACCGACTAGGTAACAAAAACTCAACACTGCGCCTAGCATCCTGGAGCACTTCTGTTGTCTTTTGTACGCGTTTTGGAGTTTGTACGTGCTTTGTCTCTTAGGGCCACCGTAAATATACTTTTATTTATTCACTCCACATAAAATGTAATAAATAAATCATAATACAAAAACAAACTAGTCACAGTTCAACTTTTAACTATTTAAATTTTCAGCTTTTTCCTTTTACAAATTTAAAATGAAACAACACAAAACACTGCAAACCACAACACAATTAAATATAAATTAAAATAGGAAAACAAACAGAAAATGCATATTCTCTGTCATATGGGCCCTGCATGAATAAACTTTCTGAATCCTTTATCATCTGCAACTGAAAATAGTTGTGGATGATTACTATACCTTTCTAATGTGACTTGTTGTCCCTGGCTCTCTTTCTCTCCCTCCTGCTCTGTTCCTGTGCTACTGTGGGTGCAACTACCGCCCCTCCCCCCTCTACCCAGCACAAAGCACAAGGCTCGTGTGCGGAGTGAAGTGGAAAAAGTGCGAGAGAGAAGGTGAGAGAAAGAAGGAAAAAAAAAAAAAAAAAAAAAAAAAATCCACAGCTCGCGATGAGGAGCCGGCTCGCATCGTTCACGTAAAAGATCTGGCTCTAAGAGCCATTTCGTTCATGACCGACACATCACTAATAATAACTAGGCCTCCTCAGTAAGAGTCAGAGCAACATTGATCATAAAGGTATCATTAAGATGAAACATTGCCTTCACAAAGTCTAAATCTTTCTCAAATCATTTTAATCAATACCTACTCCCTAAAACAGCTCGCCTGGACCCAAAATTGTAACTTCATAATGGTCATTTTATACATTACTTTAAGTTGACATACAACCAAGTTAATCATTTAATCCTGTTAACCGACTAATGTAGAAAACAACCTTGCTCTTTTTCCTATCTTTGACAGTTGAAATTCAGGTTGGTCTGCCTTATTTGTGTGTGTTTTTTCCCCTCAGCTGCTAAGCTGCCTTATCATATCGCTGCTGTCAGCCTAAAATCCTGCATCACATGTGTGGGGTTAGTTAATGTTTTCACCTGAAAACAACAACCCACATAGTCGAAGCATGAGTACTGACAAGCGTAGCTCACCTGTGGCTGGCATGCAGTGCCATGCTGCGCCTGCTGTGGGAGCTGCAGCGAGCTCTGCTCCCTGTCTTTGCTCTGCCGGTTGACCTGTTTGCCACGCTGCAGCTGTAGCCTCAGTTTAGCAATCTGCTGGAAAAAAAAAAAAAAAAAAAAAAAAAAAAAAAGCACAAGCACTTCAGTGAACAACGGCTCACAATGGGAGCCATGAAGGCATGCGAACATATTAGTTAACCATTCCCATGAGTGAACTGAATGAGGTCAGGAGGTGAAAAGCACATTTCCTCTGATGTACTTCACTGTCAGCAGAGAGATAATACTGTGATTAATTTAAGTTATTCCGCAACTGTGAGAACACAATCTTTGCCAAAATACAGGAAAACCATCTTTGACTCCAACTGATTTCAAGATGCTTGGGAGGAGTTATATTCACTGAAATATGTGCAGTGTACGGCCATAACAAGTAGAGATATCAGTGATTAGGCGACTACTCAAAGGTTTCTTCTAACACAAACTTTATACATTTCTCAGTAAGATGAATTCAAAACAAAGGGTGTAGACACTAAAGTCACGGGACTGTGGTATAGTTCTTTTTTTGCTAATATTAGAGTTTTAATTTTGGTGTTTACACTTACATGATTGTGTTTACACTTCAAGATCATAAAAGTGGTACAGTTTGTGAAGATTACCTTGCTTACTTTTGATTTGTCTGTGACAATCTCAAAAACTATTTAAAAAAAAACCAAAAAAAAAAAAAAAAAAAAACAACAACCTTGATCTTCAATCCCAAAGGGAACCATTCATGGTTCTAACTTTTGGGCTGGGCTCCAAAAAACTCAGATGCTATACAGCCTGAACTGCTGATACTACCACTGCTAACATTAGCCACACTCAGCAAACTGATCTGGCATTGTGTGTGCGCAACGTTACACCACAACACTTTAACAATACCATTTAGTTGTCAAAGAATGTGATTAACAGTTTAAATGTCTCTTCAATATACAGAAAATATTTGAACGGTGGTTTTAAAACTGCTCTTTAACAGACAGAAAATATCTGCACAGACATTGTTTACTCTTGTCTATTAAAGCGTGCTTAATTTTACTATTTTCTAACTTCAGTGGATTTAGTCTGACGTTATTCCTGCCAGCCAAGTCAGTCTTCATGAGTTGTACGGTTGCAGATCAGTATACTACATAACACCAGGCTTGCAAGTCTGATAATGAGACAAATGTAGTCAATGGGTGTTTCTACATCTGGTCCAACATCAGCCTAAAAACAGGATACCCATTGTGAGATGCAGTTGTGCTATGCAGACAAAGGTGTGGTCTTCAGTGCTGATCTTGTCATCCTGGCAACACAGTCAACAAAGAGACTTGCTCTTCTCATAGATGTCCTCCCACATATGTAATCGCAGAGGTTAGAGCACTGGAAAGCAGTTCACTACATTCACTTAGTGACTGTAGCACATGATAATGACAAGTCCAGACGATCCTGATGTAATCTCAGTGGATGTGAAAGAGGGTTTTCCTGGCTGTGCTATCCCATTGACTGTACAGGCCAAGGCAAAGGGATTGTTTGTAAAAAGACAAGCACTAAACTTATCTTGTGGCTCTGGCTTCACTCTGAAGAAACAACAAAATCTGCAAAGATGGATCAGATTACAGAATTTGCCATCAGATAGAAATGCTGTAAGCTCATAGCAGAGAAAAGATTTTTTATCAAACTCTTGTGGCACTTATGAAAGTTTCTTTATCCCTTTTCTTTTATACCTGTTAACAGTGCAACACGAATACCAGTTGTTGACAGTAAATAACTGTCAAATTAGAAGTGTGAACATTCAGACTTCTGAAATAAACCACAGTCTTGTTCTTGTTAGATCACATGCTATGAAGAAAAAAAGTAAAGCCTGTTATTTAATAGGACATCTCAGTACTGACCAATGAAGCACAGTAGTAGTGTGGTGTGGAATTACAAAACACATGTCTGAGCTTTATGAAAGTTGGAATGACACCAACCTTATCCTTTCAAACTGTGGACAACTTCTTCGGTCAACACATCTGTGTGCCATTAATATTTTGGAACTACTTTTGGACTGGAAACAGAAACTATGAGTGTCCATTATGCTCATATTTTCTGTTATGCTCAACAGAAAATATGTTCTGCTCAATATAACATCTTCAGTGCCTCAGTTACCCCGACTTAAGTTGTACATACCCAAAATGAAACTATATGGGTGTTTCACCCTTGAGAGGAGCTCCTGCACCATCTCTCAAAAACAAGAGGCCATAATGAGATGCAAAGGACACAGCTGAGTGAGGAACAGGGGGAGAAAGAGGATAAATTTAGACTGTGGTCTGAAGAGCTGGAGACCTTATAATGCCGTGTGGTCGCTTGGTTGGCCACCATGCCTGGCAGACAGAAAGGAGTGGAAACCAACCTTAAGGAGGATAATATTTAGTCTGACCACAGACCCTGACAAATAAAACACTTGAAAATGATATGAGCCTCAAAAACGACAAAAACATTCTTTCCTCTTGCTGAGTTAATGTATTCAGCTAGCCTGGGTGGATAGGACATTTTCTGTGGTATGAATTAAGGTTAAAATGGACCCATTACACTCATTTCCAGCTTTATATTCTTATTTTTGGACTCTAGTGTAGCTTTGCGTGACTCACATTTTAAGCTAGTGGTCATTTATCTTATGCTAGGTCTTGGTGCAGCCCCTGGGATGATCCACTATCCGAAACAAACAAATTAAAGTTTCCTACACCCTCCTTTTAAGAAAACTCTTCTGATTGGTTGTCCCTTGCAAACACAATCTGAACGATCTGAACAGATAAAATAGTGGATGCTCATAACAAACACTTGAGAACCTGACAGTAAGAAAGAAAAACACGACAGGCAAAACTACCTCTTTGAGATGGTCTGCGCTGCCCCAGGAGGCTGACCGCTGGTGAGGACTTCCCTGATCTGCTCCATCATCGATCCAGAGACCCGGAGTCTGAAACACAGATATATACATGCTGACACAAACTCAAACGTTACATAACTCATCATTTCCCCAAAACATAAATACATTTGCTAGTGATATGCATTTCAAATGTACCGTGACCTCCTGATAGCATGTCTTATATTACACAGGCACGGAAAGTCCAATGTTGTGTGCAGCTGTACTGCAAAAGAGCATGGGTATGTGCAGAGGGTATCCATCCATACGAGAAAGTTTTATTTAAGACAAAAATGTGCTTCTTCTCAATAATCTCAATTATCTAATTTGAAACACCTTCGACACAGGTTTGATGTGTAAGCATTTCCAGGCACTGGCTTTAACTACACGATTGTTGACCTTAACACATATATATGTGTTAAGGTCAACAGATTCATTTTTTTCCCCCCATTTATCCAATTCCAGGTCATGGAACATCTGGCATAGGCTCCAGACCTCCCAAGACCCTGAATAGGAGAATAGGAAGATGCAGGTTTAACGCCAAATGGATTGAGCAGAGGCTAAAGAGTGGGCTGGCTAGCAAGGCAAGGCCTTGATCTTAAATTAACATCTTCAGGGTTTCAAACAATGTACTATAACTGTTTAAGTACTGAATATTGTTGTATTTGTATGCATCAAATAAATTCTTGATATAACGACCTGCAGACCATCTGATTATGTGTCAGTGCGCGAAATATGCAGCTGAATGGTGGGATTAACCAAACAATAGATTGTTATTTATATTACTTAAATGTACATTAAACTGCTACAAATGATATATGTGCACAAAGACATCCACATATACAGAATAAATACTTTCACCAAACTGTACTTATATACACACACACACACACACACACACACACACACACACAACATTCAAATGCTCATGCAGGAGAGGTAAGGAAATACAAGCTCACACGAAGAGCTCTCTTAAAACCCCACCAAACACAATGATTAGGTAATAAATCCCCTCATTGTGAAGTCAGTCAGGATATTCGCAACAACAAAATAAAGAAATAACTTTAAAAAAAGTCAAATGTTTAGATAAGCAGTTGAGAAAGATGCTTGCTAAAAGCAGTAATGATTGCCGTGTGTTTAAAATTAAAGTTGAAAATCTGGAATCAATGAAAGTCAGCAAAACAGTCATGAGATATCATCCCTGAGGAAACTGTTACATTCAAAAGGCAAAACTAAAGCCATAGCATGTTTGACTGCTTCCATTACTACGCCGACTTAAGGTAAATACTCTAAACCAGTGGCAGGGGACAAAATTCACTTTATTACTTGCAGACTACAGGAACACAGAATACAAGATGCTTAATTCTAGTCCAAAAACCAGAAACCTACCAAAGAAAACGTTGTCAGCAACAAAAGCATTTTCACGGTTTCCACGTCCTCACATTTAGTCGTGAAAAAGTTTCTTGGCTCATGTAAAATACAGATTTGCTACAGCTGTGCTCTACAATGCCCAGCCTATACCAGATCAATGAGTCTACAGAGAAGTTTTGTATCATCGGTAAACTTTTTTTTTTTCGTAAACGTATACAAAACATTCCCTACAGGAGAGCACACAAGCATTTCTGTGTCATTGCACAAGTCTTTCAGATATGTTTAGCGGAAACAAGAAAACAGTTAAGTTATGCAAATTAATGCAAAAACAGAAACAGACTGAGGATGTTTTATATGGCTGTTTGAAACCACATACTTCCCCCTGATTATGCATATCAACACAGCCTCTGGTTCTCAAACAGCTGATGTTTTATCGACAGCACAGTAGTATGAAGCAACTTAAATGCCAGTGTCTTCACACTGCCTTATGTCTGACC
This sequence comes from Simochromis diagramma, assembly GCF_900408965.1. Lineage (NCBI taxonomy): Eukaryota > Metazoa > Chordata > Actinopteri > Cichliformes > Cichlidae > Simochromis > Simochromis diagramma. The sequence goes on from NW_024386860.1 coordinate 14,841,348, forward strand.
CCACATAAACAGAAAACCCTCTATGGCTTTTCCAACTAACGCACAAGCCTTGCCCTATGATATGGAATATCACACTGTGAATAATGAGGAACACCCGTGAAGTCGTTTGCGCTGGCTCGCTGGTGCCGGTTGCCTGAGAAAAGGACAGCGGATTAAATGAGCACTTGTGCTCTCATAAAAGGGACCACTGTGCTTGGCAGATGTGTAGCTAGCCTTTAGCATTAACATTTTGTGCATGGGCTATGGAATCGCTTGTGCCGTTTGATGCCTCTGCCAAACACTGAGGGACTTGATGCTGCAGCGTAATCTGTTCATGCAAAATGCAGATTGGTTAGAAAGGGCACAGAGACTGTGTGGAGCTTTGGACTCGAGGAAAAACTAAGTTCTCACAGATGTTATGTGACGTCAAGGAGGACCTGTAGCTTATGAAATCTGCAATGCTTTTATTGGCACTTCAAGGTATAGTCTCATGGGAATGATAATTAATTTGCATTTTTCATTAGTTATACTTATTCATTAGTTATAATGCACAGTTTGGTGTTAATTTGTATTACTTCAGTTATGGTCATTTAAACAGTATCAAAGGGAAACGTGGTGGCAGGCTGAAAAACTGAATGCCCTTGTCAGGACAGGAAGATATTTCATGTTCCTTAATCTTCTTGAGGCTTAAATCACCTTCATTCTGATTTGTGTTGTTCAGGGGTGGCAACACAGTGCTGCGACCACAGCAACCTTCAGTACAGGAAAAACAGCTTGCAGTAAAAATGATGACACTGAGGTGAGAAGTTGGCCTGAAGCTAGAGCCCTCACTGTTGAGCAAATGTTTAAATGTTGGCTACCAAACAAATGTAAGCGAGTTCACAGGTTCAACACTGTTTTCAACATAAGAGGTCTTCTAAGTGATTATGATTATTATTTGTTTGTTAATCATAAAGAAAGCTTATTACCGTACCAGTCAGTGGGCTAAAAGATGACACAGTGAGGTCACAATATCATCATTGTTTGATATCTTAATTTGCAATTTAACTTCCCCAGGGAAATCATAAGATATGGCAGTTACAAAAACCACAGGCTGCCTCTCTTTATTGACTCTGTTCCTCTCAAACAATGTGTTAACAAGAATACCCACCTTTATTTACCTCAGAGGGCCTTTTATCGTTTCAGCTCCGACTTCCAAGCCTGAGCAGTGTGCCAGGTGTGGTGCCTGATAATGTAATGCTCTACAGATAAAACCCAACTGTTACTGCAGCCTGTAGCTCGCTTCCTATTGTGAATCACACCCAAAGGGTTACATGCAGGCAACATCCTCAAGAATCCAGCTCTGTTCCAAAGCAGGAAATAATGACTGGGCTTCAATAGAATCACAGTGGAATTTGTGCTGTTTTGTTTAGATTACATGCCGAGACATGCAAGAAAAGTGCCGCTGCTATAATTTGGTGCATTTTAGAGATGCAGAGACCATGTTCTCTGGCTGGGCGAGTTGACTTTAATGAGTCAGTAAATCAAAATCACTACAAGAGACATCAGTTTACATTAAGCATCTAGGAGGCAAACATGGAAAAAAGTTACTGATTAAAACGTGGCATGAGATAACATCCAATAAAGCACTCTAGCACATGTTTCTGTCGAAAAGCCTTTGTACACCAAGGCAGAAGTTGGATGCATGTTAACATTAAGCCACCTCAAAGCACGAGAAACAGCATTTCTTTTAACGGTCCTTTGAGGCTTGCTCCCAAAGTGAGCCAATCCCATTAGGGAGTGAGATTTCAAGCAAAAAATACCATTTAATTTTCACCAGTTTCTACAGAACTGTAATTCAATGCTAGCTTTAACTGGTGGAGTCTGTGGTGGAACTTGTTTTCTTCTACAGAGAGCTTCAACAGCTTTTGTATTTGGCTTTGGTCATTTTCTAATTACAGAGTAGAAACTGTGCAACTAAGGTTTAACAAAACGACAACCAGTCACAAAAAGTAAATTCATCGACACTCGTTCTGGCAGAGAGCGCATCGGGTGGTAGCAGCGTATTATAGCCTGGATAGTTTTGTCTTTCATAACTTCAGGATGCTTCCTCCCGTATTTATTGTGTTGGTATGTTTTTCAGTTTTGATTAATTAAATTGTAGTTTTATTAGTCTGTTACTTATCACTAATTAGAAGATGTATGTGTGTGTGTTGCACCTTCACACTTTATGGATGCTGATTGCTAACAAAGTTTGTTAGCCTTAGTTTATAACTTAGCATCTACGCTCCACCCAAATATGGTTACATCAAAAAACAAAATGGCAGCTGCAAAACGCCAGCGGGTGATATCACAATGGCTACGTCCATGTCTACCATGTACATGTGAAGTCTCAGTCAAAGAAAGAAGCTAAAATTCATATGAAGCTGTTCAAGATATGAAAATAACACAACAGCTTGTGTTGTACATTTTCAATTACACATAATGCTAATGAGTCTTTTCCTGTCACGTAGGCCCAGAATGTGCACACATATCAGCGGTCAGCTGGTCATCAGCTCCTGCACTGTGTGCAAAGTGCAACTTTTAATAGAAGACATGAGGCAACACAAACTGATCAGTTTTGTCTTTATGCTAGTTCATTGAGGTTGCCTTGGTGTGTCAGGATCCTAATCTTCATACAGACATTCTCTGTGTTCTGTAACCACAGGGCCTAGAGCACGCAGCCCTGTCCCGGAACAGTGATTAGCATATGTATGGGCCCTCTGCTCCTAAACTCCCACACAAAAGGCAGGCGGGCCGTGTAGCCACGAGGGCCAGGTGGTAAGCAGTGGGATTTCTCCTCGCTTCAGTCATAGCCTGGGGGACAGGTGCAAACAACTTCACCTCCATGCAGGGCTGAATTACAGCTCAAAGGAGAGGCTGACTTGAACTTGTGCAATGCACAACAAAAGAGTCTGTGGATCCTTTGTGTGATGCTTGCTTCTGTTGTTGTCTCAAAAAGAGCTGGGGCCAGGCACAACTTGTTAACAGGAAGTGGTCTATGACTATCCTTCGGGGATGGTTGTGCATTTAAGAATTTGAAAACATCCAAAATGTTTTTCATTTTTTCCACAGCTTCTAAAGACATAAATCTTAAATTGGATTTTTATTTTAGCCTACTTCAATCAGATTTTTACAGGTAAATATGGTTAAGACCAAGGCAAACATCACAGAGTGCTTAAAACCCCCCACTAAGTCTAAAAGATGGGTCCATTTATTAACATTAGTCAAGATCCAATCACTATCAAATCAACTTTCCATTCTTGCCCAGTCTGTCCAGAATGCACAGGAACCCTGTAATTAGAGATGTTTACTTTGCACATAGCCGGCTCAAGAAACTTCGTAGGACCCACTCACCACTTCCTCAGCCTACACACAAAGAAATGCAAGGAGAATGAGGGGTTAAAGGGATGAAGCCCATGTAAATGAGCCTCGGCGGTCTTCATTCAGACACATGAAAGGCTTCTGTTAGCACAGAGGAGAGCAGCCCTTGTCATGATCATACATATTCAATATTCTTTCATAACAGAAACCCTCCCCCTACAAAAAAAAAAGGCTCTTTGAGTGAAACTACATTTAACACTGAGTCACATGGCAAGATTAGTAGCTGATTATGTGTGGGCAGTTATCCAGGAATACTGTGGTCAGATTCAATGTGGAATCCATGCATATGCCTTATGAAGTGTTATAATGCATTAAAATGTTGTGCTTTCGGGGAATTTCAGACTATTCAGACAACTCTGTTAGGCCTACACTGGCAGCCGACTCCAGACTTCAACTACCAGATTAATATAACAAAAGTCTTTCGCCAGCACCAAGCACTATGACAGAAATTATGAAAGAAACCAAAAAAATAGGTTTTGGTACTCATGCCTACAATTATTTGCTGGGAAAAATCATTAATTTGAAAAGTCCTCCTGGCCTCATGGTTGACAAAGTGGCCTTAAAATAAGATTATAATATTTTATGTCTTTATTTTCCAGTCAACTGTAAAAATAACTTTAAATGGCCATAAACCACACTCATTTAGACAGATATTATTGGGGCAAGTAATTGTGCATCTCCACTTAAATGCAGTATTTTGACTCAACTTTTCCAAACGTTAAAGACTCTTTCACCACCTAATATTGCACGTGCACGCAAAATGTAACGCTGCAGAGGCTTAATACTGAGTTGTGATGCATCAGTTAAAAAACGTCAGGTACTAATTTGCTTCTTATGTTGACTTCTCTGCCTGTAGTGATTTTTTTCCTCCTCCATTGTATCCCCTATGGCTTTGAAGATGACTACAAAGAGTCCAAAATTCCAGTGTAAATGGGATTGTGACGTAATCACAGTTGTTACAACAAATGCAGTGACCACATACAAAGCTGTCTTTGACATCCAACAACAGAAAAAGAGCTAAAGCCTGAGCTTCAAACTCACAAGAGTAACTTGTACATATGTCAAAATCTTTTGAAAAGTTGCCCATGTTTCATTTGAATAGCTACAACTGTAACAGCACATACAACAGAACATTAGAAAATGATGCAAATATTTCCTAAATCAAATAATGATTTATTGCAGAATTGATTTCTAAAGTTCAGGGAGTTGCTTTGGGCACCTCCTTGTTTCCAGAGAAAACCGTGCAATACATTTTTAAAAGAAAAATGTCCAGAGAGACATCAATTACAACACCCAGAGTTAATTTTGGCAGAAACTCTCCAATCACTAGGCTTAAAGGTTGATTAAATGCACGCCAGCATTGCGTAAAGGTTAAAGATTACTGTTGAAAAGAGTTAGGTTGAGTCAACCCCCGCAGGCCTACAGCCAAGGTAGGATTTTCTGAACACCGTGTACCTGTGTGGCTTTGTCTTTCATGCAGGAAGGGTAGGGTCCATGGGAGTCCCGAGGCCACTGGCCAGTGAGGTATGGCCCTGTGATGGCGTCCAAGGAAGAAGCCCGTCGAATGGCACTTGAATTCCTCACCTGTAATTTGGATCTTTCTGCTGTAAAGTTAGAAAGAACAAAGAAACAGAATTAGACACACACGCATGCACGCTGGCATCAGTGCATGTCATGATGTGCAATACTGCCAAACACCCTGAGGTATCTTTTGACTCTTCCTTGCTGAGTGTGTTAGTAAGTTTCAACTGAAATGCTAACATTTTAGTGTAACAAATCACTTACTGCACAAATGCAACCAGGGACATGAAGCCATATTTTGAATGACAAACCAAACCCAGTAGTTACATTTTTATCTAGAAATAAAGGAGCATGTAAATCGACATCAGTTATAATCAAAACATACTGCTTTGATTATAAAAAAAGCAAAATCAAAACAACAACAACAACAACAACAACAACAACAAGCAATGTAATAAAACATTGCTTCAACTAACCAAATGAGTTTGTGTACTAGGGCTGCCACGATTAGTCGACTAGTCACGATTACATCGACTATTAAAATCGTCGACGACTAATTTAATAGTCGACGCGTCGTTTGAAGCTTTGTAAGATCAAAAAGACGCAGGAATAAGTAGTAGGATTTAAGAGTGTAATAACGGACTGAAACAGAAGATGGCGGTACTAGATGTAGAAGGATGCCAGCTGCCGTTAAACCCCGAAGAAGAAGAAGAAGCTGTGTACCAGAATTCATAGCGCGCCCAGCGCGGCCGTGCTCAGTTTCAATGTTGCTCTTATTATTCTTTCTGGGTCACACAATCAACGTTTAACATATTTTCAGGCGAGAATGTAACTGTGTAAACTTCAAATATCTGCTCAGTTTATCAAGACACCACATATTTTCAAAAGCGCTCCGACGTTTTCAGAGACGTCTGTTACCCACTAGCTCGATAGCTAGCCGGGGCAAGGCTCACTAGAGCCCGTGAGAGCACCGGACTCCCGGCAAATCGTTTTCAAACCCACCGCTGTCTTTCGCTACTCAGGTTAAACATGATATATGAGTCACTTAGATAACTTAAAAATTTTATTGTTTGGCTTTTTTTCAGTATTTTATTTGTTCCTGAGTAAATCGGTTTGGCTGAGATTAAAGTTATAGTTTTTACACAGTTGAATAAACGTCAAGCAGACAGCTGATTATCAGAAGTGTGAGATGCTCGAGAATATACTCCGGTGTCCTGTTATATTTTAGATAGCAAGGAGCAGTTTATTAAACTCCACCGAGACAATCTGCTAATTTCAATAAAATTTAATAAACTATCATCTTGACTTTATTTTTAGTTAGCATATACCTTAAACACTTAAAGCTGTAAGCTAATGATAGTTATATAAGAGCAGATGCGTGCTGGTGCAATAAGCTGTAGGTTTTACATCCAATGGATGCATGATCTGATTAGTCGACTAATCGCAAAAATAATCGGTGACTAGTCGACTATCAAAATAATCGTTTGTGGCAGCCCTATTGTGTACCAATATCTTCTAGTTTTGAAAGTATGGACAGTATGATGTGTTACAGCAGAGCAAAGAGAAGGCTTGCGACCTGAGGCAAATGTAAATGGCTGAGCAGCAGTATCTGACATTATGAGAATAATCTGCTATGAGCTGGAGCAGTTAAGCACACGCCACCCACATAAGAACTCATAAACAACCACAATGCACATCAATACTGCCTGCATCCACTCTGCATTCCTGCAGTGCCACGCAGTTAAAAACAAAAAAAACAAAAAAACATGTAAAGGTATAAGCTCGAATGTGCTTAGAGACTGCATTACATTTATTAGCCTCAATTATACTTTCTAAAAAAGCAAGTGTACATTCTTTCTTTCATTCCCATATCAAAGGCAGGGTAAAGGAACAGAACGATGAGCAGGAAATATGCTTGTTTACTTTATTCCTTGCCTGAGCAGGCTAGGGCAAGGGCCTTTCCAACAGACACACAGACTAAACTATCTCCATGAGGCACCTCTCTCCTACTAGAACTACACAGCCGTTCATTGTTGCTCTTTGTTCGCAGAATACACAGGCCTACACACCCAAAGGTATTGCCTAAGTAAGCTTACTGGGCTACAGTAAAAATTCCCTGAAGCATTCTAGACAAAGGAAGCAGGCTAAATTTCTATCAATATTTATATAGTCCAAGCCAGTGCTCTCAAAACTGGGATTGTAGTTATTTTCCATCATTTCCCCACTTGCCAGACTAGAATAATCTCCCGATGAGAAAAAAGAAACAGTATGAAAGAAGCCAAGACATCAAAGAAGTCTATCTGCTGAGTTTTTTTTCCATGGGTAAAGTAAGTGTATGTCAAATTAAAGAATTATTTTCAGGTTGAACTTCCCTTCGCAGTTCAGACAGCAAGCTGTGATGAAGTCTTTGCATTTCCAGGATGGTGAATTATTAGCTGTAAGACAAATGTGATAACAAACATGTAGTTCTCTTTTGCAAAGTATAGGAGAACTGTTCGCCCCAGGTTTGCACAGGGATGCGCAAGACTGGTTGAAGAGAAAATTTGGTTAATTTAGCGTGATCTACAATTCTACTCCTTTAGCGTGACAATTGGCAGGTTTTCTAGGTCATATGATAGCAAATTGAATGCGTTTGGGTTTTAGACAAAACAAAAGACAACTCAAGACCTTCTCAGGCAAGTGCATTTTAAGAATAAATCACTAAGTTTTCCTATTGGTACCAGGCTTAAAAAGAGACAGACTGTTTCTTAGACATGGTTTAAGCCTAATCCTAGTTTAGAAACCCTTGTAATGGGACACTTAGGCTTAATCCAAGTTAATATGGCAAATCTACTGAAGGTGCCAACATGTATCAAAAGTGAAAATGCACTGACTTTACCATAATTTTTAAACTGACATCAATTAATTCAAAGTATTTAGTTGAGTTTGAAAAGCAAAATGCGCTCCGATTTTTCCTTTTTAGATAATTTTTTAAATCACGTTGAGGCACCAGCTAAAATCTTATTCTCAACTTGCACGTTGATAACAAGGATAATGGATAACCTTGTACTGGACGTTTTTTTTTTTTATTAATCTCGCCACACCAGCATGATAGTTTGGCTAAAAGGGCATTGGCCCAGTGTATTATTTTTGGAGAAGCCTAGTTACATTTATGATAACAGAACGTGTTGCTGTCTGGTCCATATCTGGTACTTATGTGTGAAGTTATGCACAAAAAGAAGAAATTAGCATGACTATATATGACAGCAGTATGCAGTAGATGCTTATTTGAATGAAACTTCTGCAAATACAGATTTTTTTCACAGTTTTACTAAATAAAGTAAATTTATATTGTTAAATATATGCATCACATTATACTTTACAAAGCTAGATAATATTAAACACAATATTTTAGATGAACCTTATGTTATCCTACATAAAAGAATGTTTCTCACTGTGAGGAAGAGAGGGGAACCAGAGGTTATTAATTTAACACCAGTATTTGATCATTACAAAAGCCAAGGTATCTATATCTATATCTTACCTTAAAAAGGGGGCGGGTCTGACAATTTTGAAATTTAGCATTTGAGCATGCACTGCCATTTCACACAATGTAAATGAATAGATGATAAAATTAAGTGTGATTGACATCCGAGTTTGTAACTGTGTGTGTCTTTGCAGGCTGAGAAATTGCTTGTTAGCACAAAAAAATAAATAAATAAATAAAAAATAAAAAAAAACACAACACACAGTAAAATAAATTCAGATACATTAATATAATATAAACATTATTCACATCTGAGTCCAGTGGGTATATTTCACAACAAGCTAGTATGAACAGGTTTGAATGCATCTCAGTGAATGAGGAACGTATGTGCTAACAAATCCCCCATTTATGTGTGTGGACTTAAGAATGAGCAACCTTTAGATCAAAGTTGAGGGTAAACTTCCAGGTGCTTCAAAATGTCACATGCCTAGAGATGAAAGTACAGGAAACAGTGCAGTTGTGCTACAGTCCACTGATTCAGACCACATTCATTTTCACATTTGGTCCTACTCTGCAGTTTGAATAGCTGACAATGAAGCAGGGCCATTTCAGCACAGCTGGCACTTTGACTTTCATTGTGGGGACAGTGTGGTAAAAGATGATGTCATGTTGGTGAACCTAAAAGGTCATAAGGTGAAATATAATACTCTTAACTCTGTCCACCATCATCAGGCTAAGATCTAAAATCATGTGAACCAAAGTCCATCACCACACCCGTGGCACTGTAAGCCACTTTGGACGGAGTTTTCTACCAAATGGCAAGCATTATGTCTATGAGTGGGTTCAAAGTACTACAGTGTATGAGAAATTATACACTGCACAGACTATTGCTGTAGTCAAATCACACTGAGCTGCAGCAACGAAAGATAAAGTGAACATTTTTTGCTCATATTGAGGGCTTTTCCTGGCTTAAAAGGGACCTTTGCATGGGGATAACTGTACGTGAACACCTGACTGGTCTGCAAAGCAAAAAGTCTGTTACCTAACTTAGCAGAAGTCTATGCATTTTGCATTCGGACATTGGATAAACAAAAAACGTATTTTAGGTTTGAGTAAACTACCAAAAAGGATGTTAAAATTTTGTATACATGCAAAAATTGTGATATATTAACAAAACAACAACAACAACAAAATAACAGCACAGTAGATCTTGTGTTTGTAAATCGTGTTTTGCAGTCAGAGGTAAGCTTGTGTCAGAACGTGACAGTTCTGCAGTAGCATCTCTTTATTAACCACGTGGAAAACTCAATTTAGTGCCACATGGCATCCACATTTACCCTAACTATTCCTGACCAATAAATGCACTGTACTGGAAAACACCTGCAAACATTACCCCCCTTTAAAGAATTACTTTCTGAAATGTGAAACTATAAGCAAAAGTGAAAGTCAAACTTAACCCAATCTCTTAAAATATTTATTTTTTAATTAAAGTTCGATTTTCAAAAACAGATGACTGGGATGTCTTATCGAGTCTACTGTGATTAGAATTTGCTGATCAGTGGAAATAAATATCACCTTCACATGGACACTATTTTACACTTTTTTTTTTTTTCAAGAAAAAAAAAAAAAAAAATCATCTCTAGGCCTAGAAACACTTTCTATACATTTTATATAGTAAGGCTGGCATTACCACAAAAATAATAATGATGCACTTTATTTCATAAAAACAAACAAAAACAAAAAACTGGAGTTCAAACCCATTCAGAGGGCAAACTGGACTCACTGGTGGACAGGGTCTGGCCTAGGCTGCATGCCCGACACCATGTTTTTACACTGTAGATCAATTTCTATTGATATTTTATGTAACAGGGCTAAGAACTGGCTTAAGGTCAAGGACAAGGACATAAAGTGCAGCTCTAGAAGACGTGAGCTGTGAAAAAGAAATCCGACTATAAACTGCCAAAGCTTCAACACACCGACTCTGCCTTGTATAAGCGAGCAGTCAGGGAACAAAATCTAGACTTTCGGGATCACTGCAGACTACAGTGTAAATATTGTATACAATCTTGCTGTTTTAAATGGGGGGGGGGGGGGGGGGGGGTGTCTCAATAATGCGAACAACAATTATTAACCCTTGGCCCATACTTTTCATGGACAACACTAATAACTGTATTTTTCAAATTAATGCTAGCTAACAATCTGCTGGGAGGGAGTCTGTTGTTGCTTTGGGGATCCGTGAACACAGATGGACGCTGAAGAAACAACAGCAACAAGACTAATTTTGCATCATTTCTGGTCATGCTGCCTCTGTGCCAGACTTGCCCTGGAGGTGAGGTTTAGGTTGCCCCACCCACCCACAATTACAGTGAACCAGGTAGGACAAAGACAAGAGTACTCAAGACTGACAGTTGTTTTGCATGACGTCAATACAATTTGTGTCACCAAAAATTGTAATTTGTCCAAATGGATTTTATCATGAAGCTGAACTTCTTAGTGCTTATGTGGGAAAGTTCAGCTAGATGTTAACTGTGACATGACCCATTAATCCGTGAATTTCTCTAGTTCATGTTGAGTGTTTTCACCTTTGTTATCCTGGTGAAAATAGTCAGGGGGTGCATATGACTGTGACACTACTCGCACAAAGCCTCGTCAACACAAGTTATTATCCAGTGAGGACATCCTGGATAATCCTCTGACACTTAAACAAAATTTGCTAAAAAAAACAAAACAAAAAAACAAAACAAAAAAACAAAAACTTAATGTTTGATTCATTGTGATCTGAAACAGGTGGCTGAGCCCATAAACTCATCAGGAAAGTATTTACTGGGGTCAGGAAGGAGAGAGGTTTTTCCATAGACATTTATAGAAGCGCAAGTCTATTTGGAACCACAGTTATTGCCCCCTGGAGGTCGTTAAAAGAATGCAGATATATCTATGGTCAGTGTAAAATACTGCATTGGTGAAGCATTTCTAACGTAACAGGGAAATTCTGCATACTTGTCACTAATGAGGTAGGTCACACAACTTCAACATTAATGCACAACTCCGCTAGCTCACCAGAGCTACTTCACAAGGAATGTGCTACTGTGCTCAGAGCTCATAGCCCTTTTTACTCTTCAAGTGTAACTCATCAGATCATTCTCTAGGCAGAACATTAGACTACAGAGAGGCAGCTATATCAGAGCCAAAATTTGTTTTACACATTTTAAAAAAAAATAAGTACACCAGTAATTGGGGTAAAAAGAAAAAAGCTGCATATGGTACCTGACAATCAGCCAATGCCCGGAAGAAACTTTGCCTGACACAAAAAATGATTTGACTTAAGAATAATGGGCTGATTAACTTCATTCATTTCAATCTGTCTGCTTGACAGTTTACAATCATAAATGTCTGTGTTTTACTTACTTTTGTAAGTGAAATAAAAGTGACAGGCATCTTTGTGTCATATCTTTATTTTAATGATCAATAACTTATTCTGGCAATCTTATCGATTATTTGTTTCAGTTGTTTTTCCACCTTTAAATTGATCTATATGCCACATTTTTCACTTCCGGGAACCATGAGACCACTTGCTGATGTGGCCCATAGTACTTGTCATCTGACGCCTCACAGGCGTGTTTGTACTGTGGGGTCACATCCATGAACGAGGGTCAAGCCTCCATCATCATCACCACTGACATGGGACACTAGTCTGGGTTAGAGGTTGACTCTCTCAGAGGACCGAGGTATGCATGGCATGCCAACAGAGCAGGGGATCAACACCAGCTCAGGTGAAATTCACCATGCTTGGTAAAGCTGCCCACTCAGTTGTTATTGAAGAGACTTAGTTTCCTGCCTGCATGCTACACTAGTCAAGGCTGGAGGTCATCTCATTCAAAGAACTGAGGAATGTGAAGCACGTCACATCCACACACTACTCCATAATAACTATCGTGCTGCATTGAGAAAAGAGGGCACCCATTTAGTTAAGAGGGAAAATCTATTAGAATTTGACAAATGGAAGTAACACTGCCCCAGCTGCTGAGGCAGGAGTAGTCACTTAAGTTAACCAAAGCAGAATGAGCCTGTTTTGCCTCAATATACAGGAAAAGCAGGCCTTTCTTATCACAGAGTGTTTCAAACACTAGCTTGACAGAGCGTGGTTAGGAGTGTGTTTTCTACAAAAACACGGGGGCTACAGAAAAAGTAGTATTCTTTCAGCAAAAAAGAAAAAGTGCACTGCTGGCCTGTGAAAGCATACTGCTACAGAAAACCGGCCACAGGGTCAATATTTGGCAGGAGAAGCAGCCAGTTAAATAAGGTTTAGTCAGTGAAGCACTGGGTGCTACCTAAACTCTCATATGCTCCTTCACTGCATCTCCATATCTCTTCCAAAGATCAACTGGGCATGACATGAAACAACATAAGGCCAGGCTCTGCTATCCATGTGCAAGGCAGCATGGTGAGGTTTAGCATATGTTCAGAGTACATGCATCTATGTATGGAGTGAGAGTCAGTCTAAGCAACACCTGACCATTTCTCTCGCGTGGCTTCTCCTGGGAGTGACGTGGCCGCTGTTATAACTAAAATCAGGTCTTTCTGCCAATTCTCTCCTTTCAAAAGAGCAAATAAAGTAAAGGAGCCAGTATTTCACTCGAGCCTCTTTATGACTGCATAACTGCACTTAAAGATGGGCTTAATGCATAAAACCTCCTTCAAAGCAAGTGCCAGCCTGACTCCAGACTTACTTGTTACCCACCCCAAAAAAAATAATATGCGATCACATTTTAGCACATTTAATGGCATGACTATACACCACACAGTGACAACATAAGTTAGGCTATCAAGACAAGTCATCCTGAATCAAACGCACGTGGTGAGCATTTGTTGACCCAGCACAGACAAAGTTGCTGAAAATCTTGTTTTTACCTCTGGAAACTGGAGAGTCTGGGGGGCAAGACGACTCCTTATTTTCGGGGGACAGTCTTTGCTTAGCATTTGCACTTCCTGAACTGAGTGTCGGACTGGAGGGGGGGCTGGAGCCCCGGCTGTGGCTCGTGGTTCCTCCGCACAGGGTCTGTGGCCGCGTGGGACTGCTCTGACCCGCACGAAGGAGCTGGTAGGGCACAGTGGCACGGATGGGGTGCAAACGGCAGCTGTTGTTGTTGAAGGAGCCGGGGGAGCCCGCATTGCTGCGTCTGACCCTCGGCTGCTGAAGCGAGTTGCTGGGGGCTGACATCCTCAAAGTGACTGTAATTCTTATCGCAGTGAGAAAAAAAAAACCACGTACTGCCAAAGTTGCTGTTTTTCTGCAGAAGGAGATGTTGGTGGGGAGAATGGGATGGGGTGGGGGCGGTAAGATAAACATTAGCTTGTTAGCAAAAAACAAAACAAAAAAACAAAAACGTTAGCTTCCTTTAAAAAAATCAGCTCATTCGTTCGAAGAAAAAAGTAGGTCAAAGACGTATTATTACGGGATAAACTTACCTGTTAGATACTAACAAATGCCGTCGTAAGCTGCAAACATAACATGGGCAACTTTAAAAGTTGTTTTGTAATACTTCTCATTACGTTTAATTCGTGTTTTCCAGCTCTCTCTGCGTCTTCCCCATCCTGTCCACTCACTCTAAATGACAGTTCTTTCTACCAGACTACTGGCTGCTGCCTGTGGGCGGAACACAACGCTCAATTCCGAGCGTATGATTGGACACTGGGGGTGTACAGTAACGACGCTGATTGGTCCAAATTTATATTCTCAGCCAATTATATCTGTAAATATTTTATCGGTACATTATTATTATTATTATTATTATTATTATAATTACATACAGCATATAGCTCCAAAATAAATAATAAAACTTTGAACTAATAAAAACTTGTAAAATGACTTCATGACATTATTCATTATTTTGTCAGCTTCAGATGTAATTTCACACTGAGGTGAATGGCTTTTCCTGCAGGCATCCTCTGCACCTCTTTACAGGCAGTGAAAAATTAGTCACCAATTTCAGCTCCACAGGAAATTTGGACCACCTCATACCACAAAGTCTATATTTATTAGCTGTTGTCCCTGTATGACTCACTTAGCTCCTTATTTTATTGTATTTAGATTGTTTTGCAATCGAGATTTTTTTTTTTTTGTTCTACTTTCTATTTAACTGGCAATATGAGAAGATATTTCGATACATTTTGTCACATTGTATTGCTTTATTGAGCTACTTCACATCATTTAGTTTGTCACACGATGTGTTTAATGTTTTTTGCATTAATAAAGTAAAACCCAACCAGTTTATCCCAGCCTCATTTAGTGCACCGTCCACTAATCCAGAACCACCTTGCTTTGAGGAAACAGTGCTAAACACTGCAGCACCATACCTGTTAATCTCATTTATCAAGCGGTTTCCCTTTTGCAGAGGACTGGAAAGTTTATATCTATATTTGATTTTAAAAAAACATATATATTTATACGAATCAACTCTGAGCGGCCTTGACCTTGTTTCACCTACTTTCCTTGTCTCTGTTAATGATACTGTGCATAAGTGACTTGAGAGCTTGCTTATGTGACTTGACTCAGGTCAAATTCCTTTTATGCTTAAAGATATTTGGCAAATGAATGTGTGTGGTGAGACGGTTGGTCATCTGTTCCTTTTCCAATGGCAGAATCTCACTCTCAAACTTCAGGCCAGCTCCAGATGACAAAACATCTTTATTCCATGACAACTGGCCAAACTACATTTGTTATGTTTAGAAACATAAAAGTGAAAGTTCCAGAAAAGCAGCCAACTTTGAATGGAATTATTTGTGTGCAAGCTCTTGTTTAGAAAATCGGGATGCTCAAAATCTATTGTTTTTTTTTTTTCTTTCTCACCATCTTCCTGAATGCACAGATTCTGTGGGAGTTCCCATGGGAGAATAATGAGTGACTCAATGAACAGAAAGAGTGAGCATGTGACAGAAAACCCACGCTAACTGCGTCTATGAAACATAATAATGTAAAAATAAGCCATATAAGGTTATGGAAAAACACCCCCATTCAGCAGTGCTCTAATTTGTCAGTCAGAATTTATTTCAAAGGGAAAACACAAGAAACAGTGAAAGGATGAAATTCCAGCCAATCTGTTTTTCGGGATGCTACACGACTTGCCAATTTGTCAGCTCCACTCCAAAACAGTTCACAAAAGGGCACGCAGACTTATAAACCTCCCACACTGAGAAAAAGATTCTGGTGAAAGCAGCATACAGTAGTTCCTGTGCCCCCCTCCCATCACCATCACCACCTCCTCCTCCTCCTCCTCACTCCATGACTAAGTGATTTAGCCAGCTCTAGTGCAGACCGCCTCTCACTTACAATGCCTCCTTGGGTTAGTGACTGTGCGGGGAGGGTGGCAGAGAAAGAGAGAAAGCCCATTTACAATGTGGTTTACACACAGCCGCTCCCCCCACCACAGACAGCGCCCATCCTTGGATTGATGTGTGGTATGCATAGTTTTTGGGTGCAATTTGGACACCAGAGGGAGAGAGAAAGAAAGAGAGGGCAAGTGTGTGTGCACAGGGTGCAGGAGGGGGTGTGCAAGGCTCGGGCTCTGTTCGCTCGCCCTCTCTTTGAGTCAATAGTGTTCCGGCAGCTGAGGTTCTTTATGAGGGGAACAATCTGGAGGGTCTTGTCAGAGTGCCGAGCAGCTGCTGTTTTCTGGGGCGCTTCTTTCATAGACCACAGGCCTGGAGTGGGCTGGTGAATAAAGACGCACCCTCCCCACACTCTCCGCCTCACCCATCACCACTCCTACTTTCTCCAA
The DNA here is from genome assembly GCF_900408965.1 of Simochromis diagramma. Classification (NCBI taxonomy): domain Eukaryota; kingdom Metazoa; phylum Chordata; class Actinopteri; order Cichliformes; family Cichlidae; genus Simochromis; species Simochromis diagramma. The sequence continues at coordinate 14,857,491 of NW_024386860.1, forward strand.
TTCCTCATCCTCCCCTAGCCACCCCACCCGCACTGCCCCTGCCCTCCACAATGCCAGATGCAGAGTGGCAAAGAGGAACATGAAGAGAGCAAGAAGACTGTTATTGTGTGCTAAACTCCCCACCGTCACCCGGGGTACCGTCCTTTACCCCGAACAATGCTTTGATGAGGTATGTGAATATCCTTTGTAACACAGACGTTATACAGTACAGCGTATTAAAACAAGAGCCAACAAATGTAGCTCAGACATATTGGCACCTGTGATTACATCTTTACATTCTGATGTGTGAGTGGAAAACTTTTTTTTTGTAAGAGATCACTATAAATCACAAGATTCCTGATTCAGGCTAAACTGGAAGAGGCTGAATGCAACAGAGCCTCTTGTGTTTGATTTTCATTAGCAGAACATCGAGTGTGCATTCGCTCCCTTTCGGTCATTGATTCAATTAGTCAGATCAGTCACACACACTGCCTCCCTTCTTAATACAGGGCTCAGTTACAATGTTACATTCACTAGACTATATAACTTAACATCATTTCATTCTATTCAATTCAAGCAGCCCGTTTAGAAAAGGACATCGCTGCCACCGTCGCCCCATTGTTGGCTGCCGATTGCAGAGGTGAACCTGCTGGTGTTTGGCCTCAGTTCCTGACAGGCATCTCCTGTTTAGCTGCTGTCTGAAGGCACAAGATTCCCTGTAGTGTCCAGCTGCATGCATTTACACGTACACGCTGACACTGGGCACTCTGTGTGGTCTCTGTAACACACATATGAAGGTCGGTTAAAACAAAACATGCAGGTAAGTGTACAAAAGCTAGTGTAGAGTTTGCACAGCTCTCTCAGCTCAGAGAAAACAGAAGAGCACAGCATGTCTGTCTTTCTGGATTTTTGATAATGAAACTGTGGTTTGGAGCATGTGGAACAAATTCCTGTAATTTTACTTTTAAATGTAATTTTAAATAAAGCAGTGAAAACACTGAAACTGGTATTACATTTGTAGTAGGAGATAACAGCAGGCAACTTTTTGAGGAAAACTAGAAAAAGCAGTGAAACATGCATTAGGCACGAAAATGAGAACAGGTTGTGGTGCAGGAGGCATAAATACACAAAGGACCAGAAGAAGAACATATTAGGTGTATGAGGTACACATTTACCCTTACAGTTAAGTAACAGTTAAAAAAAAAAAATTAAGTTCAGAACAAAAACTTTGCTTTTCATAATAATCACTGCACTGCAGACACTTAGCCTACAGGTTCCAACACGGTAGTGCAACAATCCTACGCCAGAGCTAATTTCAGTGACCAGTAACTTCTGTCCTAGTCTTCGTCAATGACCATTTTCTTCTGACAAAAAAAAAAAAAAACAACAACTAAAAAAAAAAACAAAAAAAAAAAAACAAGGCGACAACTAAATAATAATTTTTAAAAAACTAATGCACGAGGGAGCAGGCTCAAAAAATTGTGGTAATGTAAGCTGCTCTTGTTCGTATTTGCGCTGTTGTTCGTCCTCCAGGTTAGCTCCCCTGGCAGAGAAGACAGAAATCACAATATGCACAGACTTGGTTTCACTCAAATACAAAAACACAGTTAAAAACAATGAAAAACTAACAGAACTGTTGTTTGTGCTTCTGTACGTTAGCCTTGTTTTCGTTGCTTCGTTTGGGTTTTTTTTTTGCTTCTTCCTCTTCATGGTGAAATCTGCCATTGTTCCCTTTCTTGTTAAAGCCAAATTTTAACCACACAGCATTCTACCTATTCATAGTGTCTGAGCAACTTCTGCCTTCAGTAAATTCCAGCAATCTTTTACACCACACAGCCGAAGAGCTATACAAGGGGAACAAAGACTAAAATAAAATTTGGTTTCCAGTGTAATGCGAGATTTATTTCTAAATTATTTTGCTCACACCGAGTATCTATTAGAGCTGTTAAAAAGTGAACTGCTTAGCTCAGAAGTTAGTAGGTTCAGGCATCCCCTTCAGATCATCTGCCTCAATAACTGCATTTAAATCTCCACTGAAGCCAAATTTATACTAATGTCGGTCTACGTCTAAGTTATTAACTGTGTCTTTTGTTGAATCTTTGTCTGCCCCCTTGTAATCTGTAATAACATTTTCTAAGTTGTTTCTAGGATGACTTCCTTTTTTCTTTTTCTTTTTTTTAAAATCACATGCTGTGCACCACTTTGGTCAATGCCTGTTTTGTAAATCTGTTACATAAATAAATTGACCCGACTTGCTTAAGTGCTGCATATCTTTCAGCATTCATTTAATTTTTCTACCTCTTTTTTTGGCTATGATTGATTTTGTAAAAGTACTTCATATGACACAATGCAAAACTTCTTAGCAAACTTTAAGAGAGACTGTTCCGAGGTTATTTATTGTTTATGTTAAAGAAATAAAAACATGAACTTCAGCAGCAGATGCGTCTGAAGAGTTTCTGAGCACATGCATCCCTCCTACCTGAACCAGCTGAGCATGTGGCCAGCATGGCCACCATGTCGACAGTTGTGACACCAGGTAAACCAGTTATTAAACTGAGCCAGTTTGTTCTCCCTTGTCAGGTCCACTTTTTCATCTGATTTACCAGTTACTGCAAAAAAACAAAAAAGAAATAAAATATCAGTAAAGTTATAATGTTATCCTATTATGAGCAATAAGGAGAAAAGGCTTGACACTAAATGTCCAGGTGCTACCTGTGCTTAAATGCAGATCAAAGTCCACACATTAACTCAGGTAAATGCTCAGTTAAGTGTTACAGCCACTTAAGCTGCTCCAAGATGTGTGCCTGTTACTGGAAATATCAGCTGAGCATCTGTCCACATAGTCCAGTTTACCTTGGCAATTGGAAACAGGTGTGCCCATGTTCATGAGGCAGAGGGCACAGCGTGGCAGCGGTTTCCTGCAGCCAGGGCAACTTGTGACTTTTGACTTGGTGGGTGAGCCGCTGACACCATATTGGCTGAAGCCGCGGCCTTGGTGAGGTATTGTGGAGCAGCTGTAGGAGATGGACTTCCCACAGAAGTTGCAGCTCACAAACACCTGCCAAAGAACAAACACAAAGGTCGGCTGATAAGACCCGGTGAACATGAAGGTAAAACCAACAGCCGCATGCAGACCAGCTGTCTGGATTTTATTTTTAAGGAAGAGTGAGATAAGTACTTGATAATACAGCAATAATTCCAACAGGCGTAAGAGTGATTATTGGAATTTCAGCAATGCAATGAAGCACTGCCAAGATTTAGCTTAGATGTAATCACATGTTAAAAACCCTTTAATACCAGAATCTATTGAAAAAAAAACATTAATTACTTAAAAAAAAAATCAACCAATGTGGAGTATGCATAGTATCAGGAACAGATTTCTCCAATACAAAAGGAGAAACAGCACAGACTATACTGACTATACCAGCAGGTTTTATGACAAGAAACTGAGAGGAGAGCTGTGGGTGTTATGAGCTTGGTACAAACTCTACTTGTAGTGTAATAAACAGCACAAACGTCCTACTTTCATATAAGGGTAGTTGTACGGAATACAGTAAGAAACAAGAACAAACACAGAAACAAGACAGACTGCTTTGAGCGTGCAGGTGCTGGATCAAGTCACGTGATTTTATGACAGGACACTTTAACACTGTTTTACTGAGAGAATAAAAACGTATCAAATTTCACCTCTAACGTTTTTTTAACTAAACAACAACAACAACTGTACGGTGATGAAATATGTCAATGCTGGTACTAATATCAAATTTATAAAAACTGGCATTTCATGGGTTGACAATAGCTTTAACCCACTTCATCTTTTAAATCTTCCTGAAACAAAGCAAAGCGACTGAGTCGATTCTTTGGGATGACACTATAGTGCCAAAAAAAGACTGTAACCATCCTCCAATCGGGGGATGTACAACTTGTCCTGTCCCTCCATGGTTGAAGTCTGTAAAGTCCAAACAGCAAAATGCAGAAGTGACAGAATCGACTGTTCCTGTAATGGCTGTGGTTGCTCTAAAATCAAGTACTAGTTCTATCTTAAAATGTACAAAAAAGCCAGGAAAGCCTGGTTTTTACAGATAGTTTTACCTTAACAACAACTGTAAAGTGGGTGTTTTACTAGTCTGTTAGCGTGAATTTCAAGACTTCAAAATACACAAGTCCAAAACCACGAATCAGGTCAATGTGGCTACTTCCATCATTCATATACAGTCTATGTTAAACTGTTATCATTTTCAGATAATATAATGTCACCACGGAATCAGTCAATAACTTGATTTTGTGATGAACCACTACACCACATTCTTTCCCTTCACATCTCAATGCACAGTTGGAGATGGCACTCCCTCTCTGGTTCTTGCAGTTTTTAGCATATTTCAAACCCATGCATTGAGCGGTTGGAATCTGAGATGTGGGTGAAGTTACACTACATCGATTTCAGCGCTAAAATCACCTGGGCTAGTGGTTTGGAGCTGGGGTCCAGCTTGCCTCTGTGGATATCAAACTCAGCTCGTTTGTGCCAGAATCTCCAAGCGTCCAGCAGGTTGCGGTAGTTTTCAATCCAACACTGGACTCGAGGGTCTTTCAGCACTTCGCCCGGAGAACCCTGTAGAGAGAGATTATTTAGGCTTGTAAGACATTTCAACTTCAGCGGGGGTTCTGCTTGGGAAGGCAGCCATGCCCTTTCTTCTCATCTCTACTAGTTAAATATGTATGTGAGGTACGACATTTCTGTAGCTGTAGGCAGCTTTTGTCTTTTCACAAGCAGGTTAGAACAAGAAAATAAAATGAAGAAAACCCAGAGAGCTGTTTTACAGCATGAAAGGTTACAGACCTGTTCAGCCACTTTGATGTCTCTAGTGTTACTGTACCAGAAACAAGTGCACAGCAGCAAGCAGCTCCACCGAGGCTGTTACTTGTATTGTTACAGTAGGTGTTAGCTGTGAACTTTCACAAACAAAGAGGCAAGTTTTAGCATGTGCACTGATCTTTCAAAGGGTATGGTCAGACAGACAGCTCCTTTCTCTTTATTTGATGCACTCTAGTGTTTGTTTAATTATGGGAGTAGTTCACAACAGCCAGAATGAGAAAATTAGAATGAGGGCAGCATAGTTTTTAGACACAGTGGCAGCTTTCACATATGCACTGCAGGGACAGGGTTGCACTCGAGAATGCAAAAGTCCGATCATATCAGACTATCTGATGTGTGGTTATATTTCAGGGCATTCACCACTGCCTCCTTTGTGCTACTCAGCTTCCATAACTAAACCACATGTAGTACTTATGACACATGTAGTACTTATGCAAAAAAACATCCAATTCTGGATGTTTTTGCATTCATATTAGTGTTTCTCAAACAAACTCTGTGAGAGCAAACCATCCAAGTATGATGCAAGAAATTAACACCATCTATCATTAATTTACTACACATGCTCGTATTTTGAAAGTTCAGTCACTGCCAACCATCTTGCTCTGAAATATCCTCCTTCCAGCTGGTGGGCCACTCTGACCAGGCCAGCAGGTGGAGAGCTGGTTGACATACACCGACATAAAGCTAACTTGACAGCAGAACAGAATAAGAACTAACATCGCCAACTGCAGTCCAAAAAGGTGGAACTGAATTTTTTGACACAAAATAGTTGAAAATTAAAATATGCAAAATGCAAAATAGAAAGAGAATAAATTGTGAGAATAAATTTCCGTACAACAATCAGAGCGCAAATCTGTGCCAAAAGCTATTTGCTCAGTCTGACGTACTTGTGTGTACTGGTTTATTTTGCTTTGTGCATCTGTGTGTGTGTATTATTTGTCTGGCTGACAGAGCTACTGTTCATCTTGACAAGGAAACTCATACAATAGAGGCTCATTCTCAAATCTCATGTGCCCTCTCCATTCTAAGCAGGTTTGTGTGAATGAGTGTAAAAATAAGCAGTTCTGTGTAATTTGTCTCTGTACCTTCAGCATGCAGAAGCTGGCAGTCTGGACGTCACCAGTTCGGTCCACATAGCTCTCCATAAGATCCACGCCATCTTTAGTTAGTCCCGTGAGCAGAATGCCCTCCAGGTTGCCCGCCTCCTTCATCTCAAGGGTTAGTCTGTCGATGTATCGTGGCAGCTGCAGCAGAGATCCAAAGTTAGCAAACAGCGATATATTCAGACTATATCTGCTGCTGAAAGCTTCACTCTGCAGTTACCTGTGCATCGTTGAGAAACATACAGGCAAAGGCCACTCGGTCTCTCACAGCCACGCTGCTCTCATACTGAAACACAAACAAAGAATCATATCTTCCCTTTTAATATCTGTCTCTCTGTCACTATTTGGAGGGGGGTGAAGCTTCAGTATAGTGGATACTTTTTACATTAAAGAGTCAAAGTCTTCCTACTGAAACTGGCACAGAAAACTGCGTTTGTGACCCTGTTCTGACCCACAGTGCTGCGAGAAACAAATCATCTGTGACAAATAATCAATTCTCAAAGCAAAGATGGCAAGAAACAAAGTCAAAGTGACTGCATAAATCCTCTTATCACTTTCTGCCAGGAAAAGGTCTACAGACATAAATAACAGTGAGAGGAGCCAGAGGCCAGAATCTGAGCAGCTGCAGGAGGAAAAAAGCAGAAACCAACACTGTGTTCTGGGCACAGACTCCTTTTTCATAGAGGTGTTTTATGACGGAAACGTAAAACATATCTTTTCCTGTGCACCTGAGGATTTTCCCACTAAACACCACTGGAGTATTACCCGAGTATTCATCACTGCGTTAAGAATGCCTGACCGCTTTTATGAAGTGGGAACAAAAGGGCCACTGTTGAGAAAAGTGTGCTTAGAAAAAAAAAAAAAGTTTTTTTTTTTTCTAGCGTTCAAATGTTCGTGATATTAAAGAGATCCAATACCAGCACGCCATCGTAGGCTCCAGGCTCACTGGTGAGAAAGGCAAACATGATGCAGAGGTAGGGGTTCTTCAGCTGCAGCCTCAGAGAGCTGCACATCTCTCTCCACAGGGACGACTTTTCGTCAGTGTAGCCTGACAGAGCCATGGCAACCACATTCAGGTTCAGGTCACCTGTGAGTAATATGAAGTGAAAGAAGCAGATTTATTTACAGTCTGTAGTCTTCACTGTAAGAGCAGCACATCTGAAAAAGAGGATGAAGCTATTTTCACAAATGAAGCCAGATTAATGTTGGAAAAAACATGTCAGAATATTTTCCACAGTTGTCCTTTCGCACATGTAGCACCCAGCAGGAAGTAATCTGCTTCGGACACATCCTCACTACTGGAAATGTTCGGCTCAGTTTAGGGGTAGAGCTTGCAGAAAGCAGAACACTTGACACCCACTCATTGGACACAAATGGACAAAACATTGGGAAGCTGGCAGGTTAGGTCCATTTAAACTCTACTCTTACTGCAGTGGGCATTTTAGTTGTCATACATGAGGTAATATGTAAAAGTGCTCACGGCTGCAGTGCATGTGTGAAAAAGGTTATGGCAGCTGTTCAAGGTGATGTTTTATTGCTTGGAGGGGGAAAAAAAGTGTCCTACTTTTCTTTTTTTTAAGGTTAACCTATCCAAAACCAGCTCCATATCCCTTTTGTTATACCGTGCGCTTTAGTTCAAATTTAAACTGCAATTTCTTGCTAAAGAAAAGAACTTTTAATGACTTTGCCTCCCAACGTAAGACCTATCATAAACCCTAACAGAAGTCTCTATACAACACAGTTTTTATTACATATTATTACCTCTAGATATATGACCGGGTGAGGCTCGGAAAATACCTAACTGAACTACTCTGGTATAACAAAATGTTGGTTTAAGGTTGTACATTGGAATCAATACATTGTAAGTTAGAGCTGCAACGTTGAAAGTCCTGAGATGGCTCTGTTGACACATCTTATCTAATGAATCACTCTGTCAGTCTTACTCAGGAAGCACTCATTAGTGCACACAACAGAAAAGCGTTTGACCTACATTGGTGTAATTTTTTTCCTCAGTTAAGGCGTGTGTAAACAGCAGCCTTCTCTCTCCATTTTCATTAAACTTGTGTAAAAAGTGTAAAAAACGTGTTTCCTGCTGTTACATTAATGAAATTCCCCTTTTTTCAAAGACTTCATTTCATTTTTCAAGAGTTTGCTTGATGTCGAACACAATTTTCATCAATAACTGCTTGTTCAAATTAAACAAGCCAACATGGAAGTAATAGAAAAGCTGTGATTAGGATTTTATCATTGTTTTCTTACATTTTAAAGACCAAACAATTACAATTACATATACTTGATACATGTACAGTTATGTAGTCTGTCTAAAGTATCTCCCCTTATTAAATTACTTTCTCTCACCTTCCTCTCATCCCTAAAAGCTCACCTTTCTCTGCCATGGCTCCCTTGTTGAGGATCTGGATTGCTCGCCGGATGTCCAGGTTGAACAGAGCGACAGCAGCCGCCCGCTCCCACTCGTGTTCCTGTTCCAGTGATCGCAGGAAGTTCTCCACATCTGTGTCAGTCCCCCTGCTGATCCAGCCACAGAGCCGCAAGGCAAGGCAGCGCTCCTCGCTGTGGTACCGCGGCACATCTGTCTGCCGGTCCGAGCCACTCCAACACCTGCGGCTTTCGGTTGTCCCTTTGGGACCACAAACGCAGGAAGTCAGTTTTTCAGTGTATGAAATTTCAAATAAACACAGTTACTGTGAAGTGTCCTGTGGCACAGACAATCAGTTGGTTATTTGTTTTACCTGAGGTTGTCTTGACAATGTTCTTAATCCCAGAATAAACCACAGACTGTACGTTCCCCTGAAGTTTTAGCTCCATATCCTCCGCACACTGTTTCATATGTGATACTTGCATAGGAAACAGTAACAGTGTGCAGTCCATGCAACATAATACAGGCACATAACAAGGCATCTACAACATTAATCATTAATTATTTTTGTCCTTTGAACAAGGACAAAAATAAATAATGTGTTAATATTTTTACTATGGTTATAAATCGTTTTCATTCATTCATTTTTTTCCTAGTTATTCAAGCCTTGCCTAGAGTGACATTATGTCCCACCAGGGGGCGCTGCCCCACATTTTAATCTGTCACCATCTGAGGATGTTCAGAAGCATTCAATGTATTTAACCTCCTAGGACCTGGCGTCCACATATGTGGACATCACATTTTGGGTTATTTAGACCAAAATGCTCAATTTTGCTCTACAAGGGCCTGATATCCACTTACGAGGACGTTATACTGCTACTGTTCTATCAAAACTTTAAAGGAATATCCTCATATGTGGAACTCATTTTTCTTAGAAACAAAAATTAGGTAAAAAAATTAATGAAAATCTGGTAATTCTTTGTTTTTACATTCATCAGGTCCCAATCAGCCCAAATATCAAAGAGAAATTAAAAATGCATGCCGTGGCAGAGTTCGGGTCTTAAGAGGTTAAAGGCAACCAAAAATGATTCAAAACCTAATTAATCAGTGAATCAACATTAATAACTCAATTTGGAAGTAATTTTACAATCCTTTTTGACTTTCTTGCCAAATGTTCGATAAGAAGATTGAAAGCTCTCGAAAGGTGTTATTATGCCCATTATAGGCTTCATATGATAACTTTTTTAAACGTTGAATTCTTTACTCAACTAAATTAAAAGGTTACATTTTGATGTAATAATAATAATAATAATACAAATCTCTACTCTATATAGTCTTTAGAGGAGAAACCTTCAGATGAGGAGAACCATCATCGGAGCAATGAAGCACTTCACTGCTGCTTTGTAAAGTAATAAAAATAACCTGCCCTGCATACAGTTTCAACAGGTGGCTGACTGTTTGTCTCTGCCATTAAACAGATTATCAATAAGCCATCGTGCAGATATTTCCATCATTTCATCACCTGAAAGGATATAGAACAGATCATGCCATAAAGACTTAAGTTGGGGATCCTTCCCACCCGCCAGCAAATGGTTCCTCCACACCTGGACGGTATCATGTCCGTACCTGGACTGAGCCCTTTCCCTCATTTTAGTAGCAATGTCTTTCTCGATCAAACTCTCCACTCCCTCAGCTGAATCCTCAACACACTCGTACAAGTGTCTGCCACACGCCCACATGAGAGAAGTCGTGGAGCTCCATGCCAGTGAGATACGTTCAAACACCGTGAAGTCAGTCATGACACGGTTGGTTGCTGACACCACCACCATGCGGTTCTGGGAGGACTGGTGCCAAGCAAAGCTGCCAATCTGACTTTCACAGGGCTGCACACTGCGCTCAATGATGGTGGGCTCCGTCTCATCACCTATGGGCGTGGGAGTGTGCTGCATGTCGTACAGGCGGATAATGTTGCTGTCACGTGTCAGCGTGGCCAGTAGGCCAGTACGGGTTGGACACCATGCCACCTGAGAACAAAATGCAGAATTTTATCAGCTATAATAAGACGACTTCTACTGAATAAGCATGCCCTGACTGAGCTTATATAAACCTTTTTAATGCATCTTAATCTTGTTTTTGATATCATTTATTCCCTCTTTTTTCATTTAAATGAAACAGGACTTGGTGATAACAAAAAAATAAGTAAAGAGTTTAAAATTATTTGAGCATTTCATCACTCTGTCTTTGAACATTTAGGCCAGGGGTGTCCAATCCAAGCCTCGATGGCCAGTGTCCTGTAGGTTTTAGATGTGTCCTTTATCCAACACAGCTGATTCAAATGGCTAAATTACCTCCTCAACATGTCTTGAAGCTCTCCAGAGGCCTGGTTATGAACTAATCATTTGATTCAGGTGTCTTGACCCAGGGTGATATCTAAAACCTGCAGGACACCGGGGCTTGAGGCCTGGAGTTAGACACGCCTCAATCAGGCGTGTCTATCTAAAATTGACAGGTTACAAACAAGCTGACATCTTATTTTCTAATAGAACCAGTGGTTCTCAGAATGTGGGGCATTGAGCAACTGCAGGAGAGGCATGGAATGACCAGAGGTCATTCCCTGAAAAATCAATCTGTGCCTCCCACTTGACCCTGCCAGAATCAGCTAACTGGTACAATAATGTTAGTATATGTAATGCAGCCACACAGAATAGTACCTTAATAGTAAGAAAATATTTTGCCAAGTTACAAACAAAAAAATTTCCAGCATCTTTGACCCTCATAACTTCATGAGAAAATGAGATAACCACATGAAAATTTCAGAGATAAAAAAAACACACAGTTTGTTTATTTTTAACTGCAATTGAATCAACTTTACACCCACTCATTGTCATGATTTTAGTTCCTTGAGTAAGTATTTTCAAATTCCGGGTTGTAAAATATGATCATGTCACATCATTTTTTGACACAGGAGTCACAGCCAGATAAGAAGCCATATGTCATATGCTATCACTTGTTTTTAAACCAGCCACTTGTCATGCTGACCTTTATTTCACTGAAACTGAACTTGCAAACTTTTTCGATGTTAATAAATGCAGAAGGCTGAACATTTACATGACCAATACACAAAGCTAGTATATTAGTGCATCCTTATTACTGTGGCCTTTAGTTCGTTTTCTAACAAACACCATCCTACCTTTGTGAGTGGCTTGGGCTGCTCCGTCAGTGTGAGCACAGGCTTCTCAAATTTCCTCAGATCCCAAATGGCCACCTGCCCCTCAAAGAAAGAGGCCACGCGGTCATGGAAGTGCGGGTCAACTGTCACACCTTGGATGGCTTTTGTGTTTACAAACGTTTTCTGACTCGTGTTTCTCAGGTCAAATATTGCCAGGTTCCTGTGCATGCCTGCCAGCAACAGCTTTGGGTCACGGAGCAGCCAGCAAAGCGAGAGGCAAGCATCATTCTGGCCCAACTCATACAATGGCTTGGTCACCACTGTGCTAGAGTCCAAATCGACAGATGAAAGGCGAATCTTCTCAGCTGCTACACTGGTCTCTGGGGACAACTTACTGCTGATGTCCCATATGAGGACAGAGAAATCTGCCCTGTGCTTGTCTAACCCAGCAGCCAACAAGTTGCTGTCCACGGGGTTCCAAGCTAAAGTGTTGCACTGGCGGGCGTGTTTGGGCACAAACTCTTTCCCCACCAGCTCTTTGCATGCAGAGTTGTGGCTCTGGCCCAAGCTGGTAAGCACAACTCTGCCGTTGGCTTGGCCAACGGCAAGTAAACACTCCGGCTCGTGCTTGGGGTACCAGGCCACACATTTCATATAAGGGGTGTCCGAGTTGATGGCCAGTAATGTAGCAGCAGTTTCCTCGGAGAGTGGTAGGGTGCCAGCCTTGGCTTCTGCGCTGCCCACAGGTCCGATCCGGTACAGTCCCAGTTCGGAGTCGCAGATGACGTAGCGGTCCGGGTGGTGGGGGGACCACAGGATGTCGGGTTTGGAACCGCTCATGATTCAGACGCTAGTAGGTTTTCAGGGAAGTTTAACCTCTCCAGCCTGGAAATACGGCAGATTATCACACAAATGAGCAAATGAACAAAGGTCAGAGACTGCGCAGAAATATTAGGCATCTCCGAGTGCAGTGGTCGAAAGGTGGACAACAGACAGCTCTGAGAAATCTTTTTAACATGTTAAAGTAATGATACACTGAACCAAACCGTCAATATAACCTGAGCTCTGTGTGGAAGTGTAGCACAGTTGGTTTGAATTTAACACCCAGCATGTTAAAAAGTTGCCGTGGGCAGTTATAGTACTACTTTTAAGTTTGTTGACATGCTAGCTAAACTAAGCTAATGCTAACAGGTAAAGGGAGAGCAAGCGCGTGACCGTTTCGCTCGCGCCAGTTTAACCAGCAGTCGAAAACATCTGTTTGAGCATTTCGAGAAGAGATTTTACTTACATAAACACAACAAAGACGACTTATAGGAATGCACGAGATACAGCTTGAAATACACATGGCAACCTGGAGCCAAAGCGGATGTTGTGTGTTACACCAAAACACGTCCGTGTTATTAGCAACGTCAGCTACTTCATGTTCCGCTAAAGATGCGGTTTACCAGCAGAGGGTGCTAAGTGAATAAAAAAGAAAGAGAAAAGACGTCAACGAAATCAGACAGTTTTATATAAGGAATTAGGCTATTTCAGATAATCACTATTTAAGTTAATTAATTTATTAAATATATTTAAACAATACGAGTTGAGTTGTCGGACTGACAATGTTATTGAAATGAGGTCGATTTCTGCGCTGTACAAGAGTATCATACGACCACAATTCATCTGCTTTTCACATTAGTGGGGGAGAGTGGAAAAGGCAAGAGAACGAAATTCATTTGGGATTTTTTTTGCACAACAAGCTATTTTCCTTAGTAACCAACCCATGATAGCCAGAAATCTGACAATTTTGTTAAGAAAAAAAAAGATGCCGAGAAAAAAATACTTTAAAATTATTTTATCCCTGCAAACGAATGTAGTTTGCTTTATTTTATGTTGGCAGTGGTTTTTAGATGCATTATTTATGGGTTGGAGTGATGACTATTGCAAATGCTATTTATCTCTAAAATCTAAATGATTTTAGTGCACGGACTCAATGTGCACAAAAGACTTTCATGGGATCCCTTCTGTCAGGCATGAAGCGCTGCACTGGACTAAAATGTTGGAGCTGCACCAGGGAGGGCCCCCGGCTACAAACACTCTCACACACACAGCACATCAGCTCATGCGATGGTCCTCAGTTTATCTCAGTCTGGTTTATAGGGACCCCGGGTTCCGCGGAGAAATGCCTCTCAAAGAGCTGACTGGACTACAAACACTGGCTGCAGCTAAATGAGATTCGAGGTAATAATATATATATATATTTGCTTTGTTTGTAAAACTTTTTTGCAAAGTAGTGAACCTCGTGGTGTCACAGTTTGAATGGCAACTTCAGTTTTTTTTGCACTTCAGTCTAGGTATGTTGCTGTGTCCTTTTCTCAATCACCTGGCAGAGGTTTAACTTTATATGAAGATATTGTTTAGATTCTGCAGCATTTGTAACTTATTAACAGAAAAATATTTGCACAGATTATTCTGGTTTTACACACATTTACATATTGTTGGCAATGTAATATAGTAAGTATTTGAGAAAGCGCATTATCAGTAGGAGGAACGGTGTCATCTAAGCAAATTAATACCATTAGAATTGCTGCCATTTCTGTGAAATGCAGAACACAGCTCCCTTTTTTGGGATCTGCAACTGGGTGTGGTTAGCAGTGTCCATGATAGTAAAAGGAATCCTATTAAAAATGAAATAACCCATTGTGCTTTCATACACTGCTTTCCCCCCTAACATTCTCCTCTTTTCTCTGTTAGGATGTTGCTGAAGGGAAACCTGAGCAGAGGAGTCGGGGTCTGCCTTCTGCTGCTGGCTCTCCTACACAAGGCCACAGGCCAGAGGAGAAAGACAGGGCGCAGGAGCAACTACAGGCTGCAAGATGAGGGAAGAAATGGTAATTTTTAAATGAGGTCTCCACATGCTGGTGGTGAAAGTCACTATGTTGCACTGAGGGAACAAATTGTTGAGTGAGGGATGGTGAAATCAGGCCAGTGAAATAGTTGAGTCATCAAATTTTAAGTAAAAAAAAAAAAACTACACAAGAATTTCTTAAGTCATCCACCCACAATGCCTTCCTTTAAGTGTCTTTTTTTTAATGTAAAAAAAAAGGATGGATTATGGATGGATACATGTGGCAATTTGATTTCATTTAGTACAAAAACAAACACCACTAACTCTGATCCCATTGCAGCTGAAGTGAGGAACTGCAACTAAAGTCACTGTAAGTTCTAAGGTTGGAAGTTGACAATCTGGGGTCTTTCACTTGGTCCTTGAGCCTTTACTGGACAGTTTTAGTAATGTAGAACTACTCAAAACTGTTGCTTTAATTTTCCACAAGATGCACTTACACTGACTTGCCACAACATTAAGTCTCTGTATTTATTATTTATTGTGTAGCTTCCCTTCATGCTGCCAAAACAGCTCAGGACACAAGACCTTTATAGGTCTCCTGTGGCATCTGGTATTAGGAATTTGGGAGTGGGTATTTCCCCCGAATCAGGTTTATTCCAGAATATTTCATGAATTCATGATTACATGTGAATCCACAGCTGTTTGAAGTGTTGCTTGAGACATTAGAGCACTTTTGATAGTGTAATGGATACATACCGACTGCTGGCAGAAGGGACTGAATTTGTGGACAGAAGTTAGAAAGGTGTCAGAGTGCCAATCCTGAAATTAGTCCTGTTTCTAATACTTCTAGCTTGATGTCAGTTTTTGTGATCTCCCTCTCAAGTAGGTCTGACATGTTCACTGGAAGTTGCATTCATCCTGGACAGCTCTGAGAGCGCAACCATATCACTGTTCGAGAAACAGAAGACCTTCGTGTTGAGCTTCAGCACCCGGCTCGCCATGCTGCAGGTGCCCAGCTGGACGATGAAGGTGCGGATGGCTGCGCTGCAGTACAGCAGCACTGTGTCCATAGAGCACAGATTCTCAGCCTGGAAAGACCTGGACTATTTTCACGGTCAAGTCAGCACCATGAACTACATCGGTCACGGCACCTATACCACCTACGCCATCACCAATGCCTCACAGCTGCTGGTGCATGAGACCTCAAAGGACAGCGTGAGGGTGGCGGTGCTAATGACAGAAGGAGTCGATCATCCCCGTAACCCTGATGTGATTGCAGCTGCTGTGGAGGCCAAAGGTCATGGCATAAAGTTCTTTGCTGTTGGGCTATCAGATATTGCCCAGCAGAATAATGCCAAGCTCCGGGCCATCGCCAGCACACCTGCTCAGCAGTTTGTCCAAAGTATGCTCGACTCTCAGCTAGAAGAGAAGCTGCTCAAAGAGATGGTGAGTGTTGGCTTCAAGTAAAATGAGCTCAGGCACAGAGGTGCCAGTACAGAGTCGAGAAACATCAGAGTGGTGAAATGCTTTTTTGGAAAACGTCGTGCTTGGAAATAAACTTCAGTTATTGAAGGACCTGACAAAGTTTACTGAATGACAAAAAAAATGCTTATTATAAAGACGCTGACTATAGATTCAGTCCAGGGAAACACAAAATATACTATATGAGTGCTACCACAGCTACTTGGTTACTTCTTGTTTTACTTTGAAAGTTTTGGAAAAGGGCTGGAACTGTGTACTACCTATCGAGTTCTACCGACTATTCAAAGCTTTATCTATGCCACATCTTCATACAGTTAACTTAAATGTCTCTGGAAAGTTTGAATCCAGAACAGACTTGCGATAAGGTGACAGCACTGAAAATGCCACGTTCAGACGAAGAGAATCAACCTTTCGGGATTTCCTGTCTGGGTGATTGAGCATGCATCAAGACGATACAGGAGAAAGTTTTCATAATATTGTTATGTAATAAATAAATTTATATTAAAATATCAATTATCCACATTAAACTTTATAGTAAAACCTCAAAGTCCAAGACTAAACCAATAATTTCACCTAATTTACCTCCATTCTTTTACCACTCATAGAAAAAGTTTATGAATTTCCATTAAGGGCTATCTTTGTTCTTGGCTGTGCCATTGGCCTCAGCAAAGTAGAGTGGTGACAAGCGCTACAGTGTAGCTAACAATCTATTTTAATTGACTGGGTGGTTAAATTGCTTAGTAAATAGAGCAGAGGATGCACTAAACACAAGCTCAGCATTTCTACCCTAAAAGGTCATAAGTGAAAGTATCTTAGAACTATCAGGCAAACTGCTTGCATGATAACTTTATGGCATTGGGTGGATGACAGGCAAATATTATAAAAGTATAACAAATAAAATTTTATAACCTCTTATCAGAGAGTTGCCCAGGGTGTAGGGTATTTCTAAATACCCCTGTGGTGACCCCTAAAGAAGTAGTTTAAACTCAACAAGCCCTAAATGAGTCACTTCTTCTCTGGTTGGTGTTAAAAGAGGTAAAAGATTAGCGTTTGACAGATTAAAGGTTTATGTACAAACAGAAGAAATTAACCTGTGCTTTGATGTATGTTTTAATGCTACATTACTCATTTTCTCTTTTTTGAAAGAGTTTAACAATCTTGAAAATCAGAGTTTATCTTAAAAACCTTAACTGTAATTAAAAAAATAAAAGAAACCAGAATGTGACTGCTGTCACTGTAACACAAAGATGTACTACTGATACCTATAATTCAGCAGCTCCTTCTAATAGAATATGACATAGGTATCTGACATCCTGCATACTCTCCTAAAATTACTGACATCAGATGCCGTGTCTGGAACTGGGCTACAGAGATCACCCTCTGTTTAGTCTTGTTCATGCTCATGCTGTCCTTACAGCGGGTTCACGTCTTAAGTAACAGAGTTGTGTCTGCATGAGGGTGTTTTCCTGGCTGCTTTGCATTTTCCACAGCACCCAGAAATGTCAAATATCTGCAGGAGGTCACGGCTAGTCTGAGAGACTGGCATGGCTTGTTCTGCTTTTCATTAATGTGCAATTTTATTCAATCACATTTAGCACTTCCAAAACAGAGACAGCTACATGACAGAGGACAGTACCCAGTTTTACCAAATGTAGAACTTATAGAGCTTATTGAGGTTACTTACCTGCTATGCTGAATTGGCTCCCAGGCACCCAAGTGCCCCAAAAGCTTAGGTTGAGTTCACATAATTAGATTAATTATTATTTAAAAATTGTACCATGAAATGTTAACATTAACAATGACAGATTTTCAGTTTTCATCTTGTGCCCAAAGCCCAAAGTTGTTTGTTCTCATTGTTTGCTGTAGAGGTGTCTTTTAGCATATTGCGTTTTTATATCTTTCTGTATGTGTTGTCACAGGGTAACCAAAAACCAGTTGGGGTTAGTTCACTGGAAATAATGATGTGAACACAGCTGTAGAGATGATTTTCAGGTTCTGTGCAGTACCAAGTTTCCTGCAGATAGTATTTCATGAAGAGTAAAACTACACACAAGTCTGAAAATCACTACTAAATTATTTGCATAGTTCATGGCAAACAGAGATATTTAGATCCTTTATCTAGATATGATGAAAGTATCCTGTTACAAGTTACAGACATGGGCAGCTGCTGACAACACAGACAAGCAATGCCGTTACATTTCTTCCAAGTACACTTGCAGAAATGGAAAAAGAAAAGACATAGTTGGTGTGTAGTGTTGCTTCAGATAAGTCTGTGTGGTCACACAAAAAAGAAAGAAACAGCCATGAAAGCATTCGCCAGAAGGCTTGGATTCACCTATGATGTCACTTGGACCCAGTCAGATCATAGTGGAAACTTTAACAGGTCTTAAGGTAAAGGGGAAAAGTACTGACTTTAAAATACTTTAAAGTGGTGGACACATCTGCTGCCAAGCAACTAGTACCATTTCTCAGTGGGACTCAGACTGTAGATAAAAGATGGACGTAACTGACACATTTTTTTATCTTCTGTTTTTTTCCACAGGGTGCAGTTGCATATGAAGGGGTAAGACTTAAATGGAAGTCAACATCTCTTTAGTATGGCTAATGGTTGCACTGACTTTATAATATTTTTCTCGCTCTGATAGTGTCCACAGGCCCAAGTATGTCTGTGTGAAAGAGGAGAGAGAGGTCCTCCAGGAAGTCCTGTGAGTTTTCAGCAACTAAACACTGAGGAGTTTCATAAGTGGAAAACACTATTAGCTTTACAGCTTAATCATTGCTTCATCTTAAAACTGGTAATATTTCCAGGGTAGAAAAGGAGACCCAGGCTTCAGAGGGCCAGCTGGTCAAAAAGGAGCGAGGGTGAGTCGTGACACAAAGAAAGTCTTTCTAAAATATTTCAGTGTTTAATTAGTGGGCTTCTGTTTAAAGGGGGAGCCTGGGCTGAATGGCACACCTGGAAGTGATGGTCCACCGGTAAGAAAGCAGATTTGTCCCTTGTTTTTGCACAACTGCCAAACAGCAAGCATGTTAAGAGATGAAACATCGGTTTTGAACCTGTTTGAATCGTTTGCAGGGCCGCACAGGTTACAAAGGCAACAAGGTGAGTGACTGTGACCTTTCAGCTGCTCTGTTCTCACTATTGAAACATGTCCTCAGAAAATATCTGCAGGGTCTAACGTTGTGTCGTGTGGTCTTGTAGGGGGACAGAGGAGACTGTGGCACTCCTGGGGAAAAGGGTGACACTGTATGGTCATTTTTTTCTGAGATGTTTCAGTAAACACCCCAGACTTTATCCATGTAGTGACATAGGTTTTATGTTGCAGGGCCCAGAGGGTCCTCCGGGCCCACAAGGACCAAAAGGAGCACAGGTAAGAGTGGCCACAAGTCTCAGTTCTGGTTTTGTTTTATACTGAATTGTGACAATTATGGGCCCTGGTTTAAATCCCACATTTTTGTGAGGCTTTCCTGACTTTTTGTCTACATTATTCACACACTTGTGAATCCATGAAAATAGAGGATAAAAAGATGTCCATGTAATTCATGGAAGGCAACCAAACCAACTGTTTATACAAGATGGAGTCACTGAGTTGTCATCCACTGTTTTGAGAATGGTATAATTCATCTTTAAAGACAACAGATTTTTTAATGAATTTGGACTTTTTTCAATCACAAGCAATTTTCTATTTTTCAGTGTCAAAATTTAAGTTCCATTACTTTCAAAACTCATCGCTCAGACTCCTGAAAAGCCGACATCCGACAGTTGGTATTCTCTTCAATATGAAAAATGGAAGTGGAATTTGTCTTTTATTCGTCTTTGCACTAATGGAATGTGAATATTGGATTATGGGTAATCCTGATACCATTGGAGCTATCTAAAGCTGTGAATCCAGGCTTGCAGGATATTATTCTTTTGCAGGAACAGACTTTGTGTGATGGGATTAGTGCAGCGACCTGGCCGCACAGCAGCACTCTTCCTCCTCTGTGCTACTGGCACAGTGTCAGTATAACCTTGTTGTTTCATGAGCTAGGCATGAGAATCGAATGGCATGAAAGACATGAATGTCGATCTTAATCCTGTTGTATTTTTTATTCAGCGGCAGTGGGTTGGTCTTGACCTGCAGATCAGTAACACAGTGTGGGGGCTTCCTTTTTGATTTATACATGACTGCTTTTTTGTTTGATTCATTTGAGAAGTGAAATATAAGGTTATAGATTATGTAGGTTATAAATGAGTAAATGTGTATTTCTTTTGCAGGGAGCGCCAGGACCACCAGGGGAGGTGGGTCCTGAAGGCCCATCGGGTTCGAAAGTAAGTTTCTCAAGATGCAATGGATTCTCTGTCATTCCTGCTTGGTTGGACTAGCCTTTAAAACTGCAACAAAATCTCTTCACAGAGTTGATGTGCCACCCAAATGCAAATTTCAGGAACAAAAATATCTGAGCAATAGAGGAGATTTAATAGTTGATTTAAAGAGTCACAAAGAAAACGAGGCAGCAGGGAGAAAAAACAAGAACCTGAGCACAAGAAACACTAACAGACATTTCAATAAAGATCTACATTGAACTAAATATACACAGAGAGCAGATTTATTTGTGGTATGTTTTTAGTGCGATACAGCTGCTGAAGCAATACAACCAAAGCACAAACTGCATTGCATCCTCGCTGAAATTTACATGTTTTTAGCTGGTGATTGAGAAAATAACTGAATTTTTTTATGCTTGTTCCTAATGCTGCTAAGTGTCTTTTACACTGCTGGAACTGCACCTCCTAAAACACAGATTAGAACACTGATCGCCTACAGGTGTAGACTATTTGTTCCCCAATCAATAGAATAAATTTCTCTTTGTTCTGGCAACAGCCCTCATTAGGCTACATAACTGTCAGCACCGAGCTCACTGAATAACCTTTAGTGTTTAAATGCATCAAGTTTAAAGTTTCAGAGCTCTAATGTGCACCCAGCTGTAAAATAAATGTATTAATTTGAGGTAATTTGTAATGTATTTGATTGCTCTGTGTGCTGGTGATGATCACGAATTCATAAGATTCATGATTTTCTGCAGCACCAGTGATGGCTTTCGCTGTTATATGTTTAATATTTTTAATAGACTGTTTCACCCTTCCTTGGATAATGTGTCTGTTTGCAGTAGCTGGTTCTCAGTTGATCCATTTTACACCACAGATAAAATTAAATGACATGTGAAACAACCCACTTATGTGAGCATGCTCAGTGCTTAAAGCAGAAAGCCTGGGTGAACAAAGAAAACTGATAACCACTGTTGTGATGTTTCTGAGGTTTTAGGTTTTGTCAAGCCAGCTAACTTCAAGAAACTCTGGCTACAGTGAACTTGCTTCATAGCGTGACCCTCAGGCTTTAGACAATTTAGGGAAATAAGAGGTTCCAGGGGAGAACCAACAAAATAATAAGCCTAGGCTTCAAAGTATCCCAAAGGCCCAACATCTCCACTTTGGTCTCATCAGTCCAAAGAATATTGTTCCAGAAATTGTTTTTTAGATGCAGTTTTGCAAACCTAAACTCTGCTCCCATCTTCTTTTTAGAGAATCTTCTTGTCAAGCCTTGTTTACTTTTCCAAATTATATGGAGTGCATATAGTCCTGTGAAAACCTATATTACACAACTATGTAGTAAAGTTTTGGATATTTCCACAAAAGTTTCTAGAATTTTGTGAATTTATCCTTAAAATATAAAAACCCTGTTTTTGAGATACTGTGACATTAATCTCTAAATAAAATAGTGCCTTATCAACTTAAATATATATTTTTATTCTAAAATAATGCTCGTAATGCTGCTTTGTATTGAGCAAAAGCAGTCTACAAGGTCCCCCAAAGCTCAAGAACTCACTTGTTGCTCATTCTCATTCTTTTTCCATACAAACTCTTAAATGATGTCCATATTCAGGTTTTACTGACAGGCATACGAGTCTTCTTCAGTTTAGGGAACTAAAAGTTATGTATCCCAAACATTTAGATTATCATGTCAATAAAATCATGACTATTTGGTCAGACAAAAAAGAAAATGTTGCAATCTCTGACACACCATCATTCGTATGCAGGACTGTGCGGACACTTTCCCTGACAACATCTGCACGGTCACATATCAGCTTTGGCTCAAGAAAGCGAGGGACATAATACTGACCTTTACAGTGTGTGCCAAAGCCTAATAAGATGGTGTTGCTTCCATCGCCACAGAGCTTCCCAATTTCTTTTTAACAAAAATGTCTTTATGCCGATAAAATCACATGTGATTTATAGCATTTTTTTTTTTATAGCCGACACTCTGAATGTCTGACTACAGTTTTTTAGTAAGCTATGTGATTGGATAAGTTTATCTGGTCATTTTTTTGCAAAAAGGTTTTGAATAGATTTGCATAAAGATGAATATTCTACCTTCACAAATACACACTATGAAACTGAAATAAGAAATATTGGGAGACATCATCTTGATGTTCTCAAGAAAATATCCCAGATGTCTTTCTGGATCCAGAGACTGAGTTCATGCTCTGCTGTTATTTATTTTTTTGGCTGTGCTGTTTGAAGAGTATTCCTAAGTGGTGTATTTTTTCAACAGTGAGGTTGATTTACTGAGTCAGTGTCAGGGTGACAAGAGAATTTTCATGTATGTTCTCACATTCAGGGCCTTCAGCATTTATGTCAAGCACTTTGAGTTTACGTGTAATAAAAACAATAAAAATTTCCATAAGCATTATATACAGCATATGTTGCTTGGACTAAAGTTTCCCAGTTAGACTGCTTTGTCAGTATCCTGGATTGGATGGTTGTCTCATATACATTTCTTCATCTTTATTTAGTTTTGAATTCTACCACAGCAGGACTTTAGTTGTTCATGAATAAACTGTTTGTACTGTACAGCTGTGTATACAGCAAAGTTTCCCTGAAAGATTGTTCTTTTATTGCCTTTTCCCTCTCTTATGCATTTTTGCAATGCAATTTTTTTTCTACTCTTGGCTTCGTGTGATGTTAGAGGGGGTCCAGTAGTAAAAATATGGAGCATAACAGGTCCCCATAAAGAATAAAACAATAGATTAGAATGATTTTATTGGATTAGAACGACAGCTACATGCATCCAGGCACCATCTGTCATCTCGTCATTTTACATTCTCTTAACCTGTTTTCTGTGTTGTTTGCTGTATCATCACGTAACATGCAAACCTTTGAACTTGATTACTCTCAGGGAGACAGAGGACCCAGCGGTGAACCTGGACAACCAGGAGACATTGGTATTGGATTCCCAGGAGCCAAGGTGACACATTTATATTACAATTACTATAAAAATCATAATTCAAAGTGAAAATGTCAGTGAGGATGGAGAGAGATATTTCATTGCTGGAAGTCAAACAGCGGTGAGGTTTTGTTTCTGTGAGAAAGGAATTCAAATACCTATTAAATCATCTCAGTTGAACTGCTACTAACTGCAAGACACTGAATAAAAAAAGATATTTTATTACTGAATTATGGGAAATTTTGTTTTTACTTTTTACTAATTACAGGGTGACAAGGGTAATCAGGGAAGACCAGGTCCAGCAGGTCCTCCGGGCATAGGTGAACCAGGACTCCCGGTAAGTATGAAGATTAGGATCTTTGGCATTAAGATCTCATATCTTATGAGTAACAGTATCATAGTGAGCTTTTATATATAAACATACAGACAAGTGAGATAAAAGTTAGACAAAACTGACATAACTTAGTAAGCTGCTGAGCCGCTTTGTGCCACCAAAACAGCTTCAATGTGCCATTTATTCTACAAATGTCTAGAACTCTACTCTCTAGAACTCTCTAGTATTTTTTTCCATATGATTTTTGATGTTATTGTGGGTTATTTTACTGTGATGCGTAATCATTTAGGCATTTCTTTTCATTTGTTACCCTGTTAGCTAACTTAGACCACAATAATTACAAGAAAAAGGTATTTTTATCCACAATAAGTGACATCGCAGCTCTGTTCTGGGACTTACCTAACCTTACATTTATGCACATGGAAGAGGTTAATGAATGCTTTATTAGCCTAGAGGGCAGCAGGAAGACTTACACAGCATGAATAGAGGAGCCAAAGTGAGATGGGTTGCAAAGCAGTTTGCATTTGGGAGGCTGAAGCAAATACAGTAAATACCCTGTCCCATATGGGATCTGACTGTTTGTTACACCGGGGTTGTCAGCAAAACCTTCAGCTAAGCCTGATAGCTCAGATAAATCTTGTGTAAGTCCTAGGCTTTTCCTTTTCTTTTTAAAATCACCCTTTTCTGTTTTAGATCTGCAGCTACTAAAACCTTCACAAGTACAGACTTTTATTTCAAGTTCTGTTTGTTCCAGGGACCTCAAGGATCACCTGGAACACAAGGAAATCCTGGACCTCCTGGAGAGGGGTTTCCAGGACCAAAGGTGGGAAAAGTCTTTGATTACATACGGTACTGCATAAAAGTCTCAACTCACCTTTTTCATATTTTGTTTCCAAGGAGCCAGACTTTTTAACATAATTTTTAAAGTGGAATTGAGCAGACTTTGATCCATCATTTAATACCTATCTGGAAAGTTTCTTATTGACAGCAGCGTCTTTTTCTCAGCATGAGAATGATCCCATGTATGCTTCCAGTGCAATAAAAACATATCTGAATAGAAAAGCACACAATGGAACGCCCGGAATCATGGATTGGCCTCCTCAGAGCCCAGACCTCAAAAGCAGTGTGGGATCATCTCTACAGAGCATGGAACAAAATGCAGCCAGCATCCAAAGAAGAGTTTAGGAAAAGAAACAGACTAATTTGTATTTTAAAAAAATGTACAGATCAGTGTAAGTGGTAGGATTGAAAGATTGCTGTTCTTAATTGTATAATTTACATACAGCTATGTATAAATCAGATTTCTCATATTTTCTTTAGGGTGATCGAGGATATGAAGGTCCAAAGGGAAGTCGTGGGCCTCCTGGTATTGGGATCAAAGGTGACAAGGTGATTTAACTAAAATTTACTGCTGAATTCCTCATCAATGTCTCCATGTACAGATCTGAATCTTTAATCATTGCATTTCTTCTATTCCTTTTTCTCAGGGCAATTTTGGTCCACCAGGAAATCAAGGTCCAGTTGGTGCTCCTGGTCCAGGATTTCAAGGAGAAAAGGTAAACATGTCAAACATGTGGCCCAGGGGCCAGAATGAGTCCATCAAAGGGTCTCATTTTGTCAGCTTGATGGCTTTGTTAAGTAAAAAATTGAAAAGTCATTAATTATTCCTATTTTTCAGCAAACTGCTCGGCTAATCCTTTTGTGATGATTTCCAGTAGTGGAAATGTTTACAAGTATTTAAAGATTTACAAGTTTTTTGAATCGTAAAAAGGAAAAAAGAAATTCTCTTGATGTGAAGGGCTTTCATCTGTAAGCAGTAAACTATGATGTACATGCAATAACAGACTCAATGAATGTGATATAAACTGAAATAATCGTAAGCACCTGGTGAACTGTAACATCATTTCATAGAAAGATTATCAGTAATTGGTTTTGAGGAGTTTTTCTCTCCAACATCAGTCGGTCAGGTAAGCAGAGAGTTTGAAATAGACACTGAGACATGAAATCACACATATTTATGTCAAAACGTCTCATCTGTTGTGTTTTATTCTAGTTTAGGCTTTCAGCTTTAGTCGTGCTCTGACTCGGATGAACATTTTCACCCTCTTTCACGTCGTAACCTTTAAAGAGACTTTTTGTTTAAGCATATTTTATTACACAATGATTTTACTCGTCTGACCTTGTTAATACACAGTAAAGCTAAACCGTTTGACGCCTGCTGAATTAAAATGAGTTTAACACCCTCTATCAGAGGGAAGAGCCCAAAATGCCTTTTTTATTTTCCTTTGTGGTACATTACATCTCACATTACCACTGGTTTTATTTCTAATATCATTTCTTGGAGTTAAGTCTTCACCTGTGAGTATGAAGGTGTGAAATTTAAGCCTGGGAAATCCAAAAAACATTAGATTAACAATAACAAAGAATTCATGTCCTTCAACACAGTCCTGACTAATGTTTCATTTAGAAATAAAAACTGAAACTGAAGGCAGACATGTTATACTGTCACTTTGACTTTTCTCATCAAAAATAGATTTAGAAACATCCAGCTTCTTCCACTGATCCAGTTCAGTGTTGCACGGGGACTACAGCATATCCCAGCTGGCATAGGGGCCACTAAACAGACAACCATTCACATTCAAGTCACACCTACGGATAATTTTACAGTCTCCAATTGACGTAACCCCATCCATGTGTTTTGGGTCAACTCCACATAGAAAGGCCCTGCCTGGATGGTGGATTCAAACTGAGGACCATCTTGCTGGCAAGAAGGCGCTAACCACCATGCTACAAAATCAACCCCCCCCCCCAAGTTATTAGTCTCATACCTTCAACTTAACTCTCTTTTTTTTCTTCAGGGAGATCGGGGTCCAGCTGGGCCTCCAGGACCCAAAGGAGCTCCAGGTGTTGGAATAGCAGGACCAAAGGTAAGACACACAATAACAGACAAGTTTTTTTTTACTTTATCTCAGAAGCAGAAACAAGATAATGATTGTGAATCGGTCTTCCTCTGAATCAGAGGGTTTACGGAGCGGCTGCTGGAGGTTAAGATGTAATTCAGTCAATTCAGTTTAAAATAGTAACAGGGAAAAATCGGACTCTAAAGCAGCGATGGAGTCTGTAGTATGCTATGCTATATACTATTATAATAAGGTCCATATTTTACATATAGTCTATCATTTGTTGTGCCACGTACCATTAACACTCACTGGCAAACCCAAGGTATATATGACAGAAAATAATGAGAAACAAATATCCTTTACGTTTCTGAGTAATGTTTTCTAAAGATGCAGTGCTCTGGTGTTTCAAGAAATTGATACGAAAGAAACTCATATAAATGATACTAAATATTTACATCTTTTTTTGAATACCCAAATGACTATGTGACTATTACCTTCAGGGGGATCAGGGCCTCTCAGGTGAGCCAGGACTACCAGGTGAGCGAGGTGTTGGAGAACCAGGGCCCAAAGTAAGTCCTCTTTGCACTGCTGCACTACTCCTGCTGTTACTTCCTGTATTCAGAGTAATATTAAGAAAAACTGACCACAAATCCACATATAATACTTAATATGAATGTTTGGCCACATCTTTTGTGTTTTCAGTCCCATTGACACAAGTGTACAAGCACTTAGCTATGCAGCCTGTTTTTACAAACAGCTGAAAGAATGGGGTCTTTCTAAAGAGCTCAACGAAAATTTGAGAGTGGTGATGTAATAGGGTGCCACCATAGCAGCAATTTCTTCTAGATATTCCTCAATTAACTTTAAGTGGTATTACTGCAAAGTTAGAGCAATATTTTATGAACTGGAAGATGCATTTTATTTCATTTGGACAACTGTAGGTTAGCCACCAATCCTGCTTCCAGCCTTCATGCTAACCCAAGCTAACTGCCTCCTAGCCATAGCTTCTTAATTAAAGACAACATAACGCAGATATTCATCTTCTTAATGTAGCTGATTGTATTTGCATAGTTTCAACCCCTCTGGGACTCTTTTGTGTCATTTTGCTGTTTCAGGGTGACCCTGGAGCTGAGGGGTTATCAGGTATACCTGGTCAGCCAGGAGAAGATGGAATCCCAGGACCAAAGGTAATGAAGCCTGATGTCAGTCAGTTTTCTGCTTGTTAAATGTACTTTAAATACATTTTACCAGTCTGTCTGTCCACTGTGTCATTTACTGATCAGGGGGACCTTGGGTTACCGGGGCCCCGGGGAGCTGATGGGGCTCCTGGTAAAGGTGTCCCAGGAGAGAAGGTAACAGTGTGTCTGTGTTTCAGATCAGATCTCCATATTTTGTTCTAGAGGTTATAAGCACTTAGCCACAATCCAGAAGATTGTTTACAGGTTGTTTTGTGTTATTCTGACAGGGAGACAAAGGGGACCGGGGGTCCAGAGGCCAGCAAGGTGCAGTCGGTCCTGTGGGGCCAATGGGCCCAAAGGTATGTGTGTGTTTACCAGAAGCATTTTAGAAAAAAATGTCATAATAATTTTACACAGCAGTCAAAGTGATATCTGGAGACTGGGAGAAGCATTTCACTCACACTGATGGTGTTATTTGGAGTTGTTTTTGGATTACTGAGTGTACATCAAGTCAAAGTAATATTGTTGCTACATAAAATGTACATGCTTTAAATGTTGGTCCAAACGCAGAAAAAACAAAAACAGGCTTTAAGAAGCACCTTATTTCCAACATGGACCTACCTGCAAACCAGAAGGTTAATTAGTGAACTAGTAAATTCTTAAATGGAAAAAAAAAACCCAAAAACAGAAATCTGCTGCTACAGTTACACAAACAGCACATCCGTCCCTCCTTCCAGCCATCTATTTTGTTCAACTTCAGAGTGGTAGGGGTGCCTGGAACATGTACGAGGTATAGGTTTAACCTGGACGTGTTACTGGCCCATCCAGGGTACAAGCAGTGAGGAAAGAGAGAAAATATAAAAATGTATTAAAAAATTTACAAAATTTGAAATTGTTCTGTTAAAGTGTAAGACTGATACCACGGTATCCGTCAGGTTCTAAAAAAAGGCCATGATTAGATATTATCATGCATTCAGGGAATTATTTTTAAATGGCTTTGTGTACCGTTATCTTTCTAATAAGTGCTTTCTCCTCCAGGGGCAACCAGGAATTATGGGGCTACCAGGTCCAGCTGGACTTACTGGCAGGGGTATAGCGGGGTCCAAGGTAAATCAAGGCTGCATAACTAAAGTTGGTGTGACTTTCAGTAATAGTAACAGCTTTACTTCTGGGTTTTGTCAGGGAGAACCAGGTCCACAAGGTCCACCCGGAGCTGTGGGAGACCCAGGAATTGGTTCACCTGGATCCAAGGTCAGTTCACTTCCGGTTTACTCTTCAGTTATCCTCCCCAGTAAAGTATGTGAGTACAATTAAGTTTTGGTTTGTAGGGTGACAGAGGGCCACAGGGCCCCCTTGGGCCACCTGGACTAAAAGGAGAAGGTTTCACTGGCCCCCCAGTGAGTATCAAACCAGATTACAGCCTCTTTTATCAGCACAAGACTCCAAGTAATCACACTCAGGTTTCAATGTCAATTGAAAAAAATATTCTTAGGGACTTCCCGGGCCTCCTGGCCTGATGGGAGAGACTGGACCAGATGGGATCGGTTTACCTGGAACAAAGGTAAGTAAAAATACTGGCTTTTTAAAAAATTCTTATTATGGAGTAGTTCTCTTCACCTCTTAGGAACATTTAAATAGATAATTTAGATAATCAGATTTTGAAAAGGAATAAACAGTTCCCCTGTTTACTCTTCAAAGCACCTTGAGGCAACTGCTGTTGTGATTTGGTGCTATATAAATAAAGTTGAATTGAAGTCTTACCTTTTATCTGACCTATTATCCAAAAGCTTCTGCTTTCTTGTTTGATAAAAAATACAAATAACGACTTTTTCTGACTTTCCTTTTGTTGCTGTGATGATTTTGGTTTTAAACCGTTTTATTTGTGCAATTAATAATAGTTTTAATTATTGCATTTTTCCTTTTATTTTTGAAAATCTGTATGTTGTTTGCAAGAATGCAAGACTGCATGTCTGCCTGTAGGCATGTACACTTAAATGAAGCATTTTGTAACTGTGCGTTCTAAAAACTGATGCACAAATAAAGCTATTATCATTATTGCAAGTATCAATAAATATTTAATAACTTACGTTCAGGGAGAAAGAGGCTTGCCTGGGCCTCCTGGACCTGCTGGGCCACCAGGAATCGGGTTACCTGGTCCAAAGGTAATCAGAAATGTAGAAAACAATGGATTTTGTTGTATTTTTGTTGTCTTAAGTAGATATAAAGTTTTCTTTTCCTGCAGGGTTCAGCTGGCCAAATTGGACCACCTGGTCCACAGGGGTTACCTGGAGAAGGGTTACAAGGACAAAAGGTACCATTGTCACCTGTCACTCACATTTATTCACTTGCAGCTGAATTATTGAATGTTTCTATAAGTACATTTTAAGTAATAATGAAGATAATAAAGATTCTGATTTAGGGAATTCATGTTTGCTACACTCTGGTAACACAGTGATAAAAGAATTGCTGTGTTTCCAATGAGTCTAGCAAACTAAATAATGAGTTTTCTAACAGGTTTGGTTGGATTTTAGCTAAGACATATGAACCTACATTCCCTCCTTTTATGCTGTGGTCATTAGCAGCAAGAGAAGCACACTGGAGTTGTTTTGAATGAAGATCTGATAGGGTCAGTAAGTTTTTCAGTGGATCTATGCAGTTTTTTTAGAGACAGGTATGGAAACAATTGTTGCCATAAATTTAGATATCATTATCTCACTAACATTAACCATAAAGGTCTGAAAGGTCACACAGGGATGAGTGACAACATGAACTCTGCTGAATGTTTACAGGGCGAGTCTGGATTTCAGGGGATGCCCGGCCCCAGAGGTCCTCCAGGACAAGGTCTGCAGGGTGATAAGGTACTGTGATGTTCGCAATGTGGGAAGTGAGGAATTATTATGTAAACTAAAGTCAACTCTCAAATAAAGGTGAAAGATAATCTATGCACTGTCATCACCTCAAACATACAGAAGCAACAATAAATGCAAAAGATCATGTTGGGCAGAAAAACGCGATTGTGGCCGATATATGAATGATGGGACATCGTTTGCTATAACGGCTTTACTTTGTCATTTATACACTGAAAAAATTAGTGTTCTTTTCCTCCTGCAGGGGGACCGAGGGTTCAGAGGTGAGAAAGGCAATAAGGGAGACAGAGGGGAACCTGGAGAGCCGGGCGTCATCGGACCTCTGGTACTGATATATTTTTGCCAGACATAATACTAACTTTTATTTCCTTCTCTGAAGAAAGTCTTGATGAATTAAGAAGTCATTCTGTAACTGTAGGTTAACAGAACAATTTAAGTCAGAAAATGCTATAGTGTTTTCCTAAATAATGACTTGTTTTAAATGACAGGGCAAAACAGGACAGAAGGGGGAGCCTGGACTTACAGTAAGTATGAGTACACTTAAAATAGCTCTAAACCAATTAAATCTAAGATTATTTTTCTATTAGACGCTCTTACGACCTACATGAGCTAATGGTTTGCTGATAATCGTCTAGACAGCCAACTGTATAATCCTATATAGGGACACTATTTAAGGTTTTTTAGCCTGCATGCTGTTGCTGCAGATCTGCAAACCACTTTGTAACCCACCTCCTGCCAGCTCATTTTATGCTGTATTTAACATAATGTCATGTCTGTTGTCATTGATGCATCGACTGTGTCTTCAGAAATTATTGAGTTTTTCTCCGCATGCGGAGATTTAAATAACAGGTGGGTGTGGCTTCTGTGACTGAGTTGACAATTAAGGATATCTGCTCTTTCTCACATCATACATATCCAGGGTTTAGAAAAAAAAGGCATGAAACTCAGAGTTAAAAACCTGAGCTTGACACTCACAGATATGATTTGTTTGTGTTGCCATATTTAACATCAGCATCCACAACAGTAACAGTGCATGTTAGATGTTATGGAAATGTATAATAGGGTCCCCAACTAATCCAATAACATATGTTAAAAAGACAAATAAAAAATGTGTTGAACCACCTCTAAAATATTGTACTCTCTTTCACAGAGGGATGAAATCATCAAAATAGTAAAATCCATCTGCAGTAAGTCACAAAATTAAGTTTGTGAATCTTAGTTTTCCTTAAATCAGTCACTGAGGATTAGTTTCCTCTTTAGTCATTAACCTTTATTTGCTCCTCTGGTTGTGTTTTTTCTCCATGTCATCAGGTTGTGCAGTGACGTGCCGCCAGACACCCTTGGAGCTCGTCTTTGTGATTGACAGCTCAGAGAGCGTCGGCCCGGAAAACTTCAACGTGATCAAAGACTTTGTGAATGCCCTGATCGACCACACCTCGGTCAGCCGGGACATCACTCGTGTTGGCGTGGTCCTCTACAGCCACATAAACATGGTGGTGGTCAGCCTCAGACAGGAAGCCAGCCTCGATGAGATCAAGTCTGCTGTGCATTCCATGACCTACCTGGGCGAGGGCACATTCACAGGCAGTGCCATCCAACAGGCCAACCAGGTGTTCAAGGCAGCCCGGCCAGGTGTGAGGAAGGTGTCGATCATCATCACCGACGGACAGGCCGATAAGAGGGACTCGGTCAGTCTGGAGAGCGCCGTGACAGAAGCCCAGAGAAGCAACATTGAGATGTTTGTGATCGGAGTGGTGAACAAAAGCGATCCACTGTACAAAGAGTTCAAGAAGGAGCTCAACTTCATGGCCACTGACCCCGACAGTGATCACTTGTACCTGATCGATGAATTCACAACACTTGCAGGTGACTATTTTATAATCTGGCCTTGACACAGGCTTTATGATCTGATAGTTTTGTCTGACTGAAATGCAACAAAAATGCTAAGTAAAAAGCCTAGTATAATACAATAAAGTGGATTTAGAAAGAACCATTTTACTTTAACCAACTGAAAACCTGCAGCTGTGATCCTACTTGATTCTAACACAAGGAGAGCACAACTAACGCAGCAAACCAATAAACAAGGCAAACCAATTCCCGTAAGAAAAACTGTAATCAATTCAAAACCAAGAAAACTTAAAAAATATAAATAGTTTTCTTTCGTATTGGAGTTTGGATAAGTCATGCGTCTTATCCAGAGATTCATGAGTTTAATTTTCCACACAATACTAACATGTTTTTGGCATCTGAAACGCTGCTTGTTAAGCGAGACTGAACATTTATCATTATAAAGAAGTGAAGCGGGCACAGATGTCTCATTTTCCTGTTTTCTAGCATATCCTCAATCTGCACCTGAACATGAAAGTAAATATGATGAACCTGAAACTGGGGAACGTCTTGTATTTGTGTGCTTTGGTTCAGAAATACTCCCTCAGAAAAACTGCTGTGTTGTTAAATGCAGAGTAGAACTGTCCATTTGTCTTCTGGTGTTTGCAGCTCTGGAGAAAAAACTTTTGAGTCATATCTGTGAAAACGGAGAGAGACGCTTGTTCAGCTCCATCCCGAGCTCGGGGCTTCCTCCAGGAATCCCAGAAGTCTCCAGCAACGCTCGAGAACCGCCATACAGGACAGACACGGACACTCCCACTTTCACAGGAGACTTCAGGAGAGTCCAGAAAATGGTGAAAACGTGCTGGTTTTTGCTTTTTTAAACTTTGTTCTGTGCGCTCAGACTCTGTTGCAATATCGAAAGGACACTAAAATCATCTTCACAGTTTGGTGACTTTTTCTCTAGCGCCAACAGCAGGTCAGATTTTTCTTTATTCAGGTGAAATATCAAAACATTTACCAATTCAAAAACTCAGCAAATGTTGCCATTTGTCTAAATATGCCAACATGCTCAAGCTGAAAGCACCACAGTGCTTAAAACATTCCTCTTGGGGTCATCAATGAGTTAAGAATAACTGCCTAAAGACCCCAAAATATTTTCTTCTGTTAATATTTCTATCAAAATTAAAAAAGCAAAACAAAATGTGGACCACATTCTTAAATAACTCAAATGGCTGGTGATTGTTTCCCTCAAAGTTAAAGACTCTTAGCAAAATGTATGTGAATCTCTGAGCTCTTGTGTAAATCTGTTGTCTTCAGCTGCTCTGAAGCTCTGCACCACTTCCCACAGATTTCACTCAGTGACTATGACTAGCTCAGGTGTCGCCTGGTGACCTCTGTACCACTCTACAGTAAGATAAACTAAACATTAAATATTTTTCTGTGCCTGTTTCAGCCCGGCCCTCCTGGTTCACACCCTGACGGTGAGTCCACCTCTAGAAAGAGGCCGACGATGAACAGTAGGACCACCTTAGAAACTCAGAGGCTTCCGTTCTTCGACAGGGAGCCCTTCAGGCCGGTAACAGAGTTCCTCCCACAGTTTGATGTGAACAACCCCACACACGATGTGGTGATGACCAGAGCCATCGGGCCAGCTGGTCCTACTCTGAAGACTCCGCCTGAGGAGAAGATACCACCGGTACCAACTCCGCCCCTGCTGCCCTCTGACAACTTCCTATCAGGTAACTGCTGACAGTCTGCAGCAGAGACTGTAAGATGGAGAAATAAAGGTGTCCCCTAAAATGATAGATAAAGTCCTCTTCTGTGCATCTAAGTAGTAGCTAATGTATTTTTACAAATTCTAATCATTTTTATCTTAAAGTCAGCCTACATGTAAGGTTTGTTCCTGTTTTGATGAGAAGACAGATGTCTTTTGAGTTCAGTCTGTGACTTTATCTGATGCACTATTTCTGAGTTGGGAGATCTGACTTCCTGGAATCTCATCATCACTTCAAGGTTTCCTGGAACCAGTAAATCTCCTGGATCTGTTGGCAAGAAATCAAATAAGCGTTACTCATGTTAATCCAACAAACAAGCTTTCGGACGTACAGTGAATACACAGTGGCTTGCAAAAGTATTCGGCCCCCTTGAACTTTTCCACATTTTGTCACATTATAGCCACAAACATGAATCAATTTTATTGGAATTCCACGTGAAAGACCAACACAAAGTGGTGTACACGTGAGAAGTGGAACGAAAATCATACATGATACAAGATTTTTTTTTTACAAATAAATAACTGCAAAGTGGGGTGTGCGTAATTCTTCAGCCCTCTTTGGTCTGAGTGCAGTCAGTTGCACATAGACATTGCCTGATGAGTGCTAATGACTAAATAGAGTCCACCTGTGTGCAATCTAATGTCAGTACAAATACAGCTGCTCTGTGACGGCCTCAGAGGTTGTCTAAGAGAATATTGGGAGCAACAACACCATGAAGTCCAAAGAACACACCAGACAGGTCAGGGATAAAGTTATTGAGACATTTAAAGCAGGCTTAGGCTACAAAAAGATTTCCCAAGCCTTGAACATCCCACGGAGCACTGTTCAAGCGATCATTCAGAAATGGAAGGAGTATGGCACAACTGTAAACCTACCAAGACAAGGCCGTCCACCTAAACTCACAGGCCGAACAAGGAGAGCGCTGATCAGAAATGCAGCCAAGAGGCCCATGGTGACTCTGGACGAGCTGCAGAGATCTACAGCTCAGGTGGGGAAATCTGTCCATAGGACAACTATTAGTCGTGCACTGCACAAAGTTGGCCTTTATGGAAGAGTGGCAAGAAGAAAGCCATTGTTAACAGAAACCCATAAGAAGTCCCGTTTGCAGTTTGCCACAAGCCATGTGGGGGACACAGCAAACATGTGAACAAGCTGCTCTGGTCAGATGAGACCAAAATGGAACTTTTTGGCCAAAATGCAAAACGCTCTGTGTGGAAAACTAACACTGCACATCACTCTGAACACACCATCCCCACTGTCAAATATGGTGGTGGCAGCATCATGCTCTGCGGATGCTTCTCTTCAGCAGGGACAGGGAAGCTGGTCAGAGTTGATGGGAAGATGGATGGAGCCAAATACAGGACAACCTTGGAAGATAATCTCTTGCAGTCTGCAAAAGACTTGAGACTGGGGCGGAGGTTCACCTTCCAGCAGGACAACGACCCTAAACATAAAGCCAGGGCAACAATGGAATGGTTTAAAACAAAACATATTTATGTGTTAGAATGGCCCAGTCAAAGTCCAGATCTAAATCCAATCGAGAATCTGTGGCAAGATCTGAAAACTGCTGTTCACAAACGCTGTCCATCTAATCTGACTGAGCTGGAGCTGTTTTGCAAAGAAGAATGGGCAAGAATTTCAGTCTGTAGATGTGCAAAGCTGGTAGAGACAGACCCTAAAAGACTGGCAGCTGGAATTGCAGCAAAAGGTGGTTCTAAAGAGTATTGACTCAGGGGGCAGAATAATTACGCACACCCCACTTTTCAGTTATTTTTGTAAAAAAATGTTCGGAATCATGTATTATTTCCGTTCCACTTCTCACGTGCACACCATTTTGTGTTGGTCTTTCACGTGGAATTCCAATAAAATTGATTCATGTTTGTGGCTGTAATGTGACAAAATGTGGAAACGTTCAAGGGGGCCGAATACTTTTGCAAGCCACTGTAAAGGCTGGACATGGCCACAGTGACTTCACCCATTGGTTAATGAGATTGTAAATCTTTGAGCTGAGTATTTTTGCTCTTGACCTCTTGGTAATCGTTATCAGAGATCAAAAGCAAATGCTTACTGGGACTGAAGAACTGGTTAATTACAAGTACGGCCCACGCTAAAGCATGCCCCGCTTTGTCATCATTTCTAACTATTACAGGGATTTAATTTAAAATACTAATTATTTACAAAAATTAGCATCATTTTAATCCAATTGGAATTTACTGGGTAAACAATTAGAGCGAGGCCTTAAGTCATCAGGAACTTGCAGATCAAGGGAAGCAAAAATGAGGGTTTTTTTCTATCTAAAAGAGCCGCCCCCTGCTGGAGAATATCCATCAGTGGCTCTGAGCAAGAACTGTCACACAATTTAAACATGCATTTGAAACTATAGGATTCATATCTTATTTTTCAAAGACATTTCTGTACAAACGCTGTAAACGCCTGCATTCTTCTTACTGCTCTGATGCTTCAGAGCAGTAAAATTAAGCTTTTAAATTGCTTTAAAAAGGTTGCTGTTTCAAACAGCTGTCACTTTCAAAAATGTTGTGATAATATAGGGATAGGTATCACTCAGTCAACTGGATGATTTAGGCAGCAAAACTTGACTGGAATCACCCCTAAATACCACTTTCAAACAGAACACTGAAGGATTCTCTCATAATCATGATCTCATGAATCTTGTAAGAATTGAACTGCCTTGTAGGGCCAAAAATATTGATCAGTGTTGTCCAGCAGCTTTTATTTGGATTGGTTCAAGGTTCAAGGTTCTTTATTTGTCACATGCATAGTTATACAAGTATAACACACAGTGAAATGGTGTAAACCTTGCTACAAACATTGATGGTCATCAGAGGATCAAAGCAATCCTCTAATGTAATTCCTCTGTCTACACCATGAAAGTCACATTGTTGATCTATTAGAAACTGTTAGGGCCCACATTTTGATTCTAGTGCCATTTTCAGTTTCTCTCCCAGATGTCCTTAGTTCTGCAGAGTGCTTAATATATTACAATACAGGAAACTTTAAACCATGTTTCAATGCTTTATTTTGCCCCTCTGTCCTTGTCCCATTAAACAAAAAAGAAAACATATTTACCAGTAATTGAACACAGCAAAAGAATAAGAGTCCCCACAGGGCTGCTAGCACAGGTGTCGTCTCTGATAACACTATTTTTTGTGGTCTCTAGCCGAGCGCTGCACCCAGACCCTGGATCCAGGGCCGTGTCGGGAATATGTGGTGAAGTGGTACTACGATCCCACGGCGAATTCCTGTGCTCAGTTCTGGTTTGGAGGCTGCTTAGGGAATGACAACAAGTTTGATACTGAGAAGAGCTGCAAAGAAGCCTGTGTCAAGGCCTGACATGCACATGCCTGCAGTCACACACACACACACATGAAATGCTTAGAAAAGATTTTGATTCAAATTCATGAGATTTACCAGAAAGTTCACTTCAGTAAGTGAGTACTCTTGTAGTTACTTTGACACGGATAGATAAGCAGCTAATGTTAGAAAGCATCATTAAATCAAACTGAGTTTTAGGTTTTAAATGTAGTGGACAAAACAAAGAAAAAGAGGAAACAATTTTATGTCACTTCAGAGCTCCTCTGTTAAAATACCACTAACTTCTTTAAGAACAAGAAAATGTAACTTTTTTTATAATGCAATGTTTTTAATGATACTTTTTATGTGTATGTTTATTTTTAAATACCGTATAATGTCATTAAAAGATCAAAATAAAAGTGTACCTTTTAATCATGAGCATCCAAGTTTCATCCAAGGCTCTTAGTTTAAGGTTTGTGCTGAACAGACATGATTTTTTTTCCCCCCTCTCCAAATACACACAAAAACAAACAATGCTTCTAAAAATGCTTGGTGTATTTTTAGATTAAATATTTAGTTTTAGATGTTAAACAAAGAGACTTAACTGCTGGGGAACTGGAACCTTTCTTAAAATCAGCCCATTTTCATGGGATCAAACATAACTGACGACACAGGTGTGGGTATACCTCATAAATTAAACTCATCTCTGGGCGATTCTTTGTTTGAAATTTCCACTTGTAAGCTGAAGCCATGAATGCACAAGTAGTAAAGTAATCATAATGCAAGAATGCAAGTGATAAATTAAAAAAAGCGAGGAGTGGCCAAAGCCTTCATGAAGTTTTAAAAATAATAAATTTTAATAAAATCTAATTACACTTGAGTCTTTTGTGACATTTGTTTAATTTTAAATCTATTGTGTGTAACAGAGAACCAAGTATATTAAAACAGTTTTACCTTCCAAACATTTGACCGTACCCACCCGTTAAAGAGGGAATCATTAAGCTCTGAGCTGCAGCAGCTAATTACTCTGCCGACAATTTCCCCAGATCTTGCTAAACAAGATCCAAAATGAAAATAACAAAAACACCGACAAGAAGCAGATGTTCTGCTGCTGAAGTTGAGAGGATTCACCTCCCATAAGAAGCACAATTGGAAGATGACTCAGCGCGAGACACTTGCTTCAAGCCAAAGTTTCAAATTGGACATGATTACATGTAATTACGGAGGAGAGGCTGCTCTCAGAACAATGCATCTTCAGCTTGAGACAAAAATCATATGGAGTGCCCATTTAGCTGTAAGGCGTCTTCTTGTTGACTTTGGGGTAACGTCTCCAGAGAAATGTAAATGGCTGGTTTTGCTGGGCGAGTGTGGCAGGTATTATTTTGCATCACTGCTGCCGTCAGAACCGTATTGTGCTAAAGTTAATTAAATGGGAGAAAAAGCAAAGGAATCAGTGAACAAAAGCGGTGGAAAAAATTTTTAAAAAACATTTTAATCGTTAAACTGATTGTACATTCATTCAGATCGAAATTCACAGGAGAGTTTTTAAAAAGAGCGGGATCACTTGTAGAAGACAAGGGAAGAAGTCATGATGATGTATCCTGGCTGCTGCGCTGGGTTTGGATCCCGTCCGTTGAACAAGCCAAAGTAGACGACAGTGTTGGATTCAGACCTGCTCATGTTGAGCTGTCGGGACAGGAAGAGAGCCGCACAGTGTTAATAAAACCTGTCTAATGAAATGACGTGAGGTTCAGTCTCAGACTAGTCAGGATTTACTCGATTAGATCAGGAGTCTTTGGGGTCAATAACTCGAGAATAATAAAGTGCTCCTTTATTCTAATGGGTACAACTTCAAATCAAGTGCTTCTCCTCAGCATGACTTCAATTTGAGGTTCTTATAAAACTACTGAAGAAGAGAAGCCCTTAGAGAAAGCACTGTGTAAGTGTGTAAGCGACGCAGTGATGAATTCCCACTGGCAGATTTCACATTGTGTCC
The DNA here is from genome assembly GCF_900408965.1 of Simochromis diagramma. Lineage (NCBI taxonomy): Eukaryota > Metazoa > Chordata > Actinopteri > Cichliformes > Cichlidae > Simochromis > Simochromis diagramma. The sequence continues at coordinate 14,896,758 of NW_024386860.1, forward strand.
TTCTTACAGCAAACTGATTGTACTTTTACTTTTTTCCTACTCTTGAGTCTGTTTGATGTCATAAAGGGGATATCCCTTATATGTTCATGGGCCCCACCCATCTGGATTCAATTCTTCTGTCAACACGTGGAAGCCAATCAGAAGACAGTCAGCTAAAAGGAATGGAGACGAGAGCTAGAACGATTTCAGACACAGGGACTGCATCAAGGCCAAGAATAAGACTAGGATTATTTTGAACTGTCAGTCATGCAAAGCTTCTCTATCAGAGGCCAGTAATGTCAACATTGAGTTGGAAATGAGCATAACAGAATATTCAGCCCAGTGCAGCTGTGCATCCGTTTTGAAGACTCTCCAGCTTTTAGACAGTTTTGATTTCTCTTTGTTATTGTGGACACCACTAGAAAGCTCACGCAAAAGCGTGTAAGATCCATTATTGCCACATCTGTCCTTAAGAAACATGAAATTCTCAAACTTTTTTAAGGCAACAGTTCTGTTGTGTTAAAAAAGCTATAAAGCATGGCTCGATTGCCAGTAGTCTGCTTACTGTGGCCGAATAACATTTTAGGACTGTTTTGTTGTGGGTTTCATATTAAGAGGAGCTTTAAGTCTGGCATTTCATAAATATTTAAGGGATGAAATGAGAAACTTCGTGGAGAAGAACCAACCTGTTTGGTGACGTCAACCCTCCAGGGATTCACCTGTAGTCCATCACACCAGCCTCCTCGGCCGTACAGCCATGTGCCGTGTTCGTTCGGTACAGCGCCCTCTTTGACGCGCATTGCACAGCCCAGAGCCGTTCCTAATGGTCCCATGATTGGCATTAAAAGCATTTGATTTCCAATTTGCACCGACCAGTTTATTTTTAAGGCTTTAACAAGCACCTTGATAAACAATCCTCAGGTACATTTGTAGGTTAGTTCATCAGCAGAATATTTTTTAAAATTAAAAAGAAATGTAAAGTTTGAGGATTTCAAATTGATTTTTGTGGATAGAGTATCTATCTAGTATTTTTTTAATTTGGATGGCAGGACAAAATTAAACTTGTCCTGAGGACTCAGACCACTGACAACTATAACATCTAAAATCTTTAGCAGTCATGCAGAAAGCATCTTTTCCTCACCTGCAGAATCAAATACGTGGGTGTTGTTATAAGCAGCGTTGATCACGAAATGGTGGGAGGTGACACAAAATTCTCCGCAGCCGTTCTCGTCGCTGCCGTGTCCTGTGATGACAGCGTACAGCTCCACCTGAAAACAGACATGCAGCCAATGTGATCCTCCACAGACAGCTGTAAACAACTAGCAAAGACTGTATGTAAAAGATGGACGTAGCCACCGTGACTTCAACCTTAAGGACTCTGAAGATATATTACATTGAAGCCTTGAGCTGCGTTTTCAACCATCGACTTCATGGCGTTTTTCTTCAATAACTGTTTAGCTCATAAATTAAGTTAGCAGTAGGGTTATTTTCTCCATAAACTTCTATCCAGCCTGACCCCTGGTGGCCATTGCAAAGAATGCAGCTGGAAGTTACGTCCATCTTTTAGAAACAGGCTTTGACATTTTGTGGTTAACATCATATCGGATACCTTTTTGGTGGACGCTGGGACAGTGAATTTGATTGGCTGGTACCTCTTGTTGTAATTTTTGTCAAAGGTTCCTCCATCGTACAGTGACATCACCTTAAAGGGATGAAAGCTCTCCACAAAGTTTCCTGTGACAGAAAAAAACCAAACAAAAAAGTCTGACGCAACATCTTCCTCTAGATTTACAAATTATGGAGCTTTAATAATCCTGATTTTTTTATGAGTTTAATTGATTATTAATGATATATTTTGAATATGCTTTAGCATCCAAGTGGTTTAAACATACATTTTAAGATCATATCCTGGTTTGTTTGCATGAGAAAGATTTGCTCAGTAGTGCCAATTTGTGCTCAGCACACACACTCATGACATGTTTGTAAAATGTAACAAGCTTCCTGCTGCAGTTTGATTGCATCATCTGTGTTATTCACCTGTCTGATTGGTGCCACTGAACCTCAGATTGAGGGAAACAATCCAAGGCATCGCCCAAGGCACCGTCTTCATAGTGAAGGTGCATTTATTGCTGTCCAGCAGGGGGATCAGAGGGGACACATCTGTCAGCCAGCGCCCGATACCTCTGGTAAAATAAGACAAAAATCATATTGCACAAATAAATAATAATGATAATAATGACAATAATAACAACAACAACAACAAGTTGCATTTATATAGCGCTTTTCGGGGCCCTCAAAGCGCTTTACAATTCCACTATTCATTCACTCTCACATTCACACACACTGGTGGAGGCAAGCTACAGTTGTAGCCACAGCTGCCCTGGAGCAGACTGACGGTCATAGCTGTGCTATCAGTGCTTCCCACGAGCTTTGTACCTGCGGAAGGCAGTGATCCATCGACCCAGCTCCATGTTGCAGTACGGACTTGTGCGGTCGCAGCAGACAAAAAGCTGCACAGTGTGATCCCACTGAGCGCATGACGAGTCTCTCTTGCCTGGACATGACAGCGATGCATCAAGCTCCAACGTGTCAAAGTCCAACAAGTCTGTGGACAAAGTACCTTTTTTTTAAAAAAATAAATAAAAATTAAAAAAAAACAAACAAAACAAAAAAAAACCCACACATTTTCCATCTTTCTTATATGTCAATGTTCCTGCTGCCGAGAGTCGACCATTCACCTATTCCAGTAGGATGTTAAGTCACTCTGTGTATATAATTTTTGCAGTTAATGATGAATCTTGAGTCAAGATGCCAAAAACTGCTCTTTAAAAATAAAAAATTAAAACAAAATAAAAATAAAAAAATCAAAAAAAAAAAATCATTTGAAACTCCAGAGTTGAGAAGCCCACAGAGGGGCTGCTCCCAGTCCCTGCCACCAGGACAATGAAAAATGTTCATATTTGAAGTTAAGATGAATATCCAACATTGGATTGGGGTGTAAAAAGGTGTAAAGAGTCATGATAGCCGCAAAATGATCAGTTTTATTTTAACAATATCTGATATTTCTTTTCTGTCACATGAATCTGATTAAAGCGTAATGCTTTCACAGATAAAAATCAGTCTATTACAGCAGCATTATATGAACAACTTGTCTATCACAATTAACCTGATTATGTAATTAACAGTTGTTTTGATAAACTTGCCTATAGACAGGTCGACTGTGGCCACGGCTCCTTTGTCCCCTTGCATTTGGACTTTATCAAAGACAGAAACAACTTTTGCAGGATTCTGGAGTTTAGTCTGCAGATCAGCAAAGAAATCAAACCTGGAGACGAAGCAAAAGTAACTGATCAATGACAAAAAACCAAAACAAAACAGTGCATCCATGGAGAGCTTGTACTGGTGACTACAAACTACATCAAATGCCATAACCAAAATATCTATTTTGAGGTTCATTATGCATAAGATACAGCAGTTTAAAAACAAAAAAAACAAACCAACACAAAACATAAAAATTTACTGCATATAAGTTTCATCCTTTAGAGGTGTCACATGTCCTGTCTTTTGTGGGGGGTGAGAAAGGCCATGGGCATTGATTTTAGGAAGTCTTATTATAGGTCATCACCTGCTATGATTAAAGCTGCTGATATTGAGATTGCGAAGTGTTACAAGTATGTAGGGGTTGTTCTTGACCACAAACTGTGTTTTGAGCCTCATGCTGATGCCACTACCAAAAAAAAAAAAGTTCAGCAAAGACTGCTCTTCTTAAAGATAATTAGAGCTTTTAATGTCTCATCTGAAATGTTCTCCTTGATTTACAGAAGTTTTATTGAATCTGTTATTTCTCTCTGTATTGCTGCTTGGTTTGGTAACATGACTCTGAAGAACAAGAATCGTTTTGGGACTTTTGGTAAAAACTGCCAGCAAAACCTCAGAGCGTTGACAAGACAGGCTTTTTGCCATGTATAACGAGCGTGTGCTGAGGAAGGCTCGCTTTATTGTCAATTGTTACAACCATCCACTTTACAGTGAGTTTGACTTGTTGCCCTCTGGCCATCGTTTCGGAGTACCTGCAAGGAAGACCAAAACAATTCAGGTTGCTTTTATCCCTACTGCAACCCGTTTACTTAATGGCACGTCTTGTGGCTTTTTATCATTGTTTTGTTTATTCTTATTGCTGCTAAACTGATTTCCCCCTGTGGGACAATATAACCAATGTAACCAAAGCAGCCAACGTAAAGTGGCTGCATTCAACACAAGGAAGAAGAAAGCTACAAGACCAAATGTTCCATCTTGCAGTTCTAAAGAAATTGATCAAAACTTCAATTAGCATGTAGGTTTTTCATTCTACATAACTTACCTCTTATTGTTATTAGAACTAAAGACTAGAAACTTGAGACAGAAAAAAGGCATAAAATAAATTACTCAGTGGAACTTCTATTATAACCGTCTCTGAAGAAGGCCTGGTATTGATCATATGTATATTAATCCTAAAATCAAAGTGCTACTCATTTAAAACAAAAAAAGTTGGATTCAGATTCCATCTGTGAAATCTAATAATCAGTTAAAACACTGGAATAAAGCTTCTGGTGTCCTCTTGTTACATTATAAACCGTAATCTTCCAGTTTCAGTAACCTTCATGTACTTACCACTGGGCCTGCCAGTTAACAAAGCTGAACGTGGGGTAGAGGAACCAGCCCATCTCAGCCAGCAACCCCTGTTTGTCAATGCTGATGAAGAAATTTGGGGACGGGGTGTTCTGGAACGACACATTGACCAGCTTTCCAAACCTGAACAACAAATTGGAACATCAAAACAAAAACCATTACTGTGACCTTTTAGAAGAACAGTTAGTCCTTGTACGCGAATGTGAAGCATCAACATCAGGAGGCTTTTAATCCTGCAGGTGAGCCGATCTTACCGGAGCATCTGAGCGACTGCAGGGTCCTGATGCACCATGGCAGCTGGGATGCTGAGCAGCGAGAAACACTCATCCCCAACACAGTTCATATCCTGGAGTGGATTTCCAGGGAGGGCATAGACGAGGACACCGGAGGCATTGGACTTGGCCATGCTCTGAACCTGAAGGAAAACAAATCAGAGAGGATGAAACTGTTACAGACTTCAATATTAATAATGAATGTCTATGTTTATGTAATTAATGCATTCATAGTTTGGTCTATAAAAAGAAAGGAAACAGGGAAGAATTTCTTTGAGGCTACAATGCTGAAAACTGCTGAACTTGACATTTATGGTAAAGGTTTGTGTCACATAGATTTGAAGAAGAAAAAATACATTAAACAAATGGAACATTTTTATTTTTCACCAGAAAGGTCTGTGGTCTTAGCTTCCTGATTTCTCTGTGCCTAACTCCTTGGGGTCATATAACAAGGGGAAGAGTGATTTGACTCAGAACCATCATCAGCAGACTTCATAAAACCAACTATCCACAGTGTCCATCCCACACTTTGATATATGCTGTGAAAAACAAATCCCCATTGATAAATTGAGCAATCTGCAGCACAGTGGCTCAGTGATCAGCACAGCTTCCTCACGGGTGCATGTCTTTTGGTGGAAAAGTCTCCAATAAAGGTTTTAAAAAAAATATCTAAATTTAAAACTTTAATAATCTCAATAAAGACATCTGCCTATGAATCTGTCGACAAGGGGCAAAACTTTTGATACTGGAAGCTTTCTGGTTCCACTAGTGGGCCGAGTGCTATTGGCCAATCATGTTTGAGCAGGCTTTGACTACATGTGGGTAAACAGTCTGTGTAGAGAGCAAATGACGGATTGGATTTGCTGAAATGCAAACCCAAAACCATCAGTACAGTCTGCCAATGATTTAGTTTTTTGTTTGTTATACATTTTTCTCCTCATTCAAACAGATGATGATGATGATAGATTGGATTTATATAGCGCTTTTCAAGGCACCCAAAGCGCTTTAAAATGCCACTATTCATTCACTCTCGCATTCATACACTGGTGGAGGAAAGCTACGGTCGTAGCCACAGTTGCCCTGGGGCAGACTGACAGAAGCGAGGCTGCCATATCGCGCCATCGGCCCCTCTTGCCAACACCAGTAGGCGGTAGGGTAAAGTGTCTTGCCCAAGGACACAACGACCAGGACAGAGAGCCCGGGGATCGAATTGCCGACCTTCCGGTTACAGATATGCTTCCCAACCCCCTGAGCCACGGTCGCCCACGTGGGGGTCAGTGCACAGCTTTGATGTCCATCAGCTACACCGGAGACCAGGAAGTGTTGGCCTCACCAGCCAAAAGTTCCCAAATTATTAAGAAATAAAAGTCAAATAAAAACCAAGAATTATTGGTTTCAGCCTCTCAGCATCGTTTCATTATTTTTGTCATTGATTTTTGAGTTGCCTTTCAATTCTGTCCTCTGTAGGTTGATCATTTTTACTTCCATCAAATGATATAGCATACTTTCATCCCTAACACATTACCCAGCCCACATCTGTATAGATATCCAGCATGTTTGTTTTTTCCATTGAGATCTGATGTGTTTATGTAGGCAAGCTTTAAATGTCAAGAAAAAAAAAAAAAAAGCCTTTAAGGTCTCCGGATCCTCCCAGTTCGATTTAATTTCACTGAACTTCAAGCATGTCACCACAGGCGTCAACAAACTGGAAGCAAAAACATTCATTCAATTTGACACTAACAGACCTTAGTGAAGAAAGAACAGTTGCCTTCAGACACCCAGGCCACAGCACCTGCCACCGAGGGGAAGGTTTCACACCCATCTCCAGCATCAATCACTGTATAGGACTTTGAGCCCCAGCGTGCCATGAGCCAGTCATATCTGGCATCTAGTCTTTTAATGATCACAGGCATCTTCCACTCTGCAGGGGGGAGCCAAGAATTACAAATAAATGCTTGCTCTCAACATTCCTCTGCATTCTAAATATTAATATCTACTAATAAACAGACCTGAAATTAACCTTCTTCTGACTTCACTCCTCTAAAAATCAGGCAGGTCAAGAGAAAAATCAGTTGCAGAGTCTGATTTCATGCACTGTCTTACCCTCTGAGATGAAAGCAGCCTGGGAAAGACCACAGCTGTGTCCCATGCAGCTCCAGTAGTAAAGCACTCTGGGGATCCAGTTACCCAGAGCAAAGACGGGCACCGGAGAGAAGTGCAGCCTGGACAGAACCTCCTTTTTACTGCGGAAACGTAAAAGAGGCAAGCGCACGGATGGTTATATTAACTCAGGAAGAACCATAAAACCTTATTTTCAGCTCCAAGTTTAAACTCTTGGATTTCAATTTATTTCATACAGTTCATCTGCTAACTGGAGGGGGAAAAAAAAAAAAAAAAAAAAAAAAAGCCATTTTAGTCACATGCCTTCTGATTGGCTGCACTTCAAAAGCAGAAGATCGGAGCATCAGGTGGTTGTGGTTTCTGTGTCTTAGATCAGCGGTCCCCAACCTTTTTTGAACCACGGACCGGTTTATCACCAGTGTGTGAATGTGTGTGTGACTGAATGTGTAAAGCACTTTGGGGTCTTTAGGGACTAGTAAATAAATTTCACACTCGAGCCTCAACTCTTGCAGCACGGTACCAAACAACTCACAGACAGGGATATCCCCTGTGACATCATACAGAACCAAGAAAAACTGTCCAACACAAAGCACTTAGATGTGTCTGAAGCTTTTGATGGCCATATTTAATGTAAGCATCCACCATTTTAAGTGCACATATTTGAAAGTAAGAAAAATCCTTCATAGGTTAACTCCAAACAACCCAAGAAAATGGTTAATACAATAAATGTCACTCTGGCAGTGTATGACCTTTGGGATCTTGCTCATGTTAATAAAACATTGAGATTTAAATAAAAACATCATAACATCATGTTTTCCAATAGACTAAGGAGTTCTAGGTACTTTTTACTTCTGCTGCACTTCCCTTTTTTCCAGTGCAGTTTCCTGTGTTTGGTACAGTATGTTGTCACTATTATTAAGATGGTTCCTGTTTCACATAACCGATTATTTTACAGCTTTGAGGATTAATGTTCCTGAAAACTGTAAAATAAAATATCAGCCTCCTCTGCAAGTTTTAAAAAAAAAAAAAAGGAAGTATACTCTGCTCATTTAATCTTCCAAGAAACGTTTTAATGTCAAAACTGTTTCACAGCACAGATTTGAAATAAATGATGAAAGTGCTAAAATTATCCATCGTATGAAATCTATATTTTATGATCTTTTGGAAGGCCCTGTGTGTTTCACGTTCAAATAGAAAAAGGTCAATTTCCAGTTATATAAACTGAAATTTTATAGTTTACAGACAAAATTAGCTTATGGATGGGAATACATTAGAGAGGAAACTAGTGGGTCTCAAAGCTTTATGGAATTTGAACCTGAGCAGAAAAGAAGTCACGTTTCACAAGTCTGCAGGTTTTTTGTAGTTAAAACTGTTTAATTTTGCATCTGAAGCTCTCAAACTGTTCCATTTTCACGTGAAGCTTTTAGCCTCTAGTGGAGGTTGCATGTTCTGAATCCCTGTCCATATCTAACATTTGACAGAAAAGCGAAGTTTAGCCTTGTGCTTCAAAACTAGACTGTGCGTATGTAAAGTGAGCACAGGTAACTCCACCACCCACAACAGAAACATTTTGCATAAACAGCTTCAGGATATTAATTAATTTAATATAAATTGTATTGACACTGAGTATGTTTTACTCAGTGCAGGTATGCATTGCCAAGTGCTATTAAACATCGGTTTTCACCACTGGAACCCAATTCGTCTGCCTTACAGCGAGGATGAGTCCTTCACGCTCACCTGTGGGCGGCGGCCCGCAGCACCTGCTCCCGCATCCAGAGAACATCATTGACCACAGAGTCGTCCAGGGATAGGAAGAGCACTTGTGTGCTGTTCGGAAGTTCCTCCACGAGACTTTTTAGCGAAGACTCTGAGCTCCAAAGGCACTCCAGAAACCCTGAGTTGTTGGTGAAGGCGTGGATCACCAGAGGTCCCCTCAAAGCGTCGGGCTGGAAGGAAAACTCCCCATCCAGAGTTGGTACTTTGAACGCGTCCGCTGGGTCACCGGGCTCCGGCCCTGCGGGAGGTTGCCGAGATCTCAAACTCACCGTGCTGTCACCTTCGGTCAGCAACACCTGGCGCCTCGGTCTCCCTCCTGTTTCAGCGATATGAGCTGCCACAACAATCAGGAACCACAACAGCGCAGACTTTGAACGCAACAAAGCCATGTTCCCGGTGTAAGCTAGTGCCCGTGAACTCACCACGAACAACCGAGGTCGGACATCACTTCGCCAAAAGTTAACTTAAACTTAAAGGGTCAGAGTCTGTTTAAGCTGTCCCCAGACGACCTGTGATTTCCTCCTTCCACCTAATCATGACATCCAAACATTTGAGCTGGAGGCGGGCCGAGCCGCTGTCTACGGCAGCCCTGCGGGGACACAGGTCCAGGAAAGCGCGAACGGTACTTTTAACGGAAAATGATCTGAAACAGAGAATTTGATTGGTCGTCAAAATAATTAAATCTGTCGTGATAAAACGCTTAGTTGAGGCGGAAAATGCGGAGACAATAGCTGCAAAACGACTAGCAGAAATAAATTTTCAACATCTCGCGAGATTTGATGATGACCTGACCTATTTCAGAGAAATGTTTTAAGACCCTTGACATGTCTATGAACCATCCGAGGATAAAAAAGAATCCAACTTAAAGGGGAACCAGTGTAGCGTTTACACATAACAGACGAGTTAAAGAAGCAGTTTTAAAGTTTAGCATCAGGTACTTTGTTACTGCTGACCTGTTTCAAAAACACAGAAACTATAACCATTGCGGGGCAAAAAAGAAAGAAAGAAAAGAACCACAGCAGGTGAACAGTGTAAGTGCTTAAGAACATGAATAAAAACATCAAGGAAAGACTTGATACTGGTCCTGAAAAACGTATCTGGTTCTTTAGTTGATCAATCTACTGTTGACTGAATCAGAATCAGAACTTTATTAGTTCCTAAAGAAATTATACTGAAGCCACCTTGGCAACATGTCTTGTTCACAACTGAACAATATCAGTCATGGATCCTCCGTCTTACCGACGCAGTGTGTTCATACCTCATTAGAATTGTAAAATACTGTGTTTTGGCTTTATATACTTTATTTACATACATGTTTCCCCCTATTACCAGTTTTCTTTCCAAAATATGAAGAAATGAAGGACACTTTAAGACTTTTGCATAGTATTGTACACATTTACCCGTGTTTACCCCCCCCCACAGTTGTGGTAGATAGCTGTTGCTCCTTGTGCCTGGTTCTGCCGAAGGGTTCATCCTGTTAAAAGGGACATTTTTTTCCCCTCCTACTGTTGCCAAGTGCTTGCTTATCGGGGGAATTTCCTTGTATTATTGTAGGGTCTTTACCTAACAATATAAAGCACCGTGCAGGTGACTGTTGTTATGAATGGGTGCTGTATAAATAAAACGTAATTATACTGAATCGTATTCTTTTATCTCAATAAAAATATTTAAAAGGTTATCCGACACAAGAGCCAATTCAAGAACTAGAGTATGCCATTACAACATATATTGGTTGCTATTATTAAGAAAACTATTCAGTTTTATCGATATAAAGTAAACAATGTAAAGTACAAGTATAATGTAGCTCTTTATATAACCGTATCTCATTCATCAGGACATTTTCTTGCACATCTGCTAATACAAAAACTAAGGCATGTCTCAGAGAGCTTCACCATATCACAATCATGTCAAATTTGAGGTTACATATTGAGAAATTAAGATGTAAAAGGAAGTACAAAACCAAATAAAAATAGATTATAAAAAAGTGGTGGTTACATACAGCAACAATAAGCTGCTAAATGCACAAATCAGAGTCCACACTGCAGTGTGGACCTGTAGGAGACCTTGAAAATGATAGTTACGCACTGAAAATGAATAATAATTTATTTTCCTTTAATCTTTATTTATTTATTTTATTTAGGACAGTGCATGTTAATGAACATAAATGTAAAAAAAAAAAATTACATGAATGTAAACATACCAGATTATAGCCAAGGGCTAATTTCCATCTGTTGTCCTTAAGCATAAAAAATAGACATAATAATTCATAAAAATTCATCATTCATTCATAATAAAAACTCCATCACCAAACTTACACATTCACACCATTCTGTTCCCAAATAAAACATTAAAACTATACAACTCATACATGATCACACACTTGATTTGTCCATAACCAGTTTTTGACTCTTTTACTGTTAATTTAACGATTTTCCATGTACTGTGAAGATGTTCCAATTATATCATATAGCGTAGTCTGATAAGCATTTTAGCCAGTGTTAAAGTAGTCCAGTTCAAAACATTTCTCTGAACAAGTCACACAAGGCCATTTAGAAGACGTGCAACAAGTGACTCAGAGTAATTGCCGGAGATGAGCATCAGCCCTCATCTTTCACTCACACAGCTGTGCGTAAAAGCGCGCAAACGTTGCGTAAATAGACCTCGGCACAAGAACCGTGGATGTTGCTCTCTTCATCTGAAACTCAGCAGTGAGGTGTGATCCACTTGCACACAGATATTTATTATCTGTGTTCCTGGCTAAGTACACACAGTCTGCAGTGATGGAAACGCTTAAACTTGTTTTCATTTTTGTGCTGCTTCTGTCAAACGTTTTCTGTCAAGATATGGATGCTGACATCTGGAGAGAAGACATCGAGGAGGTAAAATTTTATAAACCTGCTGGCACTTTCTTTGCTGTCAGCGTCCTTTCAGAGTACGTATAAAGAAAGTTAAAACAAAGTATGTGATTATGATTAATGCTTAGGCTCAAAACCTTTTAATGAAATAATTTCTTGGATTCGGTTTCAGGCTTCTATTGTATTTTTTCTCATATGGAAAAAAGAGAATGTTTAATATTAAACGTCTTTATTTGCTTGTGTTTGTCTCATATAAGGAAAAATGGCCAAACTCTAAAGAAATTCAAGACATTTTAGTGAGAATGATCAGAAAACCAGGATCTCGCCAACATCTTGGATTTATGGGGAGAAAGGAGTCTGGTAAGACGATATGACGGCATTTTGAACAAATTTATGCAGATTTATGTTTTAAACTGCTCATCTACCCAGAGACAGTTCACTCATCCATTTAATTCTTCACAAACAGGAAAAACACGGACGGCACGTAAACGTAAGTTTTATAACTTTCTATTTTTTGCTTTTCAGTTCAGCATTATTTCACAGGTAAAAAAAAAAATATATATATATATATATATATATATATATGGCGAAATGCTGTTTTTCTTTCTAGGGCACAAATTTCAAACCTTTGTGGGTCTGATGGGGAAGAGAAGCTCTTGGGATTAAGGTATATTTCCCGCAACACTTTCATAAATCTAGTCTCACATCAGCTTACATTTGCCTGGTCAACTGTTGGTTTCATCCCCGCAGGAGCTCTGTGACCCGGCGTCGATTCAAGGCTGAAGATCGGAGAGAAAAACTAAATTTCCATCCGTGTGATTTGTCTCCATTCAACTTTTATAGTCTGTACATATTATTTAATGTATAAAATATCACATTTAGTGCCATTGAAAATCGCCCTAACACTTAAAGTGCACAGAGCGACACCTAGTGGTAAAACAGTGTCCTATATTGCCACTATAGAAATCATTTAATAATTCAAAATTACCAGAGCACGTGTTTAAATTGAGGGGCTTTATAAAAAAAATTAAATAAAAAGCATTATTTTATGTTTATGTTTCAGTCACAAAACTGGTGTTCTCCCCACTTCATAATGAGCACGTTTTCTCATAATAAATCCATCTTACTCTTCAATATCACAGGTTTATTAAGTGACTTTGTACATTACAAATGAAAAATAAAATTAAAAATACAGAGATGGAGTACATAGCCAAAGCAAAATGTGGTGTTGACTCTTCATTTCCCACTGATGGTTTCCGCAGAGTAACTGAAATAACATGTGGGCTGTTTTTATTTTATTTTTTACTATGTGTCCAGAATCACTGTTAATATTTGGAAGTGTTTTTCTTTAACAGTGGACACGCAGCTGTCAAGTCTCTGAGGATTTTTCTAAACATACAAAAGAAGTTATTACTTCAGCTGGCTCGGTATATATAAAAATAAACTAAAGTGAAATGTAACACTTATGACAATATAAATGGTGGTCCGAGGCTAGTGAACATAGCTAAACACACAAGAAAAAGAAAGCGTTATATTTCAGGGAAAAAAAAAGAAGCTTTAGCCATTTTTTGTTATCTATAAAAAGGCCCAAGGTGCATTTTCTCGTGTTTTCTACCGACAGTGTTTCGTTCTAGCCTGCTGCGCTGATGGGACGAGGGTTACAGGTTTAACAGGTACACTCAAAACCAAAACAAAACAAAGGATTCGTTAATGCCTTGTCCTTTTCTTACTTTGATACACATTTGAAGGTCAGGTTAAATGTTCATATACTTTAACTTTTCCTGTAAACAAGTATTTCAACAGAAACTGATTGTATTTGTAGGGATGAACCGATTGTGAAACTGCGGGCCAACACAGATGTTTAAAGGTTGGGGAAATTTGGCCGCCATTTATAAAGATTATTGGTATATATTCCATATTCAGCATTTCATTATCATTCTCTAACGATTTATTCAGCACAAAATTAAAGCAAAAGATAAACATTGGCGCGGCCCCAGGTAAATGATAAATCTACACACACCAGTCATTTAAAAGCAACCTTGGGAAGAAAGAAAGCAGCCGATTTGGGGGTGGAGAACAGTATTTAGTATAACAATAATAACATCAACAATAATAATAATAATAATTAAAATAATATGGAAAGTAAACATTCCTTGAGGATGATGAAGAAGATAATGGCTGTTCTTAGGCAGCCAGGGGGCTCTGCAGAGGCTGTTCTGGCCTTACATGCAGACCCCCCCCAGGCCCCCCTCACACACCCACAAATGCCCCCAGTGCGCCCTCTAGCAGCTGGGAGCAGGAGCACAGCTGTGCTGGCAGACAGAGCAGGGACAGAAGAAGAGGGGGAGGAGAGCGGGGAGAAGAGGGGAGGATAGAGGAAGATTGGGAGGAGGTGGGGTAACATCAGAGCCACACACTGGTGTCCTGACTGGCAACATTGGCAAACATAAATTTCTCGAGTGGCGGTGGTCCTGCCGACTGTCCTTAAAAGATCTTGCCTTTCTTTTTGTTTTTCTCCAGGGTCCTGAAGAAGAAGAGGGGAAAAGTCAGTGACACTTGTTCTACAAACACTTCATGTTTATTTATATATGTAGGTTATAACTGTGTAAAACAACAAACACCACTTCATTTGATGATTGCTGAATCTTTAACAACACTATTCAAAGTTCTTGACGCTCTGACGGAGGCTCTGTCTGCTGTGATGTGAGCCGATAAAGAAGAAACAATAAACCCATTCATATCACAACTGAGTGACCTCCCTTGCCCAATTTATCCAAATCACATTTCGAGTAAAATTATCAAATAATATACAAGCTCGAAGCTCAAAGCCTGGTTTAGAGCAGGAGTGGGCAGTTAGTTTTCCCAAAGAGCTACATGAGAAACTGGGAATGTTGAGCGCCTGAACTCAGTTCTACTCAATATTAATTTTATCCCTTTATAAACTTGCACTGGTGGCCCCTTGGGAAAATTAACCCCTGGTTTAGAAGAATGAGAACCTTTGGCTGGTTCAGCTGGCTAAAGTCCATTTTCATTTTTTGCAGAATAAACAGTCTTTAGTGGGGGTGGGCGATATAAACAATATAAATTTGGCCAACGATAGAGATTTTGACTATATCGCTCTATCGCGATAGCGCATGTTGATGACGTCATCAAGCTGCGCCTGTTTTGGTCGAAAGCATCGCAGCGGCTAAAACCATTATCATCTGCAAATTATGCCGGGCGACAGTCATAGCAAAGAGATGAAGCACTTTTGAAATATGGGGAAGGCCAAAAACTGCGCTTCCTCCACTTCCGTAACATTGATTCATTAATGTTGAATTCTCTCGCAGCTGCTCTATTCCCATGTTGTTGCAGTATATTAATAACTAACCTCGTATTGTGGATGAATAATCTCAGTTGTTCTCCTGACTGAAGTTTGGCCCGTGTATAGCAGCCTGCTATGCGATTGCATTTGTCCCTGACCACCAGAATCCCTCACGTTAACTTTTATCGAGTGGGAAAAAAAAAAGTTGGCGTTCATCCTCCAGCTTCACTGTGCTAATGTTATGCTAACATAGCTGTGTCGCTAGCAATCACGTAGCACATCATTATATACCAGGTAGTCCAACTTCAGTAACCCTGCAAACGCCACTGCTGTTTAGTTTTCTGTCTTCATTTATGTTGGAAGTGGTAGCAGAGCTGTACGTTTTAATTAGTTTCAAAAATCTCTCAGTCAGAACATGGTATGCCATGTTTAGGTGTAAACTAGCGAGCTAACTTCCTGTTAACTTCTAACTCCGTTAAATTTAATAAATTCTGTTTTCATGGATGCATGGATGTTAAACTTAATTGTTACACCCGTTAAAGCAGCAATGCTGATGATTTAATTAAAGATGAAAGAATTTAGACCGTTTTTAACTTTTAGTGTTCGTTTGACTTTGGGATCTGAAGTAAACGGAGTAATGGACCCAGTGTTGCCAACTCCTCAGTAAGGAAAATCGCTATTGGTTGTCCTAAAAGTCGCTAGAAGTCGCTAAATGACGTCATCGCCTAATTTGCATAATTGTAACCTATGTTGTTGGAGAGAGAAATAACATCGTGGAAGAGACATCAAGTGAGTAAAAAACATCCTAAATGCATTTAGAGTTTATTTAGAACTACAAATTAAATTTCTTTTAGCAATTATTGGTTTTTTTTAATGTCACAATTCCAACCCTGCTCCTTTACCCGGGCTTGGACCGGCAAAAGTGACCCGAAATAGGCACTCTGGTGGAGTTACTTTGTGTGTGTGTGTTTATAAGTAGTTTTAAACCTTGTGATCCACAAAACAGCATAAGAGTAAAAGAGTAAAAGAAGAACCGACTGCGTTACAGCACCCGCTGCTTGTTGAGAGTAAAAGCGATACGCGCTTTCATGTCTTTTTTTAGCGACTTTTTTTTTTTTTTTTTTAGAAAAAAAGTAGGGTCTGAAAACTCCCTAAATATAGCGACAAAGTCGCTAAGTTGGCAACACTGAATGGACCCAGATTACTCCGCGAAGCTCCGTAAAGCTCTGACAATCCATCAAGCAGTGCAGCTTACCAAAGTTGTACTAAAAAAAAATTTTATACAGATTTCTGCACGCCAAAATTGATTTGAGGTCAGTAAGCACAACCAGAATTCATACATAAGGCACACTCTCGATTTTTGAGAAAATTAAAGGATTTTAAGTGTGCCTTATAGTGTGGAAAATACGTTATACAGAAGAAAAGAATATATCGTGATATATATCATTACTGCACATGCTTCAAATTATATCGCGATATGAATTTTGGGCCACATTGCCCAGCCCTAGTCTTTAGCGGCTTTTTTTTTTTTTAAGCTACCACTTAACAAAATTATTGACCATACATGATACTGTTGGTACCTTCTCAAAAATCCTAAGTGTTGTGCTATTTTTTTCCAATGTTGTGAAACATTGTCAACAATCGTTTTTGTACTTATTGCCTTTTTACTGATGTGTCATTTTAAGGGTGTGGTCCTGCATGGGTCCATAGTCTTCTGTTTAGAGGATTATAATGGAAATTTGGCCACTGTGGAGACTACAGTGATCCATTCACATGCAGTCCATGTCCAGGGACTGAAACAACCACAGTCGAGCTCACCGTGAAGAGGAAGAAGAACGAAAACAACCAGGATCAAATAAACATTGATGAGTTTCATTCATCTACACAGAAGTTCTTTCAACATTATGACTTCTGTTTTTTTCTTTTTTGCTGTTGCAAAGTAAAAGGACTAACAGCACAAACACAGCAGCAGACAGCCACATGTGCACATGAATTTATTACAGAGCGAGAAAACCTTTATACTGTGCACATTAGGTAATGTAGTTAAACTTCATTAGAAAGGAAGTTAAGACATAGGAAGCTGCCTCCAAGTCCACTGTGTTTACAACACAGTGAACTGCATTTACCCTCTGCCAAAAATACCATAGAGTGCAACCTTGCTAAATACCCTAAATGGCACAAAAAAAATTTACATTCATACAACAATCTCACTCACTACACCACATTTCACTGAAGCAAAATAACACTGCTGCAGCTTTTTTACATGCATTTTTATGCTCCTGTTAGATGGTTTGCTTCCGTTTTGTTGTTTGGCCCTGAAGCTGACACACTTCCTGATAAACACACACAGCATAAAGGCTGAATCCAATCAAGTATTTAGAGGGCTGGTAGTCTGAAAAATAAACAGCATGTACTGTAATGCAGAATCTAAGAAAATGAAAAGACATAACCCACTAATCTATTTATTCCCCAACCCTGCAATGTGTGATGCATGCACAAACTTTGCATAAAGCTGAACCACAGGGTGTGACTATGATGATGCATATATACGATCTGAGCCCCGGTGTGTGTGCTGTACCTGGTGGCCTCCATCTGCTGCTGTTGCAGGCGCTGGTGGGTCTCCCAGTTTGCCCTTTCTTCCTCGAACACGCGTCTCTTGTCTTCCAACTCCTTGTGCTGAGCATCCAGGTTTTTTTTCATTTGTTCATGACGCCGTTGAAGCTAATAACAGAACAGAGGACGCTGTAAGCACTTTGGACTGAAGGCAGTGGCACACATGCAGGAAATAAGCCGAGTGCTGCACACACAGAAATGTGAACTGCCACTTTATCTGTGTTCCTGATACAGGCTCAGTTACACAGAAGGAGAATGAATAATCCTATAAAGAGACAATCATAGTGTCAAAGTGAGACCACGTTTTTATATTTTAATTCTTAATGTTTTCGAGCTTATGGCTAAATTTCAGTTTAGTGGCAGCTTAACACTCACAGGAGAGAAAAACACAGCTGATTAAAGAGAGAAAGAAATGAGCTGAAACTTTAACCTCGAGGGAAATTGGACAGCGAATGATCCTGCAAATCATCAGAAGCTCAATTAAATTTTTATTAGTCTGAAGGTTTATTTATAACTTTGACTCCAACTTCTATTTAAATTACAGTGACAGATTAATTATGTAGAATATTTAATCTAACACAAAAAAGTGATGTAATTTAAATACTTTTAAGATATCAACTAGGGATGTAGCCTCAGACTACACTCTGCTATTTAATTAAAGTTTTTATATTTATATATTTATATATTTATAAAGCACCAATTCCCAACACCAGTCACCGCATGGTGATTTAAATTTTAAAGGTAAAGAGCAGCACTTAACAACAGCGGTGGAAGATCTCCCAAAGCTATTTGGGGTGGAAGGGTGAAAGAGAAGAGTAAAAAGGACGAGACACAAAGCCACAGTAGTAAAGAGAAGGAAGAGGAGGGGAGGTGCTCAGTGTATCACAGGAAGTTCCAAACTAGGAGCTGGTTCCACCTGATACCTGAAGGTGCTGGCTTTTAGTATACCTTTTAGAAACTTTAGGAACCACAAGTAAGTCTGCATTTTAAGAGCGAAGTGCTCTGATGGGACAAATGTTGAGGTCTGTAAGGTATCACAGGAACTGATCACTGAGGACTTCAGTGAGACAGAGGCTGGATGAATGATTGACTGACATCCTCTCAACTGAGCAAATTCTCAAATAACCACTGGTGTTGTATTAATGAGACGACAAGTGCTACATCAACACCAGTCGGTGTTTGCATTTCACATATAAACCGCAAACGGGACACATCTTTTAAAACATGACTTATAGCCCGTGCTATAGAGGGCGTTGCATTTACATTTTGGTGCTGGTGAAACTGAGCTGTTCATGGAGGACTTTGAGCTAATAAAGACTTTAGAGAAATGCAGGAGAGAGAGGAGACTTAAGAACTGAATCCAAGTCTCAATACGTACTGTCAGAGATATGAAATGAAGGAAAATAAACATTTGTCTACACTGGTAGAATATTATCTACTTTATTAACATTATGAGCTCACTAAGTTTTGAGGATGACTCAAAGACAGAATTGGTATATTTTAATAACATTTGGTCTAATAACAGTTTTATAACTATCTGGAGCCAGTCTCCTGTCAGTAGCAGCTTGTATTAAACTGGATGTGAAGGCTATTATCTCTTCAAACATTCAAACATCTGCTTTCTAAACATCGTTTTGGGAGACGTAGGAATAAAACCTGCGTGCAAAAGAGCAACGTTCATGTGCGCAAAATCAACAGCGCGCTCTCTTATAGTTCCCCTCACACGTCTAACCGCTGAAACACGTCAGCATAAGAGGAAGGAAGGAGCCCAGACAGGCAACTTCACTGCTGCATGAATTGCAGAATTCATTAGCCTGTGTGTTTTACCTCTGCTTCAGAGTCTTTGAGCTTCTGCACTTTTTCCTTGACTTTCATCTCGAAAACCTGCTCCATCTCCATCTCCATCTTCTTCATCTTAGCCACATGCTCTCGTCTCTCTTCCTCCATCTGGGCCAGAGGACTCCTGTACAGGAAGCACGCGAAAACATGCACAAACAGAAATTTAGACGTGAACTACAGAATGTGACTAGCATCATCCTACTTATCAGTATATTCAGTATTACTAATGTTTCTAATCAGTAGAATGACTTAATTATGTGAGCTTTTTTAGTCAGTTTTGTCTGCAAATTAAAGTCTCATTTCAGCATTTCCTTTCCTCCAGATACTACTGCATGCAGGCTGGAACATCACAGAGAGAGAAGCAGGACAATGCTTGAAATGTAACCATGAGATGCATCAGTTTGGATCAAACCTTAAAAGTAATTTTATTAGAACTAAATTTGTCATCTGCTGAGCTCACAGAAACAATAAATCTATACAGCACATTTTCATAACTACAAGGAAATCTCGTTACAGTATTATTCCCTTTTTTCCAAACAAAAACAACAGGAGGGAGAAAAATAGAGGCACAGGTGAAGATTTAGGAATGGAGGATCCCAGGCTGCGACAAGAACATGAAAGCAACCACAAACCAATTTTGGGAACCAGAGGAGGGATCCAAAAGTTAATGCAAGGAACCTGTGACCACTGACAGCGAGTGGAGGTGGATTAACATTAGTAAAGCTCACCAGGCTGGTTTGTTGCAGTGTAAGTGAACAGAGACCTGTCATGAAGAATGTGGAGCGGTTACCTGAGCTTACAAGGAATGTAGCTTGTGGGAATAACAACTGGAGAGACGCCCGATTTTTTTTTTTTTTGTCATTTTTGTAAACATTTTCTATGTTTAAGTGTTGTTTTTCCCCAGGGAGGCTAAACAAATCTGAAGGGGGAAAACAAACAAACCCCCCCCCCCCTCCACACACACACACAAAACGTGTGCTAGTGGATGCTAGGTTCTTGGTTCTTCACGTTTTTATTATTCTTTATTTAAAAAGTAGTTTCACACAGCAGCAGGAGAAGCTTTGGTGTTTGATTTGAAATCATCAGCTCTCAGCTGGCACAAGTTATTTTCACATTTTTCTTAATTTGAATTTACTTATTTAAAAAAGGGGCAGCAGGTATATTGTTGCATCAACGTCCACCTTCGTTGTAGCATTTGTGTCACATACTAATTATGTAACAGGATGCAGGGCCTTGTTTCTATGATGACAACCACACACATTAGGTGCTACTCAAGAAAACCAGTCGATCAGAGTCGAGCCGAGCCGATCAGAGTAGGTACTAATGGAAAAGGGGCTTTAATGAACATATTCATGTAAATATGTTTTTTTTCCAGTCCTGCTGAAGCAGATTAGTTTGGAGTGTTAAAAGTCTTTAAAACTTTAAATCTTAATAGAAATGGTTTTCTCAACTCTTTAAGCCTGATACTTTCTATATTTAGTCATCATGCATGCCGCCTAACACAAATCAACATAACTTAGACATAAGTCCGGTTTTGACAAACGTTAAAATGCTAGGCTGATTGAGTGAGTCAGGTTTTATAATTCTGGTCAGGTGATAGATGGATTTTCAAAGTATCTCCAAAAAGTTGATTCTGTTCATCTGGATGTAGCGTTTTGTGGGAGAAACGTTTCGTCACTCATCCAAGTGACTTCTTCAGTCTCAGATTTTCAAAGTAGACTACTCGTAAAGAAAGGCAACAGGCTGCCAGAGACATTTTTGTTTCGCATACCTGTCTGCCTCATTTCAAGAGCACACTATAATTAGAACATTTTCAAAGCTTCACCTGCTGTCAGACTGTCCTTTCCGACAAGGAAGTGAAACTGTTACACTCCACCAGCTTATGTGGACTAAAAGCTAAACACCCAACACGAACATCTGTGGGCTGAGGTAGACTGCCTACAGTTACAAAGCATCTGCCGGCTGGTACTGTGAGAATAAATGCAGATGTCTGTAACTGTCTGCATACTATTCTGCTAATATATTTAAATAAATAGGCACACAATAAAACATTTCTGCGACAGAACAAGAAGTGTTCCAGATTTATGTTTGCAGAGTGGCACACATGCACCAGTCAGACTACTTTCATATCTGGTGTAGCCAGTTTTGTGTGTTACAGAGGAAGTGTAATGCCCGTTTATCTAGTACACCAGAGGTTTTCAAACTGTAGGGTCACTTAAGGTGGAGTACGGATGATAAAACTAAGGTGAATATGTGCAATTTTTATCGGGAGAATAAACAACAGTTTGCTGGTGTTATCGTACTAACCATCATTTTTTTACTAAAATTAAAATTTGTAGTTAAATTGCTAATATTTACAACAATTGTGCAGTGTAAACCTTTATTTCTGTCTTCTAAAAGTATTAAATAAGTGAAAATAATTGCTTAAGTTGCTAATGTCAGTTAAATCTCTAAACATACATGCATTTTTGGACTGGCATCACTTCCTTCTGCAAACTGTAGATGCAGAGGGAGAGTGGAGAGGTTGGAGACTGCAGTGGAAACAAGACCTGCAAACACTAGTATGGCTTTGCTGGACAAATTCTTCATACAGCACAACTTAAATTATATCTATGAGAAAGATACTGTTTTATTCTATGGCTATATATTTTTTTCTAAAAGTGATATATTGCCCAGTACTGGTAACCGCTTAAAACATCTCATGCGCAGGTCTCTGCTGCTAATCCAAGCAGCAGCAGCAGGTGGAGGCAGCAGTGACTATATAGAAGTGGAAAAATTGTCGATTGGAAAAATTGAAAGCATCACAGTCCTGGCTGGTAAACTATGGTGACCAGGAGGTGAGACCGTTCACAGTTTTCCTCCTCAAAACCTTTACTGAGGAAAAAGTAGGCGGGGGCAGACCAAAGTCAACAAGGGGGATAGAAACCACCCAAATACAGCCGGAGAGGAGAGGAGAGGAGAGGAGAGGAAGGATGTGAAGATGAAGATGTTATAGGTCTCAAAAATACTGAAAAAAAAATTGACTTACATTCCATCAACTGTGTCAAGTCTAAAAAACAAAAAACAAAACAAAAACACAACCAAACACACAGACACAGACACAGACACACACACACACACAAAGCATGCAATGATGAGATCATGCACTAAAATAAAACAACACTTATTAGTTTGTGACTGAAGCTATTTTTCACTGCAAAATGGAAAAAAAAGTGTGGAAAAAATAAGTGTCAGCTTTGTGAGCTGCGTGTCAGACACACTCAGCCGTCGGTCAAATGTTTAGATGTGTGTTAGCATCAGCAACATGGAGCTAGAGTTTTAGCAGTGTGTGTTAGCCATTTGCTTATGAATGTATTAATGACAATTAATCATTGTGTTTTGAATCCAAGCTTGAAATCAGTGGAAAATTAGTAGAGTGGTAAACTACAATTAAAAAAAAACAACAACAGTATTTTTCACAAATCGCGATCACAGGGTTCAGTGAAAGAAGTCATCCTCCAGCTTTGTCTTTCCCTGTTGCCTGGAACCAATATACTTAAATAAAATAAGGATATGATTACATAATGTGATAACACAGCCATCTGCAGTCTCCTATGTGGCAAATGTTCATCCCACTGCTTTCAGAAATCTATTCCACTTAAGTTAACACATGCAAATTTGAAAAATTAAGCTTATGTAAAGTCCAAAACACATGAAATATCAAAAAAGTATGCATGAAATGGGTTCAACACAAAACTGCAACACATTCTGCAACATCAGAATCAGCAGAAATCAACTTGATTCTATTAACTTAATTAAAATACACTATCTACACTGTGTGTGCTCTAAACATACAATGCTTTCTGGTATACCCTTCCTTCAGTGCTACGTATTAGCTTCATTATGTGTGATACTAAATCCAGATACTAAATGTGATACTAAATTCAATTTAGGTTGAAAAACGCAGCTGTTACTCGGGCAGTTTAACAGCAGAGGTAACCTCAACCCCTTTAGCTACAATTGATGTGTGTAGTGCCTTTTGTCTAGGACTTACTTGGTGGACAGCTGTCCTTTAGCCTTGTTGTTGTCCACTCCATTGTAGGTGACAGCGGCCAGCTTCCTGCTGCGATAGTTTTCATAATGGACATTGTTTGTCACGTCTTTCAGGTCCTGCATGTGAGTTCTGGGGTGGAAAAAGAAGAATATATATACTTTAACTGCGCTTCGAGTTATACTATTTTTTTTCTAAATGTTCTTAATGATAATCGTAGTTACTTTGAAAAACGTGCAACATTATCAGTTGAGGATGAACTGGCTTAAACTGCAGCTGGTGATGCAGAAGATCACCAGAGCAGAAAGGGGACATACATTGCATGTACATACATTAGCTGCAGTCTAAACTGGTAGGCTGGACCCAATTTTTTTTATATCCAACTAAACCTTAAATGTTAAATGAAAAAAAGAAAAAAAAAAAAAAAAAGGTTTTTGAGGAACACAAAAACCAACTTAAATGATATAGGGCCTCAGGAAATGTCTTTAGTTACAGTCTTAGTCACTGTGGTGAAATACCCTGGAGAGACTTTTGTGCAGGTGTTTAACGAGACTGGGAACTTTTAACATTTTAAACCACTACTTAAAAAAACAACAACAAAAAAACCCACTACAAACAATTAAAAATAGATCTTTAAAAACTGAAGTAAACACGAAAACCATCTAGTCAATCAAAAATTCAAAACAAAATTACAAAAACAGGTAATGGTGGAAAAATGATACATTAACTATCTGAACCCCGGGTTAACCCCGTACCAGTGTGAGACAAGATTCTCTCTGCGAAAGCAACTAAGTGAAACTGATATTACACCAGTGTGCCTGGCAAGGGAAACATGAGATGGGACAGGCCAGAACGGAACTTTCAAAATAAGACCGGGCTGGTTGTCCAGTCACTGATTGTGTTCTTTGAAAAAGAATATTTGTCTTATTTTTTAGATTATGAAAATTTAAAAACACCAAAGCAATGCACTAATGAGTGATGTAATAAGATCTGTGTAGGAAACAAGGGTTATATCATGAGGTCTTTTTTATTCTTCAGTACCTGATGAGCATATCCCTGAGGATGGTGAAGTCGCAGTGGTCACTGTTTTCAACTGTAATGAAAAGTAAGACATCAGTCAGTTATCAGGATAATTTTTTTTTTTTTTTTTACATAATCTTGTTTGTAGCTTAGACTCAAGTAACAGTTGCAGTCTAATCCAATAAACCATGCAGAGAAACATGCATGCACATGTTTCTAGGAACTCTGTCCCATCATAAGACTCTTTTCATTTGCTTAGATGCATTTATTACACATTCTGTCTCTTACCTTCTGCAACCCCCCAGGGGTACTGTCTCCCTCTAACTCTCTTGCCGTTCACTTCGATGATGGTGTTGCTGCCTACCACAGCTAGTGGCAACTTGTCCTAGCAAAAAACAAAGCATTTACCCTCAATGATTTTTTTTTTTGTTTTAAGTATTTCAAGTATATGAACCTGTGGTTACAACACACTAGAAGACACTTACTTTTATTTTTTTGACCAATCTGTTCTCCTCCTCGTCATCCGTCTCAGGAAACTCATAAATCTTTATTTTATGTTCCTGGATTTCCCTCATGATCTATCAGGAGGAAAGAAGGCCGTTAAGTCATTCTGACAGACAAGAAAATGGTTAAACAAGAAGTACAACGTCAGGGTGTCATTTGTAATGTGTCTGTTCAGAGGACGGTTTATATTGGTAACTGTAACATTTTGTGGGGGGGGGGGATTCCAAGCAGGTGAGTGTTAAGTTGTCTTTGACACCAGCTACATTTGTAACACAAAGTTAAGTTTACAATGTTGGCCAAAACAGAAGACTGATCTTACGGTGGATTGATGACATTTTTTTTAACAAAAAGGATAAAGAACCTTACACACACAAAGGTTGTGTAGACCTACTACCACCATGCTCAGGACACTACATAGAAACGCAGTGCTAAATTTAGCTCTCTGCAATACCACCTTGTTTTTGTATTCACTGACAAATGCAACACCAAACATGGTGTTTTCTACTCTATTATCATTCGGCATCAGCCATGCCAATGACCACAAGGGAATTTAAAATAAATAAATAAATAAAGGAGCCTCTGACATAGTTGTTCTGCAGGACTTTGCAGCTGTGGAAACCACTGACCTGCTTCTTAAACTGCTGGCATTCCTCAGGGGTGAGAGTGTCTGCTTTAGCGATGAGGGGGATCACATTCACTTTCTCATGCAACCGTTTCATAAACTCGATGTCGAGGGGCTTCAGTCTGCAGAGATCAAAATACAGCTTTACATTTCATTGAAATAATTCCAGACGTTTACAGACACAATGACTCAGTGCAGCACATTAAAGCATAAAATAAACTGCCAAACTACTGTTGTGTGTACTCCTCGCTATATATAGAAGCTACTAGGATAGTTGAGGGCAGACTGGTTTTTGACTACGGCTTCTTGATCGGCTCTTTTGTAAACTAGATAAGTTGAGCTAAACTAAATATAGAACTCCTTTACACCTTATGTTTGTAATATCAGGGAATATGACCTCTCAGTCATGGGGAGGCATTGCTATTTTTGGTTGTTTATGAGCTGGAGAAATACCGCAGTACCTTTGGATTTCACTTTGTATTTTATTATCAAACACAATCATGTCTTCTATTGATTCTTTGAGGTTAAAGTCTAAATGTGCCTTGAAATAGAATATGATGCTTTAAGATAAGACTGATATCATGTGGTTATGCAGGCTTGTATACAACACAGTGCTGCTCTTAAACTCTTTGAGACAATCTGCAATGATGCAATGCAGCAATGAAAAGCTACTTAATTGAGTCCATTTCATAAAGGAAGTTGGTATGGGTGAAAACACACAGGTAATCTGGACTTTGATAATACATTAAACAATGCAGACAGTTTATTGGCACATGCCGAGTGATAATTTAGCGACTTCACACACACAAAGATCACAGAAATCACGCATTAAATTCCTGAAAACAGGGTCAGAAGGTGTGGAGTTTTCCCAACTTTGACTCCACACAAAATAACCACAGGAATTTCAGTCTATCAACGCCCTCTGTGATTTAACACCAGTCTGGCTAAGCTAAACGTGTCCCAGATTTATCTCTTTACTGAGAAGAAAATAATGTGGAACCCAGACAGACATATTTCCCACACTGTCTTGTACAAATATTGTTACATATTTTATCAAAGAAAGGGAGGGAGAAAGGAAATCATAAGTGGTACAGCATTAGCAAAACTGGTGTTGAAATAAGTTCATTTTAATGAATACATTTCAAAAGCTAAATAATTCTTCTAAACATCAGGGTTAAATCGTGTTAAATAATCAAGAGCTCAAAGAAGACCAGAATAACTGATCTTGTGCTGTGCTGATAAAAGTATTTTTTAACCCAATATTTGTCATTCATGTCTCTGAAGAAAAATTAAGGCATGACTATAATTCAGGATGCGTTCTTTGTGCGATTCTGGGACTTTACAGATGTATAAATCCTAATGCTAATATCCTTTAAGTTTTTGCAATTTTTTTGGTTAATTTATTCTGAATCATTTCCAGGGAGACCTTATCTTAAAAAAATAAGCATTTAGCTTGCACAAAATCAGTCTGACAAAACAAACAGCCAATCAGATAAAAGAAAACATGTCAACTTATGCAAATGTCAGCCAATACAAATACGCAGCCAGTCAGTGTTTCCCTAAAACTATCCAACAGAAAAACAGATGGACGGAAAAAAAATTCAGTTTTATGTTAATAATGTAATGTACTCGCATTTATAAAGTGCTTTTCTAGTCTTACTGACCACTCAAGGTTCTTCAGACTACAAGACGCATTTTTAACTACATATTGAAAAGCACATTATTCTGTCACTCTATCCAGCTCACATCCATGGACAATTTAGAATCGCCAGTTAACCTAAAATGTATGTCTTTGGATTTATGGAGGAAACCACTCTGCCCGCACACGCGCCACAGGGAAAAAAAACAGGCAAGCTCCACACAGAAAGGCCCCAGCACTAACTGCTACGCCACACACGTCACCAATGATGCAGGAAAGGATTTAAATATACTGACCCAATTATGTAAAGGTATCATGTAAATTAATATTGATAATATGACCTAGATTTAATATTATACATAATTCATGCATTAGTGCAATTTGGATCCAAAAAAAAATTGTCGTAAAAATTGAAGGATGGAAATGTTACCATTATATTAACTGCTATCCATCATTGACCGACCACCCTTGGCACAAATTACACTTTGCACTTTGTTAAACAGAGCGATTCTGCTTTACTACCACAATGGCAGGAAACTGTTCGCACCTACAATACACACCACACCACAGAAGAGACTCCTCTGCTGTTAACTTAAACCCTGCACTGTCCACATCACTTTATACAGTATTACAGTGAGTCACTTTTATGTCATCTGACATCTGCTGTGCTTGTTTTTTTCCTATATTTAGTTACTTTGTACCCACTCTGTAACACTGCTTGCTAAAAATCTAATAGCTGCAATCAAAAAAAAAAAAAAAAATCAATAGCATCCTACAGCAAAATCCACAACCACTCAAGTTTCCCTTGTATTTTATATAAAGTCTTCCTGGATGCTAATCTTGCAATACTTTGAAGTCTTGAACTGAATTCAGTGATTTATGAGACTTTTCTAGACCTGCAGATAACCTCGACGTCACGTCAGCCCCTCAAACCCCAAAGGAAAACCAGGGTTTAGCTGCGGGGGTTGTGAATGCCAGAGCATATCACAATGTTGGAGGTCATTGTGCGGCTGTGTGAGAGCAGTCAGCTCTGTTATGAAGGGGTGCTCTGTGAGTGTGCAGTTGTGTTTATGCCAGAGCATACGCTGCCCATCCTCAAGGATAAAAGTAAAGCTTGTGTGAGTACAGATCGCGGGCTTGTACAAACACAATGTCTCACAGAAAGCAGACGAGGACACAAAGGAGGACAGAGCCTGGTTCACAGCTTACAGTAGGTCATGATCAGCAGATTGAAAGGCATGTGAGTAAGCAGCGATATTTGCATATTAATGAAATCTGCAAAGCCACACAGCAGACACAATAAGGTCAACAGATGTGACAGAGAGCAACCATTCACTTTAAAAGGAATAAAACCAACTCGTGCATTTATATACATTTTTAAGAGGTTTTTAATCTTGTTCCCCCCCCCGAGGGCAGGAAATAACCACTAGAGTTTCTCACGTTCACTACTCTCACACTTTCTCATCTTTAACCAACATGCATCATCCATGACACGTAGACACACATAGAAAAAAGGCCATATGAGCACACCAGCCTGTTATAGAAGACATGGTAGCTTATGAATGATAAACATTATAATTAAAATTCCACAGTCATCTTTTTGTCATCAGTATCATCTGCCGGGCATTGAGCCAGCGTCTCAGTATTGCTTAGAACCCCCACACACTTATTTCTCCTTTTAACAGGCCCACTTTTAACCCTTATTTTGCAAGTCAGGCTGACTCAGTCTCACATTATCACTCACAACAACAGCTGGGGTGGGGTGGGGGAGTCTAGTTGTAGGACAAAAATAATGTCAAGATATGAATTTACTGCAGAAATTTAAGCAGTCCAACATGACTACCGCTCAATGCTGTTAGTTTCAGAAGCAGTACGCACATCTAGCACCTCCGTGAAAGCCATATTAAGTGAAAATGCTCAGGGAGGAAATGCTACACTACCGACCGTTCTCTGAATTTTCCAGGCTGCACAATGATCTCAACCAGCAACCTTTTCTTCCACTCACAACCCTGCTTCACTGACCTTTGAGGCACTACTGACCCTTCATTTCCCTCCTTACACTATTTCCTCTCACTGTTCACCCTTCCCCTTACTACCTTTTCCCTTTTCCAGTCCAATGCTTTTCATCCGCTAACTTCAAACCCAACAATCATGTGGCAGTTTAAGAGGTTAATTCTCTCTGGATATGCTTGTAGTAGCATTGTATAGTGTTAAAAGAGGTTCTTGATAACAGTTGTCTTTAACGGAATCTGTGCCCTAGACTCACCCATGTCCTGAAGGGGCAATGAAGTAAAGGCAGCAGTGGATTCGGCTGTCGGGCATCTGCCTTCTATTCACTCGAGATTCTGAGTTGAGGTAATCCTCGAATTTGCTGTCAATGTGATCGATGACTGGCTGCCAGCTGTGTAATACAAATTACAGCTTCAGTTAAGAAACAAAGACCCAGCAATAACTTAACAGGGAAACATTTCACTAGTGGACTCGAGTGCCAAAGGTGCACATAAACCATTTTATGATTATTACTTGGATAAAAGCTGTTTCAGCAGGAATGTATCACTTTTTAAGATAGGTCAATTAGATTGCTCTTTATAAATAATCACACAGGTATAATCAGGTATAAGTGGACTTTAGGAGTCTGAAATTGCCAAGAACTGTTTTCTTTCCCCCTTTCTTTCCCCTTCTATCTCATTTGTTATTTTCAAAATGACAGGGTCATCAGACCAGCTTTTATCATGTCCTGTCCAAGTTGTATGTGGCAAAATGTAATGAAGTTAAAGGATCATATTTAACAAGTGTGTGTCTATAAAACAACTCTGGAGTCTTTGGTCTGTCATGATAAATGTGCCACTACAATTATCTGATGTTCTACATTATATATAAGTCAAAGAAGTGTGAAGAAGTTTTTGAGGTGTATATTTCACTTCCCCATAGTCAGAAATAGATATTAAGAATAAAAAGTTGATCAAGTGGTTTAAATAGGTGACATTTATTAATGTGATTCTGGCAGATAATGGGATTTTTCACAATAATGAGCCAAAAAGACAAACATACAAAGCACTTGAATCCACTTTTGAAATCTGCGGAACTGCTGCACCCTTCTTCTGAATCAGGAATGTCAGAGAGTAGCTTTGATATTTTAAGGATTACAAATGAAGGTGGTGGTGACCCTTACCAATTACTATTATCGACAGCATCTCCAAACCCTGGGGTGTCAACTATTGTAAGCAGCAGCTGGACACCGCCTTCCTTTATTAAAACTTTCGACTGCTCCACCTGTCAACGAAGAAAGAATGACAGGAATGCTAAGTTTTACTTCTCCCATAAACTGCACCTTTGAAACCAAACCTGTTTAGTAGGTAATGAAAACACAGTATGGAAGGAGTGGTGTAAAATGATCATCACGTTAAGGTAAGTGTATCTAAGATTTCAAAACTCATACAGAAAATATTTGGCAATGGGCAGCATGTAGCAACATGCCTTCACGTATTGTGCTATTGATAACTATTCTGAAAAACCAGAAAGGCTTTGAAGCAAGAGTCACACAGCACTTTAGGCTTTTAGGATCTAGGACGGTGTTTTGTAATCAAGGAAAATTAACATGAAGTCATGTGGTCAGCTGACGGAAAGTCTGACTTGTTCAAACAATTGTGAGAATAATTTCACAAACTGGGAGAAAAATTTAAAAATAACAAAACCTTTTCAACACCCCATGACTCTCCCCAGCTTCCAATATTCAGATACATTTCATGATGACAAACACCATAGTAAAAACCATATTTTTTTTCCTTAATTGCTCAATCTGCATGGCATACATTCAGGCTTTTAAGACTTTTTAGTGTAGTATTTTAATATCCCATTTTGTTTAGAAGAAAAACGTTACATGCATCACCCCCAAAAAGCTGCCTGGTACTAAATAATAGCAGAGTCTGACAGTGATCCTTCAGCTTTACCACGTCTATCACATATAGGACAATGAATGAAAATATCTCAATTTAATCTCGTGTTTATTATCAGTACCTCTCTGGATATAGCGGTCCCAATGATAACTGCAATATTTAAACAATAAAAACTCAAATTATCTGCAGTGGAACATTTTCTTTAATATCTGATTCAGGTCTGCTGCCACAAGGACAGATAAAGAAAAACTTTTATACCACAACACCTGTATTGATTAAAGATAAAGTGATATTATTTCAGCCCAGCACATGCTGTTGCAGGTTTAACTGATTTTAAAAGAGATATTTTTGTCAGTGTGTACCTGCACAGTCTTTTTGATTCTGTGTGATGGTCCAGGATACTCTGCTGAATACAGGTCTGTTAGGAACAGAGAGTTGATCAATGTGGACTTGCCCAGTCCAGACTCACCTGTAAAAAAAACAAACAAACAAAAAAACCCCAAAACAAAACACAGTGAGATTGTGAGACACAGTATCACTCAGAATAAGAGGTTTAAAATCACTTGTAATACAGCTATACAAAGTCTACTGCTGGCATCTTCCACACAAGAAAAGACCATGTGTCTAACTGGGGATGCAAGTAACATTTGCCCAAGACATTGATCCATTTGGGTTACCAGTTAAAAGGCTAAGAAAACAACATGAACAATGGCTCTTGTTATGTGCAGCTGGCTGGCTGTGGAGTCCAGGAGACTTCTCATGCTTGGTTTTCCATTGTGTGTCCAGTGTCCAAGCTCCCAGAGAAAAGGATCATTAGTGGAAACGACCACTGGCACTGCCCGACTTTGCTGATGGCCATAAGTCAATATTTAACGAGCCACCATTTATGCCAGAGCTACAAGCAAAGGGTAATGTGTGGAGCTCGTACTGTGTCATCGGTTTGTTGTACATTTTATCACCATATGCAACAATGAGCGAGAAACTGCGATCTGAATGCCTGACAAGCCTGTGAAATGAGCTGCTGAACAGGTTGTTGGGTCATGTGATTTTATGAGGCATGCAGAGATCTGCCAGCCAGCCAGCCACCGGTGGTGATGCCATCTCAATTTCTCCTTGTGCTTCCCTTTATCTTTTATCCTTGACTCCTATCACACCGCGCTGGTGACGCATTGCGTTGTATGTGAACAGCACTGCAGGGACATGTGGGCTCGCAGCTAGTTGGAGCCAAGAAAAGCTGAGTGTGAGTGTGTCCGTGAAAGCGGGTGATACCATAAAAACAATAGCCACCATTTAAGAGACACAGAAAGCCCAGAGGACCTCCTCTTCTTTCCTTGTTGCAAAGCCATTTGTTTAATCTTTTCAGCAATTATCCCCAAAATGAAGATATTTGTTACAAACAGAGCGAAGCATTCACAGCCCCCAGAGGCCCACTTGGTCACTATCCAACAGCAACAGAAGTGAGGGGGGAGCAAAAGTGATCTTCTGCTTCAACTATCTAATAACAACATTTAAGAGACAGCTCACTAACAGTTTTGAACATTTATTAGCAGCAATAATTAAAGCCTGTAAAGAAAACTGTGCATTGTTAATGCAACGAGAGACGTCACTCTCGTTGCATTAACAACGCACAGTTTTCTTTACTGGCTTTACTTAGATGCATGCTGGGTATGAATTCTCTTGGTCCCACCACAGGAAATGGCTTTGACCCTAGGATACACTGTCCCTCCAAATACGGCCTCATCAGCCAAGGAGGATCTTGGCACAGCGTCAACCACCACATCCGAGCGCTGTAAAAGAATGTCTGCATTTCTGATTCGCTGAGTGCACTTTTAGATAACTCCAACCCAAATGCTTCTTTGCTGAGAGACAGTGTCAAAGATCTGACATCGAGATGAATTCGAACAGGAATGCAATCTGCGCCCCTCCTCTTTGACTCAGCAATTAACACTACAAAGCTGGGGGTCTGCCCCTTGTGTATAAATATGGCTGTGTATACACACACAAACCCGTCTCTCTCTCTCTCTCTCTCTAAAACAAACCACACAGTGAAGGATGTGAAAATGCCAACCGCAAAGAATACAATGAAATGATTCAAACAAAACAGGGGAAAACTTGAGTGGCGAGCAGCGTGTGTTCTTACCCACGACCATCAGGGTGAACTCAAAGCCCCTCTTCACCGACTTCCTATAGACTTGATTCGGGAGGCTTGCAAAGCCAACATATCCTTCTAGGTTCTTCTGTTGCTGTAAGAAAGTTAAAAAAAATTAAACCACAAAAATCTAATTTTCTAAAGTGTAAAACAAAAAGTTGTGAACAAACTATGTTGCCTGAATTGAAACAGACTCTCCACTGTGTTGGATTAAGAAGAAAAAGTATATTCTCACATCTTTATTATGCAACTGATTAAGTTTACACTGAAAGTATTCAGAAGCCACAATATTCAAGATGTGTTATAAATTTAAACCATAAAGCCCAGAATGGAGCTGTACACATACACATCAATGTTGGGCCCTTTATCAGCCGTGATTTCATGCGTGATATGAATATTTCAAATACCTACATACTGGTGAATAGACTAAACATCCACAAGGGCTTTCAAAGTCGTTTAAATGTATTACACTGTTGGCCACTTGCTAATGAGTGTGTTTAGTGTATCAGCTGTGTACCCTTATCGCTCATGGCTTGAACCATAATACTCATATACCTTAATATAAAACAACAATACATACTGTAAAATTAACTCTAATCAACAGGGCATGACACAGACTCTAAAACAAAAAACTCTCTCTAAAGCTATAAAAATTGCCATGAATGGCATGCTGGGTAATGTTAGCAAGCCAGGTAGCATTTGGGAGGGGCTCCATTGCTGAGTTTAAGAACAATACAGACAGATGGAGGATAAAGAAAGGGGAGCAGAGCTGCCCGGAGACAGGGGCCGTGTCTGCTGTTGGGAAGGTTTAAAGTTTTAAACGAAAGAAGGAGACCTGTTTTGCTTCCTTTCTGGTCATGCTGATTCTGTGCTGAAATTTCACACAGTGACAGAAGACCAGGCAACGCAAAGACAATGTGCTATTCAAGGCTAACTGGTGTTTCTACCTGGAGGCAAAATTATTTGGGCAACAAAATTTGGAAGACTATGTTCAAAAAGAGTTTAATTCAAAGTAGCTTTTGAGGCAGAATTTGTTTAACGGCAACAAAAAGGTGCCATTACATCTAAGTTAAAGGTATAACAGGCAGAATGACTCTAGAGCCTTGTGCGAAATATTTCCTTTAAAATCAAAACTTAAGAGTAGGCTTTTTAAAATGTTTTTAATTGGATATACGTCTGACAAAAAATGTCATTTTAAATCTATATAAAGATCCAGTTACACTAAAATATTTAAAATAGTACCACAACACACCCTGAAAATACCACAAAAATTTTCTTTATAATGTCCAGCGTAAGTTAATACCACCATAGTTTATTTTTTGTCAATGTTCTGTCTTGTTCAGTCACTTGTCTTTGGTTTTCCACAGTAAAAAGGAAAAACAATATCAAGCATCACACATTCTGGTTTGTATTCTGAGAAGCTTATCTGCAAAAGACTGATGAAAAAAATACTGCAGTCCAGTTACATTTCAGGCATGAAACATATTTTTTATACTTACAGCTGTTTGGCATTGATGGACGTAATGAAATCCCAGCGTGTGCAGGAAGAGCCAACATTTCCAGGGACACAAAGAAACACAGGGGAGTGCACAGGAAGACAAACAAAAAAATAATTTAGAAATCTCAGGCAACCTGACAAACCAACTATCCTGTCTCCAGAATCAGCTTCTTTAGTTGTGAGGCCTGAAGGCAAAATAATTCACGATCTAAGCAATACAAGCCCGTTTTTGCTCCTGTAATATCAGTAGCACCATAAAGCAAGCTTCACCAACTGCTGCAGATTTTTCTTTTTGCCTGTGGCTATAAGAGTATTTCTGCTTCTTACACCAAAGCATCTCCTGCCCACCAACAGCAGCCCACGTGTCTTTTGTGTGATACCAAGACATAATGTGCTGATTTGCCTACCAGAAATGCAATTTAATTTCAGCCGTATCATACTGCCTTAGTTTTGGAAATACTGTAAATTAGGTTTTGCAGACAGGCATTACCAAACAGGTAATTCTTTTAAGTATGAAAATATGAGAACCGACATTTTAAAACTACAACCGTGTGTTTCCTTTCCGGTATTTCGTGATAGGGCTGCTAAAGGAAGTGGTGGCAGGTGAAAGCTAAAGTTTGCTTGTGCAGATTTTAGAAAGCTCTGCTCCGTAGAACACCAAATCTGGTGTTTCAGTTTGACACAGCGACACGGGGGTGGGGGAGCAAGTACAGCATTCTGACTTAGAGGCCACGGTCTGAAGCTAATGAACTTAAAAGTCAAAACATGAACTCTGAGGTACTAGATCCACTTTAATCCAGATTAGATGGCAGCATTGCCTTCCTCCCCCTCCTAACTTGCCACATCCCCCAGAGTTGGCTTTGACTGCCTAACCCAGATACTCCAATCATGGGAGTTTGATCAAATTATTGATCACGCACTAATGCAGCACCCATTCCTGGCTAAAAAGAGCTTTAAAAATTATGGCTTTGCGACTGCGACAACGACACACACTCTCTTCTACATAGTGCTACTTAATTCTTTCACACGTTTAGAAAAAATGCTAAACCGAAAACCACAACAGCTCAACGCTTCTTGAGGTTGAAAGCATGCAACTTAGCATTAACGTGAGCTGTTCAAATCCGAAATACGACACCAATTTAGCTCATTAGACAAAGTACTAATATTTGTAGACAGGCTTTGTAAAAACAGTGACCGGTGGTTAAGGTGTTAGCACATAAAACACATAGAAACGTTTAATGGGAGACTTTGTCGAAGAGCTTAAGACAGGAAATGACACTCCCGTTAGGTTATGCAGCCTGCTCGCGAACCGAGGCTAACAACTAGCTAGCTACAATCCCACTGGAGGCGGGCGACTGGGCGTTGGTTGCTCAGACAACTACACAAGCTAAACCAAGCGAAAGCCAAAATGTTAAATAGTGAATTCCGTTAACTGAAATCATCACGGTTACAGTTTAAAACAATGTTTTCTGAAAAATTTGTGACATTAGCTGCCTGTAGCGTTCTCACCCATAACGTTGACGCTCCCTGCCGTCTCAAACACCGATCATTCACAAGCCGACATTCCCCTCACTGCTTTTGCTTGAGTTACGCACAAAGAGGCACGCAGCGCCTCCCACACTCCACGAAACTATGCCAAAAATGAGACGTAAACGTGTACGTGAATCACAAAGGGGAGGACCACTGCAGTCTCGCGATGACAATTCGTTTTCTTTGAGTGCTGGTGTGATCTCGCGAGAATAAACCACAGCCGAAACAAAACTCATTCTTTCTTTGTTTCTTTAGTCACAATCTTCTTTTCGAGCACGTAAAATCAGTTTCCCATCCTTCTCAGTTTAGTTACACGTGGTCATAGGTTTTACTCGAGAAATGGAAAAGATACATTACAATTAGTGGCTATGGAGATCCTCCCCCATGAATTTTTTGCGCACTTCATTTCCTGCATTTTCGTGTGTTTTTTATGCGGCAGTTAAATATTTTCTGCCCCGTTTTATGGCGGAAAAGTTCTTGATTCTGTCAAGGAAACATATACTGGGGAAACTCATTTTGTGTTGGTCTCCATATATTATTCTCACCTTTAAAAAACTAGCATCACTGCTAGACATATATAAAATACTTTTACTTTTTTGTCTTTCTGAGATCAGCAGTAACTTGCTGTGCTTAACTGTGCATGTGTTGATATTTCTAGCCTATTTTAATTTATCAACCACTCAATTTTTTTTTTAATTTGATAGGGACACAGTAGCCTATAGTCACAATACAAAGTATGGGGCTGATGTGCTGCACAGAGAGTTAACAGGATGATTGAAAACAAGGATAAACAAACATCTTTAGATTACCTTGCAAACTTTGCAACAACACATCTAAAATCAAAAGGCAGTGGTTCAGCTTAATTTGTTTATACTACTGGCATCTTCCACCATCCCCCTTTTGCAGCCAGAGGCTAGACTGTGCATCTGCTGAGTAAGATCACAATGAACAACGTTTACCACAAAAATATTCAGCAACTGTATTTACTCATAATTCCTATTTGTTGAGTGAACTAGTGAGTGAAGGAGGACTTGCCACTGTCACAGACATAATACACCAATATGGTGCAAATGCATTTGAATACTGGTCTTTGGGGCTTGTGGAAATTATAAGAGAAACACAGCACTGAAAGAATCTTGAACTGGAATGTATTCTCTCTTCTGCAGCAGCAAAGATGGTGATATAAGTACAAATTTTACGTTTTTTAAGGCCTTATTTAGTTCAAAGTCTGCAAACTTTTCAAGAGCTCTTTATCAGATTTAACTGGTGATTCTATTTAAGTAATTAGCATGTACCAGTGAACACTGAAATTATAGTTCATTTAGATAATGCTTCACAACTGCCCGAATAAGTCATTTGAGGCATTCAAAGTGACTCCAGAGTTACTAGACTTGCTGTAGACAGACTTAGGTGTCCTCACTCCAGTGTTGAGATGTGTTGTTGGACGGAGTTTTACTGAAGCTCAAAGATGACTTTCAGACAGAACCACAGCCTAAATAACAGCTAACAGTTTTATCATGTATTGAAATAATGGAGGAACACAAAAAGACCATAAAAAGCTCCCATTTATACTTACAGAAGTGGGGAAAACCACATTCAAATAAAATTGCATATTTGATTTTTATACCACAGTAATGACAGTGTCTCACAATGTCACCCTTGTAAATTGTGAAATCTTAAAAGGTCTTAGCAGTGCAACAATTAAGTCAGTATGGTTTTACTGTGTGGAATTGTAGGACCAGCAATGAAAAATTCCCAGATTTGTGTCTCCACAAGAGGAGCCTGGTGGGTAAAAGCTCTACCTCCATTTGTACTTCTGGAAACTAGAGGAACCATAAATAGGCCTGCAATCTGAGAACGTTGCCACAAGGACAAATACAGGAAATCATTCATACCTTATGCAATAACTCTTAGCAATGCAACACATCTGTCTAGCAGTTAATCATCTCTTCTCTCATGTTAATATTTTGCTTCAAACCTGTACTGTCACAACTTTGACCACTGTGTGTGTCGAGGTTTGCTGTTGAGTTTGAGATATTTCACTTTGTTATGGCTGTCACAGGGTACACTCTGGACAGGTTTCCAGGGTGTCACAGGGTTTACACAGAAAAACAGAGAACCATTCATGCTCACATTCACACCTAAGACCAGTTTAGAGTCACCAGTATTTTAAACTCCATGTATGTTTTTATATTATTGGAGGAGTACCTGGAGAGAAACATGCAAAGTCCACTTTTTATTTAAAAGTAACTCTTTCAAACAGTAATGTTTGAAAGATTTACATTAAATTTTTGTCATACTGCATTTTTATATTGACCTGTATAATTATTACCATTATTCATTTTTTTAAATTATAGGCTGTTTAACTTAATGTTTAGCTTATATGACAGAATTCCTATTGCTAGGAAACATAAGGAAATTCTGGGTCTTATAATATGTATTAATTTATTCGTTTGTTCTGGACTGTGTTGAGAAGTAATGAGAAATATTTTAAGTTATTTAAATTTCCTTTAAAATATAAATTATTTATATATATATACGCGTGCCAAGTATTCCGACAGCGTAGCACAAAATACGGCGAGTGAACTGGATGCGCGTCGGTTGTAACCATAGCAACATAGACTAATACTATTTGCTCGTATAGTTGCTGTTGCTCGAATAAAACTAACTCAGGATATTTAATGAGGCCAAATTTCTATAGGCCAAATCAGCTTTCTGCTGCTGGGG
This sequence comes from Simochromis diagramma, assembly GCF_900408965.1. Classification (NCBI taxonomy): domain Eukaryota; kingdom Metazoa; phylum Chordata; class Actinopteri; order Cichliformes; family Cichlidae; genus Simochromis; species Simochromis diagramma. Next base: position 14,935,800 of record NW_024386860.1, read on the forward strand.
GAAAGGTAAGCGACTATAAACGCGACTTTTTTTGTTCGCCTTCTATCAGCGGACCTGTCGTTTTTGGCCAGTGTGAGGTAGCACTGTCGCCACTGAGTTTCTTATGTCTGACTAAATGTGAATATGTGCCAAAATGCTTCGCAGGTTCCTAATGAAAGCAGCGGGGAACGCTGAAAATGTCTGTTAAAAAATTGAAACAAGAAGAAAAACTGACCCCGAAATCCATAGGAACACACAGCAAGTATGCTTGGTTATCTTCTCCTTACAGTTATTTAATTGTTCTTGACCCAGTTCAGAATTCATCTCCGTGATATGAAAACCACAAATCACCTGATAAGCATGTTTTATAGGGCATTTCGTGATCTAAGGAGGCTCCAGTCCCTGCTTGCCAAAAACAGTCCCAGACAAGAGGTGGACAGCAACAACAACAAATGACACCACACCAAGGCTGAATGTCTAGACATTTTAATAACAGACCCCACAAACCAGCTCACATTGTTACCTATCTGTGTGTATTATTGTGGTGTGAGACTCCTTGTGTTTGCAGGTGGCAGTGTTGAGTCACAGTAAAGGATGCAGCAGTGGAACCAGCAGATCCATCCCTCCTCAAAAAAACACAAGTAGACACAGGCCTGAGAGTGACATCAGCAATGAGGCCTCAGAACTGGACAAATTCAGGTTACATTTCCTAAGGACTGCCTAATCTCTGAAATAATATTAACTAAAATCTCAAAGCACACAGTTATGAGTCCAAGTCTTTTCTAATACTAATACAAGTAAGATGCATAAAATTAATACATTAGAGGCCCAGTTGACCTTTATTATGTTGACTCTGAAAATGAAAGAATCGTAGGTTGACTTTGTCTAAGATTCAGTAACATGTGCTACTAATCTCAGCTGTGGATATACTGGTAGAGCTGTTTTTCTGTAAGACAGTGATCTGCACTGCTCAAAAAATGATCAAAGTATAGCATTTAGTCAGCTAAACTTCTGGGATATTGATCTGATCTGATATGGTCAGTTAAAATGGCAGAGGGAGTTGTTAATCAGTTTCAGCTGCTTTGGTACTGCTTTGTTGATGAAATTAACAACCGGTGTCCTAGAGGAGTAACAATGAGACAATCCCAAAATAGGAATGGTTTCACAGGTGGATCCCGCTGACATTTTTTCCCTCCTCATCTTTTCTTGCTGTTTTTTTCACTCGTTTGCATTTGGCTAGTGTCACTACTGGTAGCATAAGGTGATACCTGGACCCTACAGAGGCTGCACAGGTGTTCCAACTCCTTCAGGATTATTGATCAGAGATCCCCGCTACATGCCATTGTCAGAAGGTGTGCTTTGTCCACCAGTACAATCTCATGTGCATGGAGATTCCAGGGAGATAGGCAGTTACTTTCGAAGAGCTGGACAGGGCCAGAGAAGGTCACTTATCCTTAGCCCATCAGCAGGACTGCTGTCTGCTCATTTGTGCAAGGAGAAACAAGATGAACACTGCCAGAGCTATAAAATGACTTTCAGCAGGCAACTGATGTGAAAGTCTCTGACCAAAGAATCAGAAACAGATTTAATGTGGGTGGCCTGACGGCCCAATGTCCTTTAGTGGACCCTGTGTTCACTCCCAGCACTGTGGAGCCCAACTAGTATTTGCCATAGAATACCAGAATTGGCAGGTGCATGACTGGTGTACTACAGATCACAGCAGGTTCACCCTGAGCACATTTGACGAACAGGAAAAGGTTGTGGAGCAAATTATTTTGCCTGTAACATCATTCAGCATGACCTGTTTGGTGGTGCGTCAGTGATCGTCCAGGGAGGCATATCTATGTAATATTAATGGGTTGCATTTATATAGCGCTTTTTCGAGACCCTCAAAGCGCTTTACAATTCCACTATTCATTCACATACTGGTGGAGGCAAGCTACAGTTGTAGCCACAGCTGCCCTGGGGCAGACTGACAGAAGCGAGGCTGCCATATCACACCATCAGCCCCTCTGGCCAACACCAGTAGGCAGTATGTGAAGTGCCTTGCCCAATGACACAACAACAGAGACTGTCCAAGCTGGGGCTTGAACCAGCAACCTTCTGACTACAAGACAAACTGCCAATTCTTGACACGGGACACACAGCCCTCTACAAGCTAGGCAACATCACTCTGACTACCATTAGGTATTAGGATGAAACCCTTGGACTCATTTTCAGACCCTTCACTGGTGCAGTGGGTAATGGCAGATAAAGGAATTGATACCATTGACACTTGGCTGATCTAAATCCAAAGGAACATCTTTGGGATATTATGTTCATCCAACACCACCAGGTTGTTCCTCAGACTGTCCAAGAGCTCGGTGACAGCCTGGTATAGATGTAGGAGGAGATCCTCAAGGACACAATTCATCATCTCATTAGAAGCAAGCTCCAATGTTCTTGTTCATGCATACAGACATGTGGGTGCTACTAAGCACCATTTTAAGTCCTACAATGAAATTTTGTCAAAATAGACTAATTGGCCCTATTATTTTTTTCCACTTTAATTTTCAGAGTATCTTTGAATTCAGCCCTCTGGAGGTTAATAATTTTAATTCCCATTAAAAACGATTGCATCCTTTCATTCCAAACACAGGACCCAGTCCCTACCTGTATAGATATCCAGCATAATATGTTTTCCATTGATATCTGGTATGTTTTCAAATGTAAGGGTGGCTTGCTAAATTAAGAAAAGTAATATCCACATTCAGATCTTTTCAAAGAGGAAATGTTTCTGGACAGCTTTAAGTCCTCTCTATACTTCAGGGAAAACAAAAACTGTATTGAGGTTAAATTCTAATCCTAAATGTGACTAAAATGCTTTCAAACTTTTCTGATGTTGGTGTTTGTACATTAATTATACAGTGAAATATTTCTTTAAGGGATTAAATGCAATATGTAGTTCTTTAAAGTTAATTGTACATAATTTTCCTGTCATTTACCAGCATAACATACAGAGACCAAAGATGCTTCAGCAGCCACCCGTTGCATGAACTGTTCTCTGACATCCTTGTGTCTTTGATCAAGAACCGACTGTGCAGGTGAAATATGTTTGAAGTACTTAAACATTTCTTCTGCTGTAATAGATACGGATAACTTCTGTGATAATATTTACTCTTTCAACAGTGAATGGATTGAGCATGCACCTCCTGAGTCAGTCCTTAGAGTTCTCATCTGCCTGCGATTATTGATCAGAGATCCCCACTATCAGGTCCAAGTTTAAAAAACAAAACAAACTTTAATTTTTTATGCTTTTAATTTAATGAAAAAACATTTCTGCAAAATAAAAACAACAAATGCTGATTTTATTTTATTTGATTTAGAAAATCCTCCATGAGCTCCAAGGCATCAGTTTACTTGCCAGGGTAAATGCCTAATGTAAAAAAAGAAGAAAAAAAAACAATGTTTCTTTTGCCCACAGTGATATGATGCCACCCTGAACCCTTCTCTCCTTTGTCTCTCAGTATATGGAGTCTGTCACTGCTCTGTATATGTCGTGTGGGGAGCAGGCGTTTGCCACGCAGAAGCTGGTCACAATGACCTGTGAGTAATCTGAAGGCAGACTCACAGAGAAACACTGATAATATAAGTTTTATTGTCCTTATCAATGGCGGATTAACTGACTGTATTCCAGACATCTTTCAGAAATTATCTGCCACTCAGGATCAAAGAGTCTGGGTCATCGAGAGTGGCGCTCACAGGGTAAGTGATAAGTTGTGACGAGGTTATCTGTGACTGTGTGCTGTTTGTTGTCACTGTTTTGGCATGTCTGGGTTAAACCAGAGAGAGTCAGCATAAGACATTCAAAGAATTCTGGATGGAAATCTGCAGGCAATGGTAACAAAAGTATAAAATCTTTTTAAAATGTTATTTAGAGGGAAATCAATTCATTTTTTACGCATTTAAACAAAATAGACTAGCATTTTTTATGAACAGTCTTTATACCCCAGAGATCATTGTAATTACAGTTAATTTGGATAATGGTTTGAAAGTGATGTTAAAGTGAGTGCCTTGAGGCATTTCAAGCTAATAGGTGCTTCTAGATGAGTTTAACTCTGTAACATAACAGGAAATGATTTGTGTTTAAACCATGGAAAAATACGCTAACAGTGATATATATATATATATATATATATATATATATATATATATATATATATATATATATGTTAGTTATTTTACTATTAATTTTACTGTTACTACTTCCTTTTTGCTTTACATTTGATAACATTATTTAAAAAACATTGTCCATCATAACATTCATCTGTTCATAAGACCTTGGCTTAGAGTAATGTTCTCATGGTTAATAGTAGAATTTCCCCATCATGTTTGTTTTGTAAAGCAAACTTTTAGAAAACTCAAAGAAGCTTTTTCTGTTCAGATATAATTCATTCTTCAGTCTTTCAGAGAACACCTTCACATCACAGTTTTGGTTTAAAACTGCTTATCCCATCAAGAACTATACTGAGGCAAAAATTCTGCTTCCTTTAATATTTCCTTTTTCCTACTTAAACTTTGCATTCCAGGGCTTTGTCCTGGCCATTATTCAAATACCTAAAGAGTAAGGTTTTGTGTTTCCCTCCATCCAGTGTTTTTCTGCCCTTTATCTGAATCTGGGTCATGGGGTGCAGTAGTCTCTTCTGACACCTTGTCCAGCTCTTCTGAGTGCACACCAATGCATTCCCTAGCCCGCCAAGCATCACGATCTCTCCAGTATATCCTGGGTGTCCTCCCAGTTAGACTTGCAGAAAAGACCTGACCTAAGAGGTGTCCAGTAGGCAACCTGGTCAGATACATGAACCACCTCAACTGGTTCTTTTCAATGTGGAGGAGTAGAGGCTGCATTCTGAGTCCCCCCTGAATGGCTGAGCTCTTAAATATATCTCTTGAGTCCAGACATCCTTCACCGGAAGCTAATTCCTATTGCTTGTATCTGCGATCCAATTTTTTTAGTCACTACCCACAGATCAAGGATGTAGGTGAGGGAAGAAGCATAGATTGACCAGTGTGGTTTTTCTTAATTTTTTTTGCCCAATGCTTTGTCATTTGGGAAAGTACTAATGAGGATTGATGACACTTTCGCCATCTCTTCATTTCTATTTCCTTTTGTAAATGAATACCAACTCTGACTGTGGTAGACTATGGCAAAACTCCTCTCGACAACTGATAGCAGTGTGCTACTGGGAGCCCTGCTAGCACTCACCACTTTGGCTGAGAGGTAAGTAAATGTTGCACCGAAGACTATACATACAAGGACGGACGATTTCATCTGTTACAAGATTTTCTTCTCTGTAGCATAGAATTTAAAGAGGAGATTGGGAAGCTACTGATAGTGGAGAGCCTCCTTGTAATACTTCAGGAATACGACCTCCTGTCAAAGAGGTAAGAAAGCACTACTAAGTTGTTATTCTAATTTATGGAAAAGGTTTTTTCACCCATTAGTGCTGATATACAGTCATAAAATCTGGATGGAAACATAGACAGACACATAAAATAGAGCTGTAAAGAATAATAAAGTGTATATTATCTCCGCAAGTATCAAGTTATATTCACTTAACATAAATAATATTGGGGTTAAACTTCGTCCAGAATGAGTGCGGAGCTGTTGAGGCTGCTCTGCCCGGTTCAGCTCGTGAGGGCTCAGGTGAGGGAGCTGGACGGTCTGCCAGTACTGCTGAGCCTGTTGCATGGCAAGCACCTGAAACTGCTATGGAGTGTCACCTGGGTGCTGGTCCAGCTCTGCGAGGACCCCGACATCAGGGTGGAGATCAGAAGCTGGGGTGGCGTGCAGCAGCTCCTCCGGCTGCTCCACAGGTTCGTGAAAATGAGCGAGTACAATGTATTTAAAGTTTAGATTACAACAGTTAGCTCTCAGTTTGAACATTTATAGTCTGTAAGTTGTTTTCACTAGTTTTCAGTGTGATCCTTGTCTTTGAAGGGACAGATTAGCAAATATTGCTGATGAATCTGTCTGGAGTTTATTACCTCATATATTTTTCTATCCTTTTTTTTATCCTTTCACATCTTTGCTGGTTAGAAAAAAAATGCTTTCCGTTTGTCTGCAACATAATCTCATCCAATATTTCATAGCTAATGATGGAGGTTGTAACTTTAGCTGACTGAACAGCATTAAACAGCTTTGTTCTCAGGCTTAAAACAGTCACAGTGCCAAAAAATAAGGCACAAAATCATTCACACAGTGACAGGCAGTACATCACCGACCGCTCGTCCATTGAGGCGCTCTCCAGTGCCAACGCAGCCGGTCGCATCCAGAGAGAGCACATGAGGGAGGAGCTCAGCCCTCAGGAGGTGGTGGACAACACGATCGCGCTCCAGTCAGGTCAGGGTATACGCTGCATATCACACAATTTATTTCTGGGTACTGTGTTGCTCAGTGGCATGGTGGAGCGGTGGTTAGTACCACAGCATCACAGTAAGAAAGTCCTGGGTTTGAATCCACCAAAGTACCCACCAGCTTTTCTGTGTGAGAATATTATATATTTATTTATTTTTAATGATATTAATTTATAAACTTATAAAGTACTCATTAGTGGAAACTGGAGAAAAACAGGTTTTATAAGTGAAAGACTTCTATTATAAAATCAGTCACATGGAGAACAAAGCCTGTGGGAAAGTTCAACCCAAGAACACGCTTGGGGTAAAAACACAGGTTATCTACTAATAATACATCTTAAAATCTGGAAGAAACGGTGGAAATATGAAACTTTTACTGCTTGGGAACATATTTGTACCTTTGTGATGGTTAGGAATTTACATATAGTTACGATACGTTCCAATGATCCCTGTCCCTAGGTCTGCGTAGGGACAGAAGCGGACATTTATTCCACCTCTGTCTCAGAGAGTTTATGATAAAGCATTTTTTTGTCCCTGCTGCACAAAAAGAAAATGCTACCCCAGTCTTATCAGTAACTGAGGATGTAAACAGTTTTTTCCTGACATGAGACAATGACGACTGCAGAGAGTTGACTAACCCTGTCTGTAATTGCACAGGAAGTGGTTGTAAATTTCCTGTTTTCAAACGTCTGATGACTCTAACATAAAGCAGAACTCGTTCTTGCTCACTCCAAACATGCATGCCCCGAGAAGTATCAATAGGGAAAGCTTAAGATTTACATTTCAAACACAGTGTTTCCTTCTGGCCTTTTGGTTTTTTAGAGAGTCATATAAATATTTACAGCTGTAATCCAGACTATTTAGGACTCTGTGATTGTGTATATGAGTTCTTAAATTAAATTCTATCCCTTTAATCCCCCTTTCAGCCTGCTGTACAGCTCTGACTGAGATGAGTCTAGATGACACATCTGCTCACCACATTGTTCAGGTAAAGAAGGGTTCTTAGTGGAAGAGCACGTATTAATCAAATGAGAGTGCTTTTGCTCTTGATCCTATTAACAGGGAGAAATATGTAAAAGCATGAGCTATAATAAATAAAAATAAAAACACATGTATATGTTTTTGCGTTAGTTACATTTGACCTTCTTTTCTTAGGAAAATGGCATCTATATAATTGCAAAGTTGATTATACCATGTGACTCTGGACAAACAATCACTTCTTTACAGGTATATGCTATTATATGTAACAAATTGCATAATAATCTAAATGTTCTAATTATAGGAAATAACATATCTGTTTGTGTACTGGCAGTGCTATGCATTCCGGGCGCTCCGATTTCTCTTTAGTGTGGAAAGAAATAGACATCTGTTTAAGAGGTGATGAAACGGCATTAAAAAGTTTTAAAATATAACAGAAACTGTCTAACATTAAGTTCATGAAGTGGATGAATTGTTTTAAAATGAGCTACTGTTGGAACACTGCCAGGGAAAGAAGTCTCATTATTGCTTTCCACTGCCGTTTTGTGATCTTTTATCCATTACAGACTCTTTCCCACAGACCTCTTTGAGCTGTTTATTGATGTTGGACATTATGTGCGGGACCTCGCTGCCTATGAGGGCCTGCAAACCAAAGTTTCACTCTACACTGTAAGAAATAGCTTCTAAATGAGTTTATTTGTTTATTCAGCTGTTTTGGAGTTGGGGGAAAAAAGGAAAAACATTGACTGCCGTGGGGTAAAATAAATGAGGTAAACTGACAAACAAACAAAGTTTTTGTGTTTTCAATGCAGAAAGAGGAACTGGACAATCTGAGAGAAGGCATTGAGACAGTGGACCAGAACCGACCTCCTCTCAGAGTGATCAGTGGCTACTCTGTGTTGGACCATCTGGGCACCGGGGCCTTTGGAAGTGTCTTTAAGGTAAACATCAGTAACAGGGAAACATAATCAAGAGTGACCAAATTTGGAGTTGGTTGTGATGTTTTGCATCTTTTCTTTTTAAATTTACTTCAAATTTATTGGTTTGATGACAGGTCCAAAAACAGAGCGGCCAGAACATCCTAGCGTTGAAGGAGGTGAATCTACACAACCCTGCATTTGGCAAAGACAAGAAGTCCAGAGACAGTAATGTGGAGAAAATCATCTCAGAGCTCACAATCATCAAAGAACAGGCACTTGGCTCAATACAAATCACAAGTGAACTGTATTTGGACAGTATGATTACATGTTGGAAGTTAATGTGTTGCTTATTTATCTCTAGATGACACACCCGAACATTGTTAAATATTACAGGACTTTTCTGGAAGGTGAGCATAATGAACTCTGAAACTGAAAATTACAGGGAGTCTATTTGATTGTCTTGAGGTCCATATTGTTATTCTCAGGCTCTACTAAAGGATATTTTCCTGATTCATAATCCCTGTAATCCCTGTGAGCCAAAAACTCACAGGGATTACTTACTTACTAGGTTCATTATCTGTAACTGTAGTCATGTTTAACATGAACATCCACAGGTATAATGGCAAGAATCTGAAGGAAATTAAGGAAGAGCATATAATAAGTCCCCTTTAAAGAAGAAAAAAACAGCAAAAGGCCAAACACACTTATCATAATGTCCATTTAGGTGACAAGCTGTACATTGTGATGGAACTGATTGAGGGAGTACCACTGGCTGAACATTTTAACTCTCTGAAGGAAAAACAGCAGCAGTTCACCGAAGACAGACTTTGGAATATATTCATACAGGTAACAAATGCTAGTAAGTGCTTTGTAAACTGCTTGTACTGCATGAAGTCTGATTGTCTACCGCCTGACTAATTTGACACTTCCCACAGGGTCCACAGAGTAAAGCGCTATACACAGGCCATTTGCCATTTACCATTACCTTTTTGTGGTTAAGAACAAACTTAATAGAAAACACAATTAAACTGAAACCTAGAAACTGAGAGCTAATGAAAATTAGACTCAGCCATACACAATCAACACAGTCACAAGGGATGAAGTAAAACTCCAGTGAAGACAGAAGAGGACATGGGATTAAACAGGAAGTGAATAATGGACCATTACTGAAAGGGGAAAACATGAATAAAGAAAAAAAAAAATCTCAACATAGATGAACTAACTCCTAGGGAACACAGAAGGATGAAAAGAAACACCCAAGGGGACTAAAATGCAAGAAACAGCAACTAGAGCCTAGGTACAACAAAATATTAGAGTGTAAAATAAAAATAACCCCGCAAAACATAAAAATCATAACTTTAAACACCAAAGCAAAAACCCAAACTCACATATTCGTTCAAAACGCAAAGGAACAGAAACCCTGGCTGCCAAACTGGTTTTTGATTGTTTTTGATAATAGCCAAAATGAATGGCAATAATTTTCACTCGGCAAATGAGACACACATGGATGAGCCACAACTCCTAAAGCACTTCTAGCATTGAAATGAACATAATTTCTCCATGTTCCTTCAGATGTCTCTGGCATTGAGGTACCTGCATAAGGAGAAGAGGATAGTCCATCGCGACCTGTCGCCAAACAACATCATGCTAGGGGAGAAAGATAAAGTCACCATCAGTGAGTGTGCAGTTAGGTTTCCCCACAGAACATCTTGTCATATGAAAAGTTTAACTCTTGTCTTTCCTCTACCTGAAGCTGACTTTGGCCTAGCTAAGCAGAAGGAGGAGAACAGCAAGCTCACATCAGTGGTTGGCACCATCCTTTACTCCTGGTGAGGAAGTTAAGTCCAAACGTTCAGCTGTTTTTGTCTTTTATTACAGCCTATTAAAGAAACAGCTGGAAAGTTATTATGTTATTCCTGGCTGTGTACACTTGTTTTGTGTTAATCGAGCTGAGGGAACAGAAATCTGCTCACATAAACAACTGTGGGAACTCTCCTCCAATTAGAGGTTTTAAATACGATGGTTGTCCTTAGAATTAAGCCTCAATTTGGCTTCAGGTAAAAAGTCGAGGCCTAAACTTGAGTTTTAGAGTTTAGAATCCATTGCTGTGTGATTATATTCCTATAATGCTGTCCGATTCACATACACTTTCTTTTTCCTTGTCAAATTGTGGGGTCCTTCTAATCTTCTGTGATCATCGTCAGATTTTGTGGCTTCATTCAGAGATTTATTGCATGAATGGTCCTCATGACTCAAGATTTTCAGTGTGGTGATGTGTTTTTAGCCCAGAGATAGTGAAAAACGAGCCGTATGGAGAGAAAGCTGACATCTGGGCTTTAGGTTGCATCCTCTACCAGATGGCCACTTTACAGCCTCCATTCTACAGCAGTAACATGCTGTCACTGGCCAGCAAGGTAGCATGGAGACACACAAGACTCACATTTTATGCCTAACTTCATATATTTACTTTCTACTGTCAGTCACTGATCACTCTAATTCTCTGCTGGCAGATTGTGGAGGCCGATTATGAGCCAATTGAAGAAGGTACTTTTTCAGAGAGAGTCATCGACATGATCAAATGGTGAGCATAGACTGTATACAGAAGATCAATCAATCAATCTGGCTTCATTGATTCAGTCATTGGCTTCTGGAATCTGTGTTTGAGGATTTTCTTTTTATTTAGATTTTACACAGCATCTCAATTTTTGGCTTTCTGGTTCCTCTATTGTTTCTACTAGATTTTCTTAACTGATGCATGTTTAACTTAAAAGCATTCACTAAGGACGAGGTCTCAGGATTAGCCCTGGTAGGAAGTCCAGCACCACAACAGTTGCAATTTATTTAAATGTATTGGTGTTTACGTGTATTATCCATGTGGAAAAATAAGAAATAAAATAAGAAATAACAGAACAATCAATTATTTAATAAATGTATTCAGCACTTTACTTTGTGATGTGATGTCCTGTCAGGTGTTTAAATCCAGATCCAGATCTGAGACCGGACATTATAGCTGTGAGTTCCAGGATCTCTGACCTCATGATGAAGCTGATGGATGGACTCTACACTTCCCAGAATTCACTGGAAAGAAAAGCAGAGCGAGACAGGAAACGAGCACAGAGGTTTTTCCTAGAAAGAGATAAAATTAGGGTGACCTGCTCTTACTCAAACATGTCACAGGTGAATTCAGTTCTTTGAAATCAGAAAAAGACTCTTCACTTTATAAATGTTAAATACAGATTCATGAACGTCTGTACTGTGCTGTAGTGCTTATAAATAAATATATTATTAGCCTGCAGAGATTTAAAATGGTGCTTCATATTTTACAGGAAACACCCATGATGAAGACTGAATATGCACCTTCATGCTCCTCTACAGCCTGCAGCTCAAACCACAGCAGAGAGCAGAGACTCGCTCAGGGTATCTGGGTATCTTTATACTGCTCAGACTGTGAAAGGTGTGAAGACACAATGCTAACATGTTGTGCGTATGTGCTTAGATGACGGCCCTGATGAAGATATTGAAACAGGCACAGACACTACCACCAACTCTACAGGGAAACACTACGGTTAGTGGTGTCAAAGCTGTGATAATGCACATGATCACATTTTTATTACTTACTTCAAAGAGACTTTTTTTTGTGTTTTTCATACATCCAAATATTCACAGGCATGTTTACTTTACCTGATGATGCCTCACTACTGTTAGTTGTTGTGGTGCCATTTAGGGATTCAAAGCCTTTTTTCATTTATAAACATTTATTTTCTCATTTCTTCTCACTGCTTTAGATTTTTCTGTTGGTTGTTGTGGATTTTGCTCACTAATTATACCCCAAACCCCATTTGTTTTACTATTTATCTTTAATCAAAGGCTCAAAGTCAGCTGCCTGTGCTACCCCTGATCATATTTTAGTCAGGTAAGTTTAACACATTGAACACATTTCCAGCTGTATGATTTATGTAAGCTCTGGGCTTAATGTATGTGGTAGCAGTCTGGAGCTCATCCTTTGAACTTGAAGAACGTGTAAATGTTTGTTGGTAAACACAAGCAAACTGAATCACTTTTGTGATTTGCTGTTTTTCCCAGTGGGGATTTTGCAGCTGCAAAGGTGAAACCAAGACCGGGTAATTTTTTGACTTTATGGCACTGCTTGACCTCTCAGACTACAGAAACCTTTTCAAATGAGCCTACATGGCTTTCTTTAGCACTCATCAGTCAGTTTGTTGGTTTTGCTCTAACCTCAGTGTCAGCAGGAATCTGCGTCTCCCAGAAGAAGCTTCGCCAGATTGATGATCCAATTCAGAGGCTTCTGGTGCAGCTGCACAAAATCATCTTCATCACTCAAGTAAAAGCATAAAGAAATGTTTGCTGAATCTCATGATTCAAAAATTATAAATGCAGTCACAGAAACACTCTATCAGTTGGACTATTTGGTCCAGCTGAGATCAACCCATGAGGAATATTTTGTCAGGAGTGGTTAGATTTGTATTTGTTGGTAATAACCCGCATTTATTTAATTTCCAGCTTCCACCAGCTCCACACCACCACATTAAACGGCGCCTTGTTGAAAGATTTAAAAAGTCTCTCTTCCAATTTGGCAGCGATCCGTACAACCTGAAAGTGGAGCTCAGCAAGGTTTGAACTGTCAACTCATAATTCAGAACTGCACTTGAAGTTAAAATGCAGGGAACTTGGAAAATATGGTCAGACAGAATTTGTATTCAGTGATTGTACTTTATAATTTTCCTTCATAATGTAGGACTGCTCAGCAATCATAATCATGATCATTTTGACATTTCTGTGATCAGAATGTGAATAAGCACAATTCACTATCTTTGGAAACATCAGATATTTATTGGACTAAAGAAAAACTGCAGGCTTCAGATTGAAAGCTAGTTCAAAATAAAGCAAAGCATCGTAAGCAGACCACAGCCTGATGCACAGCCTGAGTTTTTAGGGAAAAGGCAAAACGCAGCCCTATGAGGGAGAGGGGCATGCTGCATTAATAACACATAGCAAAACAATGAGTCATTGTGAAACATAATGTGGCACAATAATGGCTTTGTAACAGATATCTTGTTTTCATAACTGTGAAACTGTTTTCCAGACATGTGACCACAAAACATGTGATGCTAACTTTGCTGTCATTTTGAACATGTGGTGTGATCTTGGTGACAATGTTAGATCAAATGAATAAGGCCCTAGTTTTGCAGGCCTAGAGACCAGTCAATAACCCTCTGGCAACCACATGTCGCTAGGGAAAAATCTGTATTCCCCAACTGGTTGGCAAAAACCTATGTGATTGCTTTGGTCAGTCGCCTATTGCTAATAGTTTGAATGGAAGTGAGAGAGTTGTCTGTATGATGCAAAACAGAAGTTGAGAACATTCACCTTTAAAGGAAATGTTTCACCTTTTGAAACATGTAGGTTGAGGTTCCAAGGCAATCCCTTCCCCATTTCCAATTTGCCATACGCTTAATCCAGTGGTACTGCTACTCGGGTAGTCGTTAGTGAGTATGAAAAACTACAGGCAAATGTGACAAACATGAAAATCTACAGGTAAATGTAGAAATCTGCCAGCAACTCCAGAAATCACTAGCAGGTTTTTGGTGCATCACCTTCCTGAAGGTCATCTTCCAGGAGCTGAGCCTGCACACAAACCAGGGAGAGGGATAATAAGCTTGATTTGAACTCAGTAGAGAGAGAAAAAAAAAAGAAATTATTTTTGCTCCCTTCCTGGTTTCTTTGATTGTGTGTCTGTATGTGTCACACAGTGTGACACATACAGGGAGTGCAGAATTATTAGGCAAATGAGTATTTTGTCCACATCATCCTCTTCATGCATGTTGTCTTACTCCAAGCTGTATAGGCTCGAAAGCCTACTACCAATTAAGCATATTAGGTGATGTGCATCTCTGTAATGAGAAGGGGTGTGGTCTAATGACATCAACACCCTATATCAGGTGTGCATAATTATTAGGCAACGTCCTTTCCTTTGGCAAAATGGGTCAAAAGAAGGACTTGACAGGCTCAGAAAAGTCAAAAATAGTGAGATATCTTGCAGAGGGATGCAGCAGTCTCAAAATTGCAAAGCTTCTGAAGCGTGATCATCGAACAATCAAGCGTTTCATTCAAAATAGTCAACAGGGTGGCGTGTGGAAAAACCAAGGCGCAAAATAACTGCCCATGAACTGAGAAAAGTCAAGCGTGCAGCTGCCAAGATGCCACTTGCCACCAGTTTGGCCATATTTCAGAGCTGCAACATCACTGGAGTGCCCAAAAGCACAAGGTGTGCAATACTCAGAGACATGGCCAAGGTAAGAAAGGCTGAAAGACGACCACCACTGAACAAGACACACAAGCTGAAACGTCAAGACTGGGCCAAGAAATATCTCAAGACTGATTTTTCTAAGGTTTTATGGACTGATGAAATGAGAGTGAGTCTTGATGGGCCAGATGGATGGGCCCGTGGCTGGATTGGTAAAGGGCAGAGAGCTCCAGTCCGACTCAGACGCCAGCAAGGTGGAGGTGGAGTACTGGTTTGGGCTGGTATCATCAAAGATGAGCTTGTGGGGCCTTTTCGGGTTGAGGATGGAGTCAAGCTCAACTCCCAGTCCTACTGCCAGTTTCTGGAAGACACCTTCTTCAAGCAGTGGTACAGGAAGAAGTCTGCATCCTTCAAGAAAAACATGATTTTCATGCAGGACAATGCTCCATCACACGCGTCCAAGTACTCCACAGCGTGGCTGGCAAGAAAGGGTATAAAAGAAGAAAAACTAATGACATGGCCACCTTGTTCACCTGATCTGAACCCCATTGAGAACCTGTGGTCCATCATCAAATGTGAGATTTACAAGGAGGGAAAACAGTACACCTCTCTGAACAGTGTCTGGGAGGCTGTGGTTGCTGCTGCACGCGATGTTGATGGTGAACAGATCAAAACACTGACAGAACCCATGGATGGCAGGCTTTTGAGTGTCCTTGCAAAGAAAGGTGGCTATATTGGTCGCTGATTTGTTTTTGTTTTGTTTTTGAATGTCAGAAATGTATATTTGTGAATGTGGAGATGTTATATTGGTTTCACTGATAAAAATAAATAATTGAAATGGGTATATATTTGTTTTTTGTTAAGTTGCCTAATAATTATGCACAGTAATAGTCACCTGCACACACAGATATCCCCCTAAAATAGCTAAAACTAAAAACAAACTACAAACTACTTCCAAAAACATTCAGCTTTGATATTAATGAGTTTTTTGGGTTCATTGAGAACATGGTTGTTGTTCAATAATAAGATTATTCCTCAAAAGTACAACTTGCCTAATAATTCTGCACTCCCTGTATTACATGATTTAACTCCATCCATCCACTCATCCTTTTCAGGGTTGATGGAGCCTATCCCAGCTGTCATAGGGCAAGAGGCAGGGTACACCCTGGACAGGTCACCAGTCTGTCGCAGGGCTAACACACAGAGACAACCACTTCACACGCACTGAGGGGCACTGAACTCATTACCTTCTTGCTGTGCGGCAACAATGCTAACCACCATGCTGCCTGCTTTAACTCATAAAACAAATTTTAATAGTAGACAAAGACAGCCTGTGTAAATATAACATTTTGTTTTTAAATGATGATTCCATTTATTAAGGGAACAAAAGTTATCCAAACCCACCTGGCCCTGTGTGAAAGTGAAATGGCCCCTACGCCTAATAACTGCTTGTGCCACTATTGGCAACAAAAACTGCAGTCAAGAGTTTGGTATAACTGACTGTGAGTCTTTCACATCGCCGTGAAGGAATCTTCTTGGTAGAATTGTTTTAATTAAAACGCGTTGGAGAGCATTTAAGCATCATAATTCTGATGCTGGTATATTGGTCTTTAAATGAAATGCTGTTCGTTTTACACCAGATTTAACGGGAATCAAACCTTCCAAGAAGTTAGACTTCTTGGTTAAACAAAAATTTCCCCAAAATCATCAATATGATTTTTCAAAAAATGTTAGACAAGCCTTTGAGTTATTTCTAGTCACTGTGGTTTTACTCCTTGGACTCTCCGTGGATGTCATTTTTGTCTAGTCTGTTTTTTATTGTTGAATCATGAACTTCGACCTTCACTGAGGCAAATGTGGCCTGAATCTCTTTAGATGTTGTTCTGGATTCTTCTGTGACTTCCTGAATGAGATATCGATACACCGTTGGTGTAATTTTTGTAGGCTGGCTGGGAAGGTTCACCAGTTTTCTCCATTTGGGGAGAGTAGTTTACACTGTGGTTTACTGGAGTCCCAAAGCCTTGAAGTAGCTTTGTGAGCCTCTTTAGATTAATAAATGTCTATAACTGTGTTTCTCATCTGTTCTTAAGTTTATTTAGATTGTGTATTTTTTGAGATTGTTGTCAGGTTCTATTTAAATAATTCTTGATTCATTTCTTGATTTTATGAATTCATGAATTCAGAGAGGAGGGAAATACTTCTCCAAAGCACTGTAAAAAAAAAAAAAACCGGAAGGATGTAGAAACATGAAGGCAACTCACACAGAACAGGCGAAAGATGTGAGAAAGGAAAATACTCAGAAGCATAAGACAAATATCAAACAAGAAGATTACAACAGATACAACAGAACATGTCTGGGCTACATTTACTGTAACTACTGCAGTAAAAGCTTCTTAAACACAGCTCTGTGAAGGAATGCTTTCATTTTGCAGTTTCACCATCTTGATGTAAAAAAAAAAAAAAAAAATCAAAATCATAACATCACACAAAGCCAGCATTGTTTCACTCTGCAGAGCACCCCGTGCTCCTCGATGGATGCAGTTTATGACTTCATTCCATGTGTGCTAGGCCGCCAGAACACATTTAATATACCCACCATAGAAGCTGCTGTCAGCTATTTTAAAGCCACACCTGAGGTCCTGTAGCTCTGTCCTTTCACTTTCATGATATGATAAACCACAGGGAAGGAGTTTGATAACAGAGTGATGTTTAAGTCTACCATCAAAAACATGTTCCTGCATGAATTTTAATTCAGCTCCTGAACCAATGGCAAAATATTTTCATTATGAGATCAGAGCTCACCTGTCTGTGTCTCTTCTGCTGCCATGATTAATGAAAAATAAAAACATGAGACCAGCAATGGCTAGGTTACCTGATAAACAATGTCTCGTGATAAATCTGCTCTCAGTTCATTCATAGATGATATTAAATAGTAAGCATCTCTCCCTGTAATTACAAGGAAGATTAAAGCATAGCCTGAGTACAGAACATTTTTATTAGCTTGGCACAACTTCTACTGTAAAGCTTCTTTCTTTAATGATCTGATGATGTGAGACATTTTTGGACTGGACATTTTTTAAACTAATTTCAGAGACGTTTAAACATATCTCATAAAAGAGGGCATTAACACCAACCTTAAAAGCTTTGTGAAATCACTGAAATCACCGTGCAAAATAACTCAAGAGTCAGAAACTGAGGAGCTCTCTGCACAATCAAAATGAAATATTTCTTAAAAATCTTTTTTTATTGCATACAGTTGAGTCTACTTTGTTCCAGTACTCAGTTTACAGGAAGTCTTGCTCTGTGCTGGTGTACCTTACAAATGTCTTGTAAGAATCACTTCATAAAATCAGGCAGAACTTAACGGTGTTTGTCTCTCCTCTTCTTGGCTCTCAGCTCGTCCAGGCGTCTCCAGAGCTGATGGCATTTGGTTCAATCAGTTCAGATTGGTGGCCTTGGATCCACCACTTCACGGGAGACATCCATACCGCTGACAGCACAGGTAGTGCCATCAATGCCCAACTTCACCATAAATTTCCAGTAAAAGACAAGCAGAGCATCTTATGCAGAAGTAGAATTGCAAGTTAATTCTGATGTAAAAATAAATAAATAAATAAATACTTTGTCTCTTCTTTGTGTTGACAGTTGATGTGAATCTCAGAGATGGAGTTACATATCACCAGATGCAGGTTGGTGGTGAGAAACTCAGGAATCTTTCTAATAGGAACAATTTTTGCTAGCTAAAAATAAAAGTCATATTTGGCATATAAGTCTATGTAAAACTGCATTGAAAAACAATTAAACTATTGTTTGTATAAATGTCGTGTAGGTCCTCCTGCAGAGGCATAGTGCCAATGTAGGCTGGTTGGTGAACAACAAATTTATTCAGAGAATAAATAGTTTGCTGATGGCATAGTGCCAACTATTATTTCATTAAAATTCAATTTTATGGATCTGTATTACTTTACAACTGCAGGTGTCGACTCTCCCACAGATGGGTCTCATTTTGGAACAGTGTTTTAATTTCAACTTCATCATGATACTGAACTTCTGTCTGCGGCCTCTGACATGGTGTTTTGTTTGAATGTTTTCAGGCAATCATTGAGGAACTGCTGAATGAGAACAGCTACTATGAACCAACAAACAGCAGGTAAACTGGAAATGATGTATTTAACTGAAACATTAGACTCACAAAATCTAGCGCTTGAGCTTTTCTAAAAACTAGTTCAAGACAATTCATTATTATCATGACTTGTCTTGTTCAGCGCCCACAAACCTTTAATGAATTTCATTTCAATAGCAGTAATTGCTTTGTTTCTGTGGCTACAAAATGTAAATGAACTATTATGCTGATTTTCAACTCTTTATTTTTGCATGATTTACAGTTAAAAAACAACAACAACTCTTTGTTTGTCTTATGTTGGGCCTTGTTGCAGTCCCTCAGTTTATCCATTGTCTGAAACTAGCTATTTTAACATTGCCTCCTTTGAACAAGTTTTCTTTTGATTGGTTGCCCCTCTCAAGCAAAAATTTGGAACCGCAGGTGGGTGGGGCTTCTGTATTTATAACTGCAGCTGAATGACTGAGAAGACCATATTAAGATAATACCTCAGCTCAGGTACAGATATCAGTAGGAAAATACAAAAAATACAAATAAATTACAAACAAATATAAAAGAAGTAAGATATTACACTCTATACAACGGTAGCATACACAGTATGTGATTATGGATACTGTGTACGGATATTAGGGATATCCAGTCTATTTTACATCAGAAGTAGAAACGTAGAAAGGAGTAGAAAAAAACTGTTTCAAACTGAGTGTTTAAGGCAATCTGAAGCCTGAGCATTTGGTTCAGAGATTACTTATATATATAATGGGGCCATTATCTGAAACTTTTACTGTATGTTAGTCTCTTTTCCTTTTGTTATTCCAAACTAAGTTTAGTGGGACAGTTGTTTCAAACGAAATAAAGATTTCTCTCATTTTTCTTTTTTTTCTTTTTTTTCTTTTAGGCTCAGAAAGAAAAGAAATGACCAAGAAAAAAAGTAACAGTTATCTTCACTCATCCCTAAAAACTCAAACTTAAAATTTATTTGGAGAAGAATGAGTTCACAATGATACTTCAACACTGCTTGAAATCTAATGAACATTTATCCCAACCCTCATTACAAAACATATTCTCATTGAACATAAAAAGAATATAAAAGTAGTAAATGCATACATTAATTTGTTTGCACATAAACATGATTACGGTGATATTTTACCACAGTGCTCATAGTCATGTTGCCACCTACTCTTTTGATCTCAGGCATTATTGTTGTCTCTTTTTCCCATAAATGTGAAGTGACTGTATGAATTTCCAAAGATATATTAATGTGTATATATATATGAATATATATACATATCTACAGATAGATACGGATGTAATTAAGTTTGAGACTGACAGTTATTCTGTTCTCAGTTCAAAATCAAAATTTAAAACTTGTTTAAAATACTTTTTTTGAAGCACTTTATACTCTCAGGCCCAGACACTGCATGTCACAGCATGTGTTTTTCTAGTGGCTGCAAGCCACAGTGACCTTGTTTGCTTTCTAAGAACTGATAAGATGCAGCACATTGACCTTAATTCAACATATCACAATTTTTGACTGGATTTGAAAGAAAAAAAAAACCAGGTAAAATGTTTTGCACTGTAATAAAATGCACTCAATCAGCATTTTTACTATAAAGAAGATCTAAAATATGACTGACAGCTGAAGAAAAGCTTTCTTTTGCACTTTGACTCACTGTTATCTGTATAAAACTATTTAAATGTTTGTATTAATAAACATTATTTAATTCAGCAAATGTCTGCCTGTAATGTTTTAATATTAATATAAATATTGTGTATTCTTTTGATGTGCTGTGAGGGCTATTCATGTTGAAGGTGAATTTAGTGCATAAAATGTGCAGGTTTGATCTCCAAAAGTTGATTCTGTTCATCTGGATGTTTTCAGTGGGAGAAACGTTTCGTCACTCATCCAAGTGACTTCTTCAGTCTCAGCTGACTGCAGGTTTCCCCAATCTTATAAACAGTACATTGCATAATGACTGAAACCAGCCCACTGAAGGAACAAAGGGCTGGGAGGTCAGTTCCTTAATCTTAATTATGCAAATTCTCATGACCATTGATCAACAACCACTGACCAAAACCCACTGATCAATGGCCATGAGTACCATTCACAGAGAGTTGGGGAATGGCTGCAATCACAGCATTGTAAGATGGCGAAAGATGTACCCTTTGGCCCCCTCCTCGATTCAGAGATGGTCTTTCCCTTTTCACATAAATGGCCTCCTTGACTCCGAGCTCAAACCAGCGTTCCTCCCTGTCCAGGATGTGTACATCCTCATCATTGAAAGAGTGTCCACTGGCCCGTAGGTGTAAATAGACTGCAGAGTCCTGGCCTGACGAGGTAGCTCTTCCGTGTTGTGCCATCCGCTTCGCCAGAGGTTGTTTGGTTTCCCCGATGTATAAATCCTTAACTGGGCTGGTTTCAGTCATTATGCAAATGTACTGTTTACAAGATTGGGGAAACCTGCAGTCAGCTGAGACTGAAGAAATCACTTGGATGAGTGACGAAACGTTTCTCCCACTGAAAATGCTACGTTCAGATGAACAGAATCAACTTTTGGAGATTTACTTATCTGGATGATTGAACATGCATCAAGACGTGCAGGTTTGATATTGATTGACTCAAATGAACAGTGATGGCAGAAGCAGTCAGATGAAGTAAAAGTACAAAAATTCAGAGCTAAATAAAGATCTTCATTGCAAATAAGTAGTTATTGTCAGCAATATATATTTGAACAAAAATAAAAGTATGAAAGAAAACTAGCTAGTATACTAGTATATATTTTTAACTGGTGTGTGTGTGTGTTATCTAAGCTAATCTATTATCATAAAGTAATATAGAGAGTAAAAAATCACAATATATCTCCTTTATGTTTAGTTGACAATTGTAAGTACACAATAGGATTAAATGGGAAATATTAAGAGCTTTCCATCATTGATATTGATGGAGGTTCATTTGGAAAGAATCCATTCTTCAGTAACATAAAGGAATCACTGTCATGCACATTAGGTTTGCTTGCAGCTTAGTCAGGGTTTAACTGTTAATTACACAATTTCAGTTTCATTTAATTTTCCCATACACGTAAATCAGATTTGCTGAAACTTCAGACTAATTAAAGTTTATTCATTACTATAACAACCCACTGAGATGATGATGGTCTTGTTTTTGAGGGGTCAAAAATGCAACAGAAATGAAAAACACAGACCAGTAATGGGAAAGACAAACACAAACAAGAAACATTAAAGAAATTTAAAGGACACACAACTATCAAAACACAAAGAAAGGGAAATAAGTACAGTGGTGATTTTATTCTTATTTGGTCTGTAATTATTTGCTTTTTCCATTTTATCAAAGTGATAAAATATGTTAGACAGCAGCCTCTAACGTAGCTCCTTACTCTAAATTTTGCACCCACTTAGGACACGTCATCAGATAAAATTATTTACTGCTGTATGCAGTTCATCAATTGATCAACAGGGGGCAGTATGAGCCTTTAGAGTAAATATGGTCTGACCTCAAACAACCTCACAGCCCCATGAAATTAAACTTGAACCAGAAAAAGAAATACTTAAATTCTCAGTGGAAACATGACAGAGCAGCATAAAATTTAATTCACAAGACTTTAATAGAACAAAGAAAAGCATATGAAATGTGATCTGTTTAGTGATATAACAAATTAATGCAACATATAAAATGACACAATGCATACAGTCTTACTGCAACGTTTGGGATGTGGACATCAAAATAAGTAAAATCACTTTTAGAAATGTCAAGACATAGAAAAGTTTGGGCACAATTAAAATAGGCACATTTGAGTTCTTACAGTACACGGGATGCTTGCTCAGATGCTTACACAAAGCAGGTTAAGGTCCGTGTATCTTTAATGTAAAATCATCACATTAGTTTCTAATTTGTTACAGTCTCATCATTTGTTGCATTTTGTTAGCATTTGTGTGGATTTATGATCACTCAGATTTCAGATGCTGTGATACTGTCACTGTAATGCCCACGGTCCACTCTGTGTGCAAAGCAAGTTCGTTACGACTTACAGAAACTGGCATTTAGCCATGCTAGCAGCTAAGCGCCTTAAGATAAATGTGAACATCTGAATGCTAACACACTCACAGAAGGCTATCATTATTCACATGCTGATGGAAATGTTGTCAGCTTTGCAGGTATTTTATCATTAAGTGATTATGCTCATTTCCAGTTAAATACTTTTATTATTGGACTCCATTAGAGTAGGTTTGTATGATTCACACATTTATCTTATACTGGCCCCTCAGTTCACTGACCGCCTTAAACAGGACATTTTAGCTCCCTTCCCTCTTTCTTCGGATTGGCTGCCCCTCTCAAGACAAAGTTTCTGTGCTCATGGCTGAAGCTGTGCCAAAAGTATAAAAAAACCATAACCAAAAACCAAACAAAAAAACAGTTGTTTGTAGGAAGCCTGAACTTTTGGCTCAGACCTCAATATTTAAAAATTTTAGCCATCTTTAATATAAGCATCTATCACTGTAAGAGTACAGATATGACAAGAAATAAGGACGAGCACAATAGGTCCTCCTTAAATAGCGGTCAAAAATATTTTTCACCTGATATTGGCACTACAGAGAAAGTTAAGGAGAGTGGTGCCACAGCACAATCATGGCTGAAAATCTAGGAAATGTTTTTGTACAATCTTCATACAGCAACCAACATGTTTTCTCAGTATCAAAATAATAATAACAATAATATCCAGACCCAATAATATGCTTTATGATAATAGTGGGAAAACCTTTTTCCATTTAGAAAGTAAAAAAGAGAATAAAGTTGTATATTATCATTAGCTTACTCTTGTAATAAATCTGTCAAGCTGTAAACGAGTCCAGCAGATTTCCAACAAATTTTACCACAGCAGCTTCACAAAGAGATTCTAACATTGGCAAGCTCATACAAACACTGCTATGTTTATTGTCCTTATGCATTACCTCTAATCCCTCATTTTCTACACCGTGTCAGTTCAGACACATTAGTTTGTTAACTCCGATTATGAACACTTACCCTTATGGAGGAAAAAACATTGCATTTCCCTTTAATTTTGTACAAACTGAGTTTGAGAAATTTGTATATAAAACCTAAAGATTGATTCCTTATATTTGCTATCTTGCTATAACTAATGCTAAATGAGGTAAAATTAATCCATGTGATATTTCATGCAAATATAAATACAGTAAAAACCAGAAACAGTAAAGAGAAGACTGAGAGTGATTCTCAGAGGTTATAAAAATGGAGATTAAAGCATTACTGCATCTTCCTTTGAAGTAGGATTTTTGTTTACAGAAATACTTGTTAATGTGTGATTTAAATCTCTTCTTTAAACATGGAGTCATATCTGCAGATCGAGCTCTGACCTCTGGACAATAACTGAGGTAAGTCACTCTCTGATCTGCAGCTGCACCTTTGAGCGATTTCCCTCGGAGGAAAGAAAAGTTCTTTGAGCAGCTTCAGAGTGGAAAATCAGCAGAGTTCATGTGCTGTGAGGAGACGGCGTGAGTGTGCTGAGTGGTGACCGACTTCTGGTGTTTCTCCAGGTTCTGCAGATCCTCCAGCATCTCCTCGATCAGTGGAGGCATGGAGCCCGGGATCTCCATCTTCAGTGTCACCACTCGCTCAGCTCCTGTAGACATGGTTTAACAATGCACGTGTAAAGCTTTATTGGCAGGGAGACTTCATGTGATATAGATAAACAAAGTCTGTTTTTTACCCATATTTACTGACACCAGCTTTCACCTTTGATTGTCAGGCATGTCAAATGTTGTGCTGGTTTTTATCTTGTGTCAAATATGCTGCACTTAAGTTTGTACTTTATGTTTAATGTGAAAATAAATGCACAGCTACAATTTCCCTGTGGGAGAGGAGCTGGAGTGTGTCAGATACACAATGTAGGAACCCACCGGTTACACTAAGAGGAGGATGAAATGCATAACATGCCTTGCAGCATGAGGCAAAGAACACTTTGCTCAACTATTATGTGGTAGCCTATTAATAGTAACACTAGTTCTGTAGCAGGCAGCCACTGATGACAGCAAATTCACTGTGAGACACTCAACAAACACTGTGTAGATGAAAGCACTTTGAGAAAAGGAAGATTTGAAAACAGTCAAAGAAAATTCCACTGAACCCAAAGTTATTTCCACCCGGTTTTTATCCAGAGGAATAAACAATAAATAAATAAATAAATAAATGAAACATTTCAAAAGACAAAAAGATGATAGGAGGAGTAAATTGTTTTCTTTTCGTTTGTCTTACAAAAACGTTTAAATATTAAAGAAGTATAGTCATTAAAAATGCAGGTAATACTTTATAAAAATAGTACAGTATTAGTAAGGCATTAGCAAGTGCTTAATTCATGATTTATAACGCAATACTCCTCCTTAGTATGTCATTTATAAATACAGATATGTTTATTCATCTGTTTCTGTTACACCATGCACAGCTACAGGGGCCTTCCAATGGATAATGACTTCTAGTAATAAACATTTTCATAATAATATATTTATAAATTACATACTAAGGAGGAGTGATGCTATATAGATGATAAATTAAACGCTTGCTAATACTTAGTATACTAATACGAATGCTTAATCATGTGACATTCATCTAATACATAATACTTTTTACTAATCCTGGGTAAACATGACTTCAGACTTAATAGCGCAAAGAAACCAAAAAATAGCAACGTTCTGATCAGAAAGGTTTTACATTTCGGACAAAAGTAATGCAGTAACATTGGCAGTCATTCAAAATAGAACAGCAGGATTGTACAAACTGTAACAAACTGTAATCTATGAATTGAAATACTTTGCGACAAGGTGGGGTTCCCCTGACCTTTAGCGCTGATGCTACGTAGGTCGGTAATCTTCATGAGGGCCTTGGGGAACATCAGGGGCATGCTGGGTCGCCGCTTACGGGAGTAGATCTTCAGCGCCTCCAACAGAGGCTCCTGCAGGACTTCTACCTTGGACGGCTCCTCCAGGTCCTCCCGGTCTGTCCAAGACAGATATTGAACATTTCAACAATTTCAAATTTGGAGTTGTTAATTGTTGATTGTTGTTGTCAAATTACTACAGTAATTGGGATTGTGAAGACTTAGTACCTCCAGAAACAAGACAGATGGCACTGAGGAGCCCACTTTCCGTGTCATCCATCTCTAGCGGCAGCAGCTGCCCAGCAAAAGTGAAAACCTGATCCGTCAGCGGCCCAAATCCTGCATTGTGGATCTGAGTACGAGTCAGCG
This sequence comes from Simochromis diagramma, assembly GCF_900408965.1. Lineage (NCBI taxonomy): Eukaryota > Metazoa > Chordata > Actinopteri > Cichliformes > Cichlidae > Simochromis > Simochromis diagramma. The sequence goes on from NW_024386860.1 coordinate 14,961,732, forward strand.
TCAAGCCATCGGAGAAGGTCATGGTGTCCTGGTCAGGAGTGTAGCGAGTGCAAATCCTCAAGATCTAAAAGTAGGAAACATGTATGTGTACCAAGTCATTTTTTTCAATAATATTGTATTTGTCTTTAAAAAATGTTAAATAAAAAGACTCAAAAGCAAACAAACAACAATCTGTTTATATTCATTAAAATGTGTCAATCCTTATCATTCTAAATTTGTCTGTATTGCAGGCAGAAGGCCTTTATCATATGGTTCAATACTTATATTGCATAATAGTTTAGAAAGAAACCTTCCTGCTTTTAATACTCAGGCTTTTCCAGTTGTTGTTTTTTTATCATTTCTTTGTAATGATATCTCATCTGTATGAGTAACAGCAGACCACTCTAGACATCTCTCCAACTCCTTGTCATCTAAACTTTAAATAATATTACATGCTGTGCCCTGTTTCTGGAGAATTGCTTGAATACAAATATTAAATAACATATAATTGGCGTTCAATATGGTGCATCACACTTCTATCAAAAAACATGAAAACCAAATCAGGAAAACAAAATTCCCAGAGTGATTAATCAGGGAAATTTTGTCACAGAGCTTTTGATGGACTTCCTGCAGAGATTGTGAGAGTGCAGCTAAATTATCAGACTGAGAAAGCAGTTATGACAGACTTGGCAGCGAATGATGGAGGATAAATTAGATGAACACACGCAACACTCTGCCTGAGGACCACTGTCTGTCTGCCTGTCAGTTTGTCTTTGGCATGAATGTCGACAGGCAACGTGAGTCAAGATCTACCAAAGGTGTGAAATGCAGGAAGAGCTGCAACTTTACATAACTTGTTCAGGTCATTTACCTGAAATAAAATACAAAACGGTAGGTGTTTAATGAAAACTATAGTATATGTCAGGCTTTTTGAGGGCTTAAACCACAAATCTAAAGGTAAAAAAACAAAACAAACAAAAAACATCTTTTGAAATAGACCTACCAAGATGTCAAGGCAGGCGGCTTTGAGCAGAGTGATCTGGTCCGCAATGGTCAGGCCAGTGAAACCCGGCACTTGCTTGGCAAACTCGACCACCTTGATGATGCACTTGGTGGCCAGCTCGCTGAACTTGTCCCACAGGCCAAGATCCAACTGGATCCGGTGGTCTGAACTGGAGTTCTAGAAAGTGGGCAAAACAAATCGAAGATCAGGTGTTTGGCTCAAACGAAACATGTTGTTTCAGCGTTGTGATAACGGCTTATTAAAATCTGTGCACATAGCTAAATTATTTAAATTTGAAATATTTTGAAAACTTGAGATCAGCAAAGAGCAGTAAATACAATACTGACATACTTTTACAAACCTATTTACACAATCAGAATCAATAAAAAAACCTTTACGGTGACCTCAAATAGTTCAGCGTTCAGCTGTTTTTTAAAAAATATTTCTGTATATTTGCTGAGTCTGCTAATTGCTTCACTGTGTATACATGGTTTATTTGCTAACCTTATCTGTTTGTTGCTAGGCTGGAAGGAGAGTGTTTCAGACACAAGGATAAAAATACCGAGATGAGAATACTATAACAGGGCACTTCAAAAAGAAATAATGATGAAAATTATGTAACAGTTATGCTAATGCTAATTATATGAGATATGATGAGCTATTTTAATACAACAGATGACTGAACATTACAAGATAATCATTCACAAGTGTAAACATTTACTAACATTTGTTTATGTACTTTTTAGCTTTTATCGATTAAGCTCAATAAATTCAACATTTTGGCCATTTCCACAATGGCTGAAAATGTGTATTTTTTTCAGATAAAGTAAACTGGTTCCGCCTTTTTTGGATGTTTTAAATGATGAACGCTAAATTACACAGAGGTTTAAAAAAACTGCAGCATGTTGTGTACAAGTAATATTTTTCTTTGTTTCAGGCACATCTCTTGGATAGAAACCCTTACACTCCTTAACCATTTAGAAGGTCTGTGGTTCAATACCCAGCTCCTTCAGTCTGAACAAACTGAGGAGTAGCACACAACAGTAGTGCATCAGTCACTTTGCAGCACCAAGGTTATAGGGTTGAAGCTATCCAAAGACATGCTTGTACCCTCTCACCTAATGTTTGGGATCTCTTAACTGGATAAGTGGTTAAAAGAAGATGTCTGAACCCGTTTGTATTCATCACAAGAGTTATCAAAAGGGCAAAAGGATCATCCCTCAATCCGCACAGTACTGTGGAGCTACAGCTGTCATTGGACCATTGGAAAAACATGTGACATATATGTTGTTTCAGTTCTTTTATTTGGCCTAAAAAAAGAGGCCCTAAATAAATTCACTATTAAAAGCGACTAATTTATATTCAAAAGTAGAGTAAAACCTCTAAATCCCACAGTAAAATATTTTGATAAAGAGTCATTTTCTAAGATGGAAATGAAATTTAAAAAATGCTCAGATTCAAGAGGCTAATTGATTTTTAAGTCAATGGCTCCAGAGGGACAAACGTCCATATTTAGTATCCACTTTTTCTATTATCTGCTGCACTGTTAGGATGTAGGTCGTACATCTTAGCCCTAGTGTACTATTTCAATCAATACAATCTTGTGTTATAGTCTTTAAAGAGCAGAACAACGCGTGTCACTCGTGTTCGTATGTTTCCTGTTTTGACTCATACTTCCAGGCATCGCTCACTTATGTTGCCAAACCATATTTATTTAATGTCACTTTTGTAAAAAGGCAACAGTGCTGATTACATAAGCTCAGTTCTTGCAATGTCATGTATTTTTACTGGAAAGTGTCATAATGATATGTACAGTTTTTTCAGTTTCTAAGGACATGTTTACATAAAACAACACACTCCTTTATTTTCTCCTCCTCTTTTACTTTACCTTTTAACAAAGAATAAACCAGTTAAATCTGTGCAAATCAACATCTTCACCAGCATATCTTTAAAAAGAGTTTTGTTTTTTTTCAGTGTGGACCTATATTCAGTTTTCCTTTGCTCTAAAGAAAAATGCTCACATGACATACTGTACATGTTGGAAGACATAGCAAATTGTGTGTACTGTAAATATTGGCAGTAGCTATATGTTAGAATAGAATAGAGTGGGTGCTCCGCCCAGATTGGTGGGTGGGTGTTAGTGGTGGGGTTTGTGTGAACGGAGTAATAGTGTTTGTTTACAGTTCAAATGGCCCAGTGGTAGAAGCTGTTTGTGAGGCTGAAGGTGTGGGACCTGACTGTCTTGAGGTGCCGTCCGGAGGGCAGTGGGTCAAACAGGTGGTGGGCGCAATGCAAGGGGTCACCTGTGATGGCCCTAGTTTTTCTGAGACAGGAGGAGCTGGCAGCTCCAGAGGCAACAGAGGGCAGCTAACGATTTTTGAATCATGTTAATTACTCTCCGCACTGCCCTCCTAGTCTCAGTTATGTTACAGGTAGTTACATGTATATATATATATGTGTATATATATATATATATATATGTGTGTATACATGTGTTCCTAAGTAAAAGTGCATGTTTGCACCCTTTCCCTCATGTTGACATTGAATGTGATCAGGAGTCTGTTTGGTTTTGTTAACAATCAGAGTCTCAAATGTTACCAAACAATTTAACAAATTTTATTCTGCATAAGCAAAGAGGAACAGAGGTTAGCTTGTTGCCTCACAGCAAGAACGTTCTGGATGTGCAGTCTGTTGGCATGGTGGCTTTTCCCTGAGCGCTCCTCTTAACCCACAGCGTTAAAATAGGCATGTTTGGTGAAACTGTGATTCTAAATGGGCTTAATGCGCTTAAGATAATGAAAGAGATGAAAGCTTGAGTTGCCAATAAGACTGTTATCATTTAAATAAAGTTTGTGCATATCAATAATAAAAAGGTATAGAAATGTAACAAGTAAAGGTATAGAAAAGTATCAGTTTATAAGTGTCAGACACAAATATAAGTGTCTGTCATCTCAGCTCTGTTGATCTCTCCTTGGTGAATGTGTTTTTACAGACAGTGTTAACAATATCCAACAGTGACCGACCATGAGCCAGGCATGCAGCAGTGAGTATTCAATGCTGTCCGTTTTTGTCTGATAATAATAATCATATATCAAGTATTTAAATGTCACTGCCCTGACAGTCAACATCTTTCTTCTTTCGGTCACAGACTATAAAACGAGGACATAACAACCATGGAGCCACCATTTGGTTTCAAGTCTTTTCCATGTAATACAACCAGATGAAGGAAGATGCACAAACATACCGTCATTTTTATCAGTCACAAGGCAGCTTTGCCATCTAATCTGCCCTACTTTATCATAATTACGAGCAGCATAATTTAAAAAATAAATATTGTTTTTGCTTTAAAACTTGAAAATAGTGATTAAAAGCCCAAAATCATCAGGAAAGGGTTTAGCGAGGTCATCAATCACATTCGAAAAATAGACATTTTTTCATATTTCATTTAAAATAAGTAAAATGTATCAACATTTTGGGATATATAATCTTATTTTTCAGTTTCTGCCATATAAGTTCAAATTCTCCTTCATCTACACATCCATACAATGTTTACCCAAGTCAATTAAAATCATAATAAAGTGCTGGACAGACCTCACAGCTTTGATCTTTTCCTCTTTGCAGGTTGTCTTCCTTCTGTAAAGATTATTGTTGTGAAACGTTAGCTTCATGTCCGGACTTACTGTGGTGTATTTTCCCAGCTGGCAAAGGGAGGGGAAGGTCTCTCTATGAGCTCTGCATATTTTCTCCACGATCAGGCCGAGCTCTGCTGTCAGCTCGTACGTCTCCATGATGGTCATCTTCACTGCTTCCTTCTTCCCCTTCCTCTTGTTTCTGTCGTTTCTCACCGCTGGGGAAAACGGATGACGCAGAGCATAAGATGATTAGGAAATAAGGTATTCGAGCAATTTCAGAGATGGTTTAAAATCGGTTAAACTGGTATCATTCTCTGTTTAAATAAATGTTAATGTTACAAAACACCTTCTTTAATTTTGAGTATTTATATTAAAAATGCTCAAGTGAATAAACTAACCTTTTAAAAGAACAAAAAAGTGTTTAATATGAAAAAAAGTTGTTTTTTTGTTTTCTTTCTGAGGCCAAATACACAGGGAAAATCGTACAACGATACAAACGAAGAAACAACCTGAAAAATGGTCCCTACAGTGAGGAGGTCTAGTGGCTCTGATATGTTACGGGAGGCATTTTGGTAGCATGGTTTAGGTTCAGTAGGTTCATTAGTGCCCCTAGAGCAATGAATCACTGAAAATGAAAACAGCTGTTCTTAGTGATTAAATTTATCCTTTAATTAAAGATTTATATCACAATTGGAGCACGCTCTACCAGGATGACAACCATCCTCATTTAAAGGTTTCAACTTTAGGATGAACATAACTCAACCCACTTAAACTCCTACGGAAGTTTAAAAATAATGTGCTATACAATGTTCATCTTTAAACTGAACTGACCAAAAACACAAGTGTAGGTAATTGTCTGTATGTACATCCTGATCACTTAAAATCATGTCAGACTCCTTTTTTGAGACCAGATCCTAAAGATTAGCTGATTTTGCAGTTGACTCCAGAAGCAGGAGCCGTACTATTTTTTTCAAATTCAGTGTTGACTTTCTGCACAGACAGAAGTTAGGAGACTCGGTACAAAAGTCAATAACGTCCCACACTTGACTTTGATTAATGTAAGTCAGTAAGCAAGCTGGAGGCAAAGCAAGAATCGCCTGACAAATAAGGCTGCATCAGTGTTTTAGTCAAGGAAACGACAAAAGCACACGATGTGATCCAAGGATGTAAAGTACACTGGTGGATAAGAGCTGAGAGCAAAAACTCTCAGTGCTCCAAGATAGACAATAAACAACCCATGTAAGTACTGTGAAGACAGATGTGTATCAATAAGTTGTATGAAACGGGGATGTCTTATGAAAAATTGTCTTCATCCTTTAAGCAGAGTTTCAGCGAAGAAACATTGACCTCTATGTTAGTTTTTCTTGTAATCTGACATAGCTCTGTATAAAACAACAAAAAAACAGGAAGTCCTGCAACAGATAGTGTTCCCTGGCAGATCCCTGATCTTACCATCAGCCAAACACAACTGTTCCTTTAATCAGGACCCAGGAGACTGCATTCACCAGTATATGTATGGCGGTTTTAACCCATTTTACCTTAACGATGTTTAGACATCAGGTGTGATTTAAATAGAGCTCACTGGAATTTCAGTTTTGGTTCTTAATAATTTAAACTACTTCCTGGTATAAATCACTCTGGAACGAAAGCATGTGTCACTGAGCTTATGTGTTATTCCAGGCAGCACGTGAAAGCAGCGTAACCAGGTTAGCTTTTCATAATCGCTTCGGGAACAGTGTCAACACGTTTCTCTGTGTCCCACTGCCTCAGACGGCTACACACATGTCAGGAAAGCTCAGGATTACGCAACACTTAACTCCAACCACTCCTCCTCCTCTTCCTCCTCCCTGTGTATGCCCTACATCCAGCCGTCATTGTGTAAACACTCCAATAGAGATCATGTTACACGCTGCCTGAGAGCAGTTACATAGCATCCATCTGTCCACTACATGTGATATGTTTATGTAACTTGTTTGAGCATAGAAAAACTATAATGAAAACATGTGGATGGGTGGATCCTTCAGTGTCGGCCTGTCGCCGCCCTTTGCTCATTCCACATAACACATTCTCAGTTATTTAGGTCACTGCACTGCTGGGTATTAGAGCCTTTGTTTCTATTGTACAGTCCCTGTGCCCGAGAGCTGCTGTACTTCACAGAGAACTTATAAAAAAAGAGAAAATCATATGTTAAAGTGTTATTTGCACATTTTTCTCACTTACAACTAATTATATATTCTAAAATAAAGACGTTTGTAGTTACCACACAAAAAAAAAAAATTTCTAACCCACTAACAAAATGAAAATCTTGGGTTGTTAAGATGACAAAGCATTAAAACTCCCTTTGAGAGCTCAAGAGTGTATCAGCAGTTCTTAAGCTACACCTTTATTATGTAGCTATAATTTAGTTTGCTTTAATATGCATTACCTTGGTCGTATATATGCGTTTGTTATTCTAGATTTTATATATTTTCTCTCTGACAAACAAAACTGTGAATTTTCAGTCTTAAAGTGCTATCTAGTTACAATTAAACAATAAAGACTCTAAATATGCTGACAGACAATATATTACAACATTATGCATTTTGAATTGACAAAAGAAGTTTAATTTCTTTTTCTTCCACTTTAGCTTAAACTTTTTCTGAAAAAAGACTTTCTTGAATATAGATTACCACAGATCAATAAGAGGAGCATTTTCCTGCTCATTTTGTTTTGTTATATTATTATTTCTTTAATATCGACAGAAATAAAACATTTTTAACATACATGTAGTTTTAATGGCAGGCACCTTTTATGGGAAACAATCTGTCCCTTCTTTGCGCATGTTTACCACCATATAGGTAACAACAAATTGCATTAAAACTTCAATACATAGCTCGTTGCTCTGATTGTGCAGTAATAAATAGGCCGCTTATGTGGCAGTTTTTATCAGAGTATTTCAGTAAGATGAAACCATTTCAACTTGAGAGGGAGGATTTCTCGTTTAAAGTCAGCTGTGATAGGCTAAAGCCTCCCCCTCCATGACCCAGAGTTAGATAAGCTGGTGAGAAAATAGGTTGTTGGATGGAGAGAGTTTCTTTTGTACTGCACTATTTGTCTAAGGTTACACAGTTATATCCTACGGAGCCCCTCTGATGACATGGTCCAAAAAACAAATAAATTGTGGCCACAAAATACTACTTCGTGGGCACGAAATGGTATAACGTGCCCACGAAATACTTAATTGTGGCCACGAAATACTATTTCGAGGGCACGAAATAGGTATAACGTGCTAATTTGTGGGCACGAAACACTTGACCTTGACATAACCGTGATCCTTCCCTTGCAGATCCTTCCCGTGAGGCCCTTGCAGTTGGTTGACAATAAAATCTATCCCAGCGTCCAGGTCATACTTACATCTGTAAAGCAACTGGGCTCTCAATATCCCGTTTAAATGTCTCTCCGTAATAATGGTTCCTTGCATTGCCAGGCTTCAAAATGCATTTGTAGCTCATTCCCAGCCTATAATAAAACTCAATCATACTGTCTCTGTCCATGATGTATAGGTTTAGCCTACTCTTATGCTTATGTCTCTACGCAGCTGTCCAGGAATTGTATCAGTATGATGTGCGCACGTTATCTATTTCATTGCCACAAATGCGTAATTCGTTGCCACGTTATACCCAATTCGTGCCCACAAATTAGCATTTCGTGCGCACGTTATACATATTTCGTGCCCTCGAAATAATATTTCGTAGCCACAAATAAGTATTTTGTGGGCACGTTATACTATTTCGTGCCCACGAAGTAGTATTTTGTGGCCACAATTTATTTATTTTTTAGACCATGTCATCAGAGGGGCTCCGTAATATCCAATTCTCAAATACGCAGTTTCCTTATATCAAATTTCTGAACACTCGGTCATCCCAACAAAACCACAAACCCAGTATTATGTAAAACTTGACACAAATAACTTTGAGTAAACCACACTCACGAACTGACCAGCTCTTTACATGCTGATAAACTTGAGTTGGTCATTCAAATTGAGAACATGACTGCACTGACCTTTTAGTCGTGTTTGTAATAGCAGATGAATCATTTTAAAAGAAAGGTTTAATTTTGACTCTAAATCCCACGAGGCCTGCTGTGAATCAGAGAGGATGTGACACTTACACTCCTTAGACATTCCTACAGCGAAACACCTCTGCAGCCGACAGTACTGACAGCGATTCCTGGTGATCTTGTTAATGATACAGTTCCTGTCGCGGTGACAGGTATACACCATGTTTTTCTGCACGCTGCGGCGGAAGAAGCCCTGCAGAGACACCAGCACAATGAATGAATGATAAGATATTAATTAATTAAGCTATTAAGTTGCTACAATGTGAAAAAAGGCCTGTGCGGACTTTAAAGTTAGACAAAAAAGATTAATTTATTCCTAAATTTACTCCTTTACACCTAAAGAGTAAATATTTAGCCTGTTTAAATGTATTTCAGATATTTAACTCAAACAAGGAGTTAAATTGATTTGTTTGGTCTTCAAAAAAAAAGAAAGAAAAGGAAAATGGATTAAGAAAAAACAAAAACAAATACTGTGTCTGTCTATCCAGTGGTTCATTTAATTTGAACCGATTTAGATTAAAAAAAAATTGTGAATTTATACAGGAAAAAACTAAAACATATGATATTGTCACATTTTGCATATTAAGAAGGTATTTGTTCATTTATCTGTTTAGGAGATTAGTAAGAAAAACTAAGACCATCTTGTAAATACAAGCATGACACAGGGACTTACTTTTAAAAGACAAAGTCTGGGATTTTATCTAAGCTTAACAGAGGGGGCATTGTAAAGCAGACCACCGGCCTGACGTGTTACCTTGCAGCCCTCGCAGGCGCTGACTCCATAGTGGTAGCCCGAGGACTTGTCCTGACACACAAAGCAGGGTTTGTAAGTGCGTGGAGGTGGAGGTGGTGAGGCAGGACGGGTAAACAGGTCGTCCGAGCTGAAGCTGGAGCTGGAACTCTGACTTTCCACCGCTGAAAAACACACAAAATCATATAAAATCAAACGAGCATCTCAGGGAGAATAAAACTGCGACAGTTAAATTTATTCAAATGGATATCAAACTCAGCGCATCATTTAAATATTGAAGCTGAAATATTGCTGGGAAATAACAGCTGCAACAAGAAGTCAGAACATGAAAAATTACTCATTACAGATGAAGCTTTTATTCATTTTGTAACATAAGTTGTTGCCTTGCACAGGTTTTAAAATGAAATTATTTACTTGTTAAGCTTTATATTTGTCTAATATATACAGCGAGAAACCTGTCAACAAAATAAGCAGTAACAAAAATAATTATCACCATACATGAAATGTACTTTAGACCTTTTATCTGCAAAGCATTCTAAAGTTTTCCTCAAAGCAGACCTAACAAGTAGAAATACCAACATTTAGTGATGAGTTGAAAATTACTGATGAACCATTTCTGACATGATGAAGCAAACAGAGCTCAGAAATGCAAAAGGCAGATTATATTAAAATGTAGAGGTTATTTAGTGGACTGCTTGCATGCTTCAGAAGAGTTTTTATAACAATAAGGTTTCAAGAATATTCGGTTTTCATTCCACATTCACTAACAGGACACAGAAGAACAAACTGCTGTGTGAGAGATATATGGCAAATTATGGCACTTGTGACCTGCAGTTCATGCCAATGCATTTTTATTTATTGTGGCCCATCTGACAATGTTATCATGTTAAGTTAGTGATTTAAAATCCTAGAAAACGCTTCAAGTCTCGGGCCTGTTTACCCAAAACAACAAAGGAACGAAAAAAGCTTTATTGTGTCCAAATATACAAAGCACCTTCTGTTAATTTTTAGTCGTGACAATAGGATAGATTGACCCTACACTGGCCCCTGAGAGTGGTTACACATATATTCAGGCACCGATCGTAGCCGATCAGACCTGAGCAACCAACTTTTTGATGAAATCACCTTGTGATTCCTTCACTGAGCCAAGCGTAGACTAATCTTGCTTTTTTTCTGTGGCAGATTATAGCATGATCCTGTACAGCCCCACTACTTCAAACACAACGCTCAGTTTACACAAATAAAATTAAACAGGCATGTATCACATCTCTGCTTCATAAATTTGAAAATGAGTCACTAACAGATTCAGTAATATATCTACAGCTTTCCACATGTGGTGACCTACTGTAGCACAGCATTTTTTCCACTGAATGTTTCACTTCACATCCACCACAGCACTCAACACTCCCACTTTAAAGCCATTTCCAAGAAGATACTTTGTCCGGCCTAGGGGGCTCGTTCGGCCTCCCTGCTGGCTCTCTGATCACCTCTGCTGCTCCAGCCCTGACACAAAACCAAGAAAGCTGTTTTGAAAAGGGGACAAAACGAGAAAAATTGTTCATATCCATCCCCTTGAATCCGTGGCCTCTGGTTGAACCTGGAATCGGCGGGTCAAACTAGGACACCCCCATCAGGCCGATTGCTCCCCAGATCCAAAACAATGCAGGAGCATGCCACAAGCCCAACTGACTGATGAGAGGGAGGACGGAGAAACAGAAAGTGTGTGTGGCAGGGCGGTGTAAGTGATTTGGTAGGGGAAAGAGGGTTGCCCCCATCCCAATTTAGATGGTGCTGTTTGATGTATACTACAATGCACTGTTTGAGTCAAACAATAAATCCAGAAAAACATTAAAAGATTTTGGAGGCAGAGATAAGTTTAAAAGCCTTTGATTGTGGTTTACAGTAAGACAGGAGCTGCAACATGTAGCTGGATAAAATAACAAATGCTTGACTTGGTATTAAAGAGTAGTAAAGCTTAATTATTACGGCCGCATGCTGCTTGAGGCCTGCTGGGTTATTTATTAGTGATACTGAAAGCAGGGATTCACCCTTTATTTTTGTGAATAACCTCAGTTGCCTGTTATGCAACCTGCAACCTTCGGTAAAGGAACTTTCTATTTTTCTAATGTTTTTTAGCTTGCTACAATCAGATAAGCTGTTTAAATCATGACAAACAAAAACTACATTTACAGATTATCAACTGTAATATAGTTACTGATTTTTTTCTTTTCTTATTGTGAAATTATTGTCAGTTAAATTCACATTTGAATATTTTTTTCAAGGGAAAACGGTATGCAGATTTATCAGTAATGATAATAATTATCAGGTTAATTCAAAGTTATTTCTGACCTACAATAATCTTTTTCTTGATTATCCAATGAAATGTCAGAAACAGATGAAATGTGGTCATCATAACTTGTCAGAGTTCAGTTTATTACACAACAATATTTTATTTTCTGTCATATAGAAAGAAGTTGGAAACAGCCACATTGTGGCAGTTTTGCTTGCACTGACTAAAACAACAGATATTTACCATCATATGAGTAAATAGCAATTCAGTGATTACACTAAAAAATAAAATGTTATATAGTTTTATTTTGTTTTTGTAAAGTCCATTTATGTATGTTTTGTTCCCATTTCTAACATGCTATTGTATGTTCTATTGCTAAAATAAAAATTTTATTATTATTATTATTTGTGGGAGGGAGAATAAAAACCCAAACCTGATCAGAAGGACCAAAATATCTAAAGTCTAATAGTTTTTCTTGCCTAGTTTCCAGGTTTTCCCAAATTCCAGGTTGTACTCCAGGATGAGTACTTTAACTATTGACATTTTATTTTTTTTAAATTGCTGTACTGATGCTTTATTCCACTAAAAATGCTACTTCCACTTTTGGCAACAGTCTGACTCTCCTCTGACCTCTTGAGCCGGTGACCGTCCGGTGAACCCAGAGTGACACCAAAGTGACCGTCCCTGGACAGACCCAAACACAGACCAAGACGACCACACAGACATGAGCTGCCATGTGCTCAGTAGTCTGTTTTCACTTTCTTCTCACATCCTTTATCTATTAAGAGAAAAGAGGCTCCCGGAAAGCATCAAAGCATTTAGATACAGAGCACAAGAATGTAGAATAGATAACGCTTCATTTTATCTCAGCCTTTAAATATTAAAAGGCAGCTTGTGACCATTTAATAGCAGTTGATACACAATATGATGAAGTCCAGTTTCATCATGGTCAGTGCAGCGGTTAATACCAGCAAGAAGTTTCTGGGTTCAAATCGTCCTTGGGCTTTACTTTGAAGGTGTGTGTGCTGATCCTAGAGGGATAAGGGGCTTAAAGTCCATTATGTTTGTACAGGTATGTTAATGTGGATGTTAGTTTAAAGTACGAATTTAGTAAAGTGTTATATAAATGCATCCCTTTGCAAACACAATCAAATCACAATTTCATGATTCGAAAGTATAATAATCTAAATAAAAAGCTAAATGCACATTTGATTAAATACAATACTGAAGTCATAAACTAAGAGAAAACTACCCTTGCACTGGTTTGCTTCCAGTGTCTGCTCTGAATTTAAACTTGCATGTATTCACAGTCTTGCACCAGTTTGTTAAGGCATTAAAGTACATTATAACCGGCTCTTTAAACAATTACACACCATGTCAATGTAATAAGAAACACTCTTTTATCATGTAATACATGTTTGTTTTTTTAAACTCTACCTTTATTTCCCCCCAGTTTGTTTAAATATTTAATGTAATCTTTTACAGTTTACAGATTTGATGCTTTATAAATTCTGGTTAAACTGGTAAGAAATTCACTTAATATAAATTCGTTTTGAGAACCTTTTGAGGTTTCAGGTTGGAGGATATCCTGCACAGATGGAGGCAAACGTGGGTGTTTCTCATTCTGGGTGAAATAATGTCAGTAAAATCACATGGCCTTACTCTGGTTTCTCTTCAGAGGATTAAGCCCCTCGAGGCATTTGGCGCTATACAAATAAAAGTGAATTGATCTGAAATGAATTTATATATTTTTCCACTGGACACCAAAACAAATTAGGATCTTTCTGCGCACCACAACATCACTCATCCTCAGTTTCACCTACATTGCGAGTACCGGTGCTCCTGCCAGTCGGACTCGATCAGCTCGGGGAAGAACGCTGCCAAATCCTGGTCTTGCTCCTGCAACATGCAAGAAGGACTGGAAGTGCTGTAGAAGTCCACGATTTCCCCGGGTCCGAAAACTTGAAACTCCATATAGTCGAACATGATCTGTCGTGAGTCTCCGTGAAGTCCGTATGGGAATGTCGTCGGCATAGGAAAATCCTTCAGAGAGGGTGATTTCTCTCTGCACCGAAGTAGTTTAAAACCCACTTGATGCAAACTGTGTTAACACTGAAGCATGTCTGCGTTATGTTCAGAGGGGAGCAGGAACAAACCTATATTTCCCACAGATGGTCACAAACTGCATGTTGATGCGCAGCCAGCGGGCTGTAGTCCTCCATCAGAGAGCATCGGTAAAGCGCATTCAGGCTGCTTTGCATAACAAAGTTTGTTGCAGAACTTCTTCCACTTATCTCTTCTTTATTGACAAATGTCTCAATTCAACCTGCTTCATACTAGTTATGTCACAGCGACCGATGGTGTTACCTAATGTATGCGAGTGAACTCTCCGTGAACCTCCTCCTCCGCTGCTGCCCTTCACATGACCCAGCCGCTGTCTGACATCACCAGCAGAGGTGGAAACGAGCACTGAGGTCCTTTACTCGAGTAAAAGTATCCGTACAGGGTGGAAAAGATAAAAGCAGCCGGCCTCAGTCGAGATACCTTTCAGGAGCTAACTTCAGAGAGTTAAAATTAAAAGTTTGCCACTATTGATAAAGGACTTCACCTCTTATAACCGACCCAGAATGGACAGTAAAAGTATCAACAATGATCCATCACAGAGAAGAGCCATGAAACATTTAACGATGCAATACGACGACCCACCTCACATCAGAGTTTCTGTCTTTAAAATTTAATTAGAATCAGCTGAGTGCCAACACGAGGCACAGATGTATGAAATATTTACTATTATATATTCTGAAGTGGATTTTTTTTTTCATATACTCATCTGTAATAGAATAGAATAGAATAGAATAGAAAAATCCTTTAATTGTCCCACAAGGGGAAATTTGGTTGTATCAGCAGCAAAAAAACAAACAAACAAACCCCTTACAAAGAATTCATATGATGCAGCACCACATAAAAGAAGCTGTGATAAATCCTGTGGTGACTCTAAGCCTGTGATGCATGTGCTATTTTAACATCTTAACAGCCTTTTTAGGATAATTTACTACAGAAATTTGTTGAGTCACACATTGTAATTTCTTACTGTGAAATAGGCAGCAGAAAAAAAAGGGAAAAAAGACTCACGTTTACTACATGTTTTTTTTAATCATTGAATACAAAAAATAATCCCTTTATTATTGTGGGGAAAGTTGGAAATTCATCATAAGTCTGAATATTTTGGAGACCTGTAAGAATTAAGGTTTGCCTTGATAGTGCTTGAGATAGCTGACAATATGTACTCATGTCCCTGCTATATGGAGCTGAAATTAAGTTCACTTACCACAGTTAGGTTATAGCTTATCATATAGACTGGAGTCAGAAAGTTACAAAAAATCAACCAATCAGCACCCTTAATGATGACAACTACACATAATTTACTGAGAGAATTTCACATAAAACACAATAAATTCAACAGCATCAGTAGGAACGAACCCGTTGAAGTTGGCTGAAGTATTGAAGTATTCTGTGTTAAATCACACAGACATTTTTTTTAATTCTTATATCCTTATTTATTTTTGGTGCTAATATCTTACCTAGCAAGTGGCTTTTATAGAATGTTGAAAAGTTCATTATTATAATAGTAACAAAAATAATAATAATTATTATTATTATTAAGCTTCACCTTTTACCTGTTTTTGAGCAGATGTACAGTAATTAAGTCATTACATTTCATCCCTTGTTCCATATTAATTACGTATCTTTCTTTCTCATTAAAAACAACTGCATTACTTCACTTAATTTCTTGCTACGCTTCTTTCACAGGTATTGTTCACTCTTACCTTAAACCTGCATTTTTCCAATTGCCAGCAGGGGAATGACTTCTTTTGGTCTGATTGAAGTCTGATTGAACTTTACTGAGAAGTAGCCCCTTGAGTTTATGGTCTCCTCTCTTAGTTTCAATAAATTCATACAACATAAAGCTCATTTTGCAAATATGGTCACTATTAGAGCTAAAGAAGAGGTTAAAGCAGAGTTTGCTTTACCATGTGATTGACAAATCAATAGCCAACAAGTGTGCAGTGTT
The DNA here is from genome assembly GCF_900408965.1 of Simochromis diagramma. Classification (NCBI taxonomy): domain Eukaryota; kingdom Metazoa; phylum Chordata; class Actinopteri; order Cichliformes; family Cichlidae; genus Simochromis; species Simochromis diagramma. Next base: position 14,977,557 of record NW_024386860.1, read on the forward strand.
CCTTGGTTATATCTAACTTGTGCTTGTGGTGTGTGGTTTAAAAACGCAATGATGGAGGAACTTGTGGGTAGCTGACTAGTCCAAAGCCCAACATTGGGTAGCAGAAGTAGTAGTAAGTTGGACTAATAATTCATAATTTGAATCTACAAAACCAGTTATTTGCTTTTTTTTTCACAAGATGTTGCAACACCACCTGCAACTAGTCACAGACAACAGCATTTTTTAATATCTATGTGATATTGCATGAAGGCTGTGTCAGAGTAACCTGTAACCACTCAATAAAAGCAATATGACCATGTTTTCTACATGTGCATTGACATTAGCCTGCAGTGAAACAAGACTGCTGGCCCCAGCCAACTGGAAACTAGTAACTGAGCCCACAGAGTTCACCCGAAAGTGTTCACTGAGCTCAAAAAGAAATGGAGTCAAAGACCATTTTTCCACACAACAGGAAGTCAATTTGCAGCCAAAGGAGTTACTCAACTCCTGCTCATTAAAAAGAATAGAAGTTTAAGGCAGCGTTGGCTTTGCTTTTTAACCCTAGAAATTTTGTCAACCTTGTAAATTAGACCGTTCCTGTTTTTGAAAAATCTTTTTCATCCCCAGTTCTTGAAGAGTTGGGTATTGTGTAAAATGTAAATAAAAACAGAATGCAGTACTTTACAAACCACTCAAAGCAATATAAAACATGAGAACACTGAGAGATGTTACTATTTTATAAAAAATAATATCTATTTCTGAAAAAGATGGTAAAATGTGTAAAATTGTCCTGTCCCAACACATGTCGATGCCAAGTTTGATTTACCCCATAAGTCTAGACTTCAATGGCAAAAGTAGCTCTTTGTAATGTTCGCGCAGAAGATTTGACTTTAAGTTTTTTGCTTGAAAAATAAGAATAAGAAAATAAGAAAGGAAGAGCTGATGAAGAATAAATGGACTAACTGAGAAATCTTGTCGAGGAAAATTCATGGTAAGTTCTGAATATTTACTACAGTTAAAATAGGTTTTATTACGTTAAGATGGTTTTGCAACCTGGATTTGATGTTTATGATGACTTGTTGATGTAAAATAATAGTTTTTTATATACTGTAAGAGTATTTAATATAGTAAGAGCTGGATGCCAGCTGTAGCCAACTTTTGGAGGAATAATACCTGTGGTTTTGCAACTATTTCTTCTTTCTACTCATGAAAAACTGTATCAGCTTTTCTCCTGTTAAAAATCCAGTGCACATTCGCTTGAAGGGAGAACTTATTCCTTCATCTTGATTTCAGGTCAGAATAAACTTAGCAGTTACTTTTTCTAACAGACTCCTCTAGTAACCTGAACTTAGCTGTTACTGCATTTAATTTCTTTTTATTACAAAGAATTATTAGTTTGCAAATATGTTTCATAGGACCACATAGGGAAAATTTTGAATCCGATAACAAGAACTTGAGCCTAAATCCTCATGTTTTTATTGATAATCGAAATAATGCAACGGTAGTTATTTTTATACAACGAGCAAAAAGAAAGTGCTGATGAAATATTTGGTACACAGAGTTTTCAAAAAAAAAATGCAAACCAACAGAGTCTAAAAATGTTATTAAAATTTGCTCATAGGATACGGTGATAAACTGTGATACTCTTGGCTGCGTAGATTTTGTCACAGATTTACATCGGATTCCCTTTCTGATGCAACCCTCCCATTTTTCCAGCTTGGGACCTCGTGAAACTAGATTTGTATCTTCTCCCAGTCTCAAACCAGGGAGCTTTTGCTTATAAATGAGGCTAATATATAATAATTACTACAATGTGGAACCACTGACAGTGTACTTTCTTTCTGTCTTATTTCTTTTATTTATATGTATGTTTGAATAACTGAGACTTTAGACAGAAAAAAGTTACTGTGTTCCTTACACACATTATGTTATGCTAATGTTGCGTTTGTCATAATTTGCAACCTGCTTACATAGTGACAGCTGTATGATCACCGGACCGTTCAGAGACTTTTCTGCCCCATTGAATCAATATCAAAGAAAAGCTACTTGTTTGATACTAATGTTTCATTTGACAGTTTTACCAAAGAGACTTTATGTGTCTGACCTGAATCAAAAAAGCAACCTTTCTCTTGCAAAGCAAATGTGCTAACCACCCTACCACCTTAGAACAACATAAATATAGTGTATTAAACAGCCATAACTGCGACTTTATGCTAAAGCTGGGGCAATTTTCTTACAATGTTATCAAATGTAATGTTTTTGAAAGGAAATGTAAGGCAGTAACAATATTGTTACTACAATGGCGCTGTAGTTTTACGTTTTTATGTTTCCATCCATCCATCGCTTATCTGGATCGTGAGTCAAAGCAGAGATGCCTAGAGAGAACTCCCTCTGCCCAGCCACCGTTCCAGGGTGGCCTGAGTTTGCACAGGCCTCCTGCTTGTAGAATAGGCTTAAAACACCTGACCTGGGAGGTATACTAATTAATCTGGTAAATAGTTCCTTTTGTTATGAAGGAGTAGAGACTGTGCTTGGAGTCCCACCCAAATGACTGAGCTCTTCCCCTTAAGGGAGCCCAGCCACTCTTCAGAGAAAGTTAATTTCCAGGAGCTCATTCTTTTAGTTACTTCCCAAGATGCTCATGAGCATCAGTGAGGATAGGATGTCAGAACTCTAAGTATTACTGAAATTATGAGTAGTGTTATTTAAACGTAAACGTTTAGAGCCAGAAGACATCACCACTACACTGTACCAACCAACTAGCAATTCCAGCCATCCATCCATTCTTCTTCTGCTTATCCTTATCAGGGTCATGGCGTGCTGGAACCTATCCCAGCTACCATAGAGTGAGAGGGGGGTGGACAAGATGTCAATCTGACCCAGGCCTAACACACAGAGACAGACAACTATTCACACTCACATTTACACCTATAGGAAATTTAGAATCACCAATTAACCTAACCCCACTAACTGCATGTCTTTGGACTCTGGGAGGAAGCCAGAGCATCTGGAAAGAACCCAAGCAAACATGGGGAGAACATGCAGGGTACAGAGGACAGGTAGGCAAATGTGTTTTCAAACCAACAATGTAGCTGATTAGCCTTGAATACATCAGATTTTGTTCCAGAGTCAACACAGCAGCTGACTTGGTTTGGAGGTTAAACTTCAGACTGCTGACTCACCTGTATGGAGACAATAAATAGCTGATTGTTATTTAAATGGCAGTGGCCTTCTACTTGTTTTTTCAGAATTGTGCACACTCTTTTCAGCTTTATGCTTTTAACTCTTTCCTGAATAAAGATGACATTTGACAACCTCCTTGTACCCTTAGTTACAAGTTTTGACCCCTCAATAAAGACATGGTTTGACAACCATTAGAATAGGCAGAGACCACGCTCACTAAAGTCTGATGCACAGCCAGTCATTTTGTTCTATAAGCAGGCCTGAAATATGACAGGAAGTGCTCTGTTGAGAAAAGCGCTTTAGCAGTTACTCCTCGTAGGTTTTCAAGGGGTAAAGAGTTAAAAAGAGAGACCCATCTGTTTTAAATAAAGGGCATCAAAGTAAATGTGATAACACTGGTATTGGCATTCCATGATTAAAACCATGTGGCCTTTTACAAAATCAATACTTCCCAGGCTCCGTTTCTCTTAATTCATGTCCGGTTTAAGTCTTGATCCTTGACTCTAAGTGAGAAGTATTTCCAGTTAGAAGAATTCATAATTAAATCTACCAGAAGATAAAGTAGGTCAGCTGTAAGATGGGTTAGTGGGTGGGGGAAGGAAATCTGTTCCACTTCAAGATAATGGAAGTAATTTACAGCATTTTTTAACTGGAAATGACTGGAATAACCTAAAAAAAAAAAGACACAAAAGAATCTGCACATGTAGTTGTCTGTGTCTATCCACTGGAAAGGCACAGAGTGCTATAGCGTGTGGTGCCAAAGCAGGAAGCCAAAGCTATTTTTTAAAATATAAATACACTTGATCTCCTTCAATGCCACTGCTAACCCCATTGAGGCAGAGAGGCAGCACAGCTCCAATGTTAAAAGAGGCTAATTACTCCCAGTATCTCCCACACTCCAGGGAGGCGAGGTCATGCAGAGGACAGGCATGTGAAACATTCCTACAGCCTGCTGCTGCTAGACCTCCCTCCCACCTCAGTCTTCCCCTGTCCTCCTTTCTTTATCCATCCTCCCCCGCACCGCTTCTTCTCTCTTTCCTATGTCCCACTTAGCATCACTTACATTTTTTCTTACTGTCCATCTTCCCAATATTCATTTGTTTTCATTTGCATGTATTAAGCCATCCATCATTGATTATTGTGGCATAGGGCCAAGATACAATGATCTATTCACATTAAGTTAGCAGGCTATGACTCTATAGGCATTTATAATTATGCCATGTAACAACTGTGTTGAGAATATTAGCATCTGATGTAAAGCAAGTTTAATGTTAACCTGTTTACCATTTTAGTTTAACATGTAAGCATGGTAAGATTTGCTACACATCAATAAACACACAGTAGACCTGAATCTGATAGCAATACAGATATTTAGCCATAAATCAGGGCACTTGATACATTTTTGCCAGATGATGGTGCTCTAAGACAAGCTGGGTATTGACCACATATATCTTAATACTACACACTGTATCTTAATGTGTGGATAGCACTACTCATAGAATACTATCTGCTCCAAATGTGCCAAATACCTAAACCAGTGGTGTCAAACTCATTTTAGCTCACAGTGAAACTATAAATACTGCCCTGCCAAAAAGTCACCAACAGGGTTTTAACGGGGCAAACAGTAAAGAGCTCTAGATTGGATAATTACTGTAGTGGCTGGCAACAGGTTATTTAACCAACTTCTCTTAAACAACCACACCTGAAGACAGATCCTGTAGTCATGGAAAAGATATTATTCTGTTTCAAAAGAGACAAATTATTGACTTGCATCAAGGAAGGAGGACAACTAAGGAAATTCTATCCAGTGCATTATTAAGGCATTTAAGGATAGTATAGTGAATCCATCTTTTTTAATTGTTTTTTTGTTTTTTTAATGATTGTGAATAGAGCTCACTTTAAGGTCTGGTGAAATGAAATTTTGTGCAAAATGAGAAGTGCAACTCATGCATATGTTAAATAGAAAAGACAAAAGAGCCTTTCCATATGGACAATATGAAGGGATCTGAAGTAATTCGGATTTAATAGCTATATAGTCCGAAGATACCAGTAGCAGTGAGGCTAAATCTGGGGAAAAAAAGGCTTTGGTTTACTAGTAAGCATACATGTTAGACTCATGAGCAATAGAAAATGTTAATGTGTTCTAATGAGTCCAGATTTACCCTGTTCCAGACTGATGGGTAAAATGTTCAAAACAGAAACTGATGGTGAGATTTCCAGATTGAGTGAACAGAATTAATTTACATTATAATTTACACATAGAAATGCACAAAACTTCAACACATTATTTTTTTTTTTTACCACTAAACAACAGTTTTGTTTTACATCTGCAAGAATTAAACAACTTTTATACCTTTAAAACGTATTTTTCCTTTACTGTCGTTTTACGAAATATATTGCTCCACCAGCGCCCAGGCCGTTATATTTCTTTCCAAAGAACATTGTCACAAAAGTCATGAAAGTTTTTATATTCTAGATCCCCATAAATGGGCAGGTCTTTTTATTTGAATCTTAGCCATGAATGACAATTGCAGTCAGCATACTGGATCGGTAGGAGTGGTACATAAATGTATCTCCAAGTTATTGTACAGTACACCACTTGAGTGAATGTACTCAAAAACTCTGACAGCACATGTAGCCGTTCAAGGAGGTGTTGTATTCAGTATTGTGCCTTTTTGCAGCTTGGAATGCTTTCCCACAAAGTTAATAAAACCCATTTTGTGCATTTATGAGTCTCCAGCATTTAGTTCAGGATATTGCACCAAATGGCAAGTGGGCCCTAAATGACCAACAGTCAAACAGATCCTCAGCATTCCTTTTTGCATCTTTACAACCAGTTGTAAACCCTCACTTAAAAACTTAACACCACGGAGGGGTAATTTATTAGTGCAATATATCTCTTTATTTTTACTGTCGCACTAGATGACAGAGGCAAAGTCCTCTTTGAAGTTATATTTGACTTTCTACAAGGTTTTACTTGGTAAATACAAAACTATTCTCACTGCTTGATCTGTGATTTCTATGATTTTTATAATATGAAACATCTGTGCAATGTCTCTTCTTGTATATGGAGTATTTTTCACCTTCACTGGACAGTGCAGTATACACACTGCACTGTATACAAGTATATACAGTATACAAGAAGAAGGAGGAAATAGAAGAAGAAGAGAGAGCAGGAGAGACACACAGGCTTGAAGGCAGCCATGTGGCATAAGGTCACCTGCTCAGCCAGTGAGCTAAACTGACTCAACATGAAAGAGCATGCTTTAACCCAAACTGCAAACCTTTCTCAGCCATAACCAAGTTGTGTTTTTTGACTAAACCTAACCAACGAGTGCAAGTAAAAAGGAAGAGGAGTTAATGTCACATTGGGCACCCATAATTCAATTACATTTTTCAGTTCCAATCACAACCACAGTTGCCTCAAGGAACTTTGTATTGTAAGGTAAAGACAATATTGAAGAGAAAACCACAACAATCACATGACCTCCTAATAGCAACCACTTCCAGTGGGAATGAAAAACTCACTTTTAAAAGGAAGAAATCTCCAGCAGGCTTTGAAGAGTGATGCTCAGCCCTGGAGTACATGGCCCAATTTAATTTGCATTCATATCTTTTTTTCTTTTCTTTTGAACAAAAAAATGTAATGCTGCAGTTGTCATGATCCTGAGTCCATGACTCAGTGATTTTGTGTTTGGTGTATTTATTGTTATTATTTTCATTATTATTTGTGTTTTGGGATTTTAGATACTGGGTTTCTGGGTTTGTGCTCCCTCTGTTGGTCCCTGGTGTTAGTGTTCCCCTGTCTCGTCAGGTTAATCAGGTCCAGCTGTGTCTCCCACCTGTGTGTGAATTCCCAGTATCTCTCTGTGTATTTATAGTGTGTGTTTGCCTCTGTTCCTCGTTGTGTTGTCTGTGTTCATCCTCTGTGTTACCTTGCGTACTCTGCGAATCCCCTGCGTGCTCTCCCTGCTGTCCTCCCTTCATGTTCAGGTTTGCTACTCTTTGGTTTAGTTTCTCCCAGTTTAGTCCATCCGTAGTTCTGTTTTGCCATCCCCACTTTATGTTTGGTATTCTTAATAAATCACCCTCACATCTGAATAAGTGCTGCATTTGAGTCCTCCTTCCACACATCACACGGCTGCTGCCCCAGTCGTGCCAGCAGTTAAAGGAGAGATGAAAAACAGTACTGTCTGTTTTGTACATGTTATTAACCGTAGTAAACCGAATTCAGTCGTTAAAAGCAAGCATTTTAAAAGCTGTTTAAAGTAATTTTTAAAAGTTATGTAATAGAAGGAAGACTGCTGTACTCATAAATATACATAGACTGCTGTATAGTTATGTATTCCAATGACTTGACAAATAGATGGATAGATAAAACTTCATTAATCCCTCAGTTTGGTTCTTCCGGCAAATTCAGTAAATTTTCAGAAGCTTAGCATTAATCCATTAAATACGATGCTGTTGTTGGGCATCTCTGTTCTGCCTAATCGCATTTTATGTATGCTGCTGGAGAGCGGCTAAAAACATTACACCTTATAATTTACTATTAATTTAAAGATCACAAATAGATCTTTCAAACTACATATAACCATTTAGCATTTGTACATGTATATTATCATCATCTTAATATGTCTTTCTTCTCCTCCACCATTTCTCTTTTGCTTCCCTTATTTCCAATATTGTGGCAAATGCTTCACGTTAGCAGATTAGATATGAGACTCTCCCATCTACGGATAGCTGACAACGAGCCAGCTAACAAACAACAGCTGCTTAAGTTGCCACATCAAAGAGGGCACAGCAAATTCTGTCATGGTCCGCAGGTGCCATTTAGGATGTGATGCTGAAGCCTTACAAGCTTATAACTGAACAGTAGCAAGTAGTGGCAGCTGATTAGGCAGTAAAAACTTTAAAATATTTAATGCCACACAACACATTTTACTGATGACATTTGTTGGTGGTTTGGCGGGGTGTGGTTTATAGCTCAGCTGCAGGGGAGAAATGGAGCAGCAGGTTGTGGTGTCAGAAGAGGCTGACTCACACACCTGACCTCCATCCTTGAATCATGTCTTCCCTTTAAAGGATGTTGCTGGAACCGGAGGGGACAACGGTGTGGCAGCTGGAAAGTTGCTCAGACAGAGAGTGTAAAAATCTATAAACAATAGAACGCAAAGCAATTTGCAACGCCGTGTGTGTGGGTACTCATTCATGTCACAGTCGTATTGAGTGTTGCTAAATTGAAAATAGCTGATCACTGGACTTTAGCTCTAAATAGATGATCAAATTAGACATTAGGGAGATGTTTAGGGACGTTTAAAAGATTAACACACTTTTCTCTGATTTGACGGTGGCCAACCATGTTTGATTTATTTATTCTTCAATGCAGGAAACAAACACACTAAATCCCATAAAAGCAACCTTACAATGTGATTACATCATGATTAGGAAAGTTAAGTTTAATAGATACATCAAACATTTCTAGTAATAAAACAAGCCAATGCATTGTGTAGCATATTTGTAGAGCAGTTTTCAAAAATAAGATTATACAAAGTGACTTATAAAACCTAAATGATTTCTTCTATAAAATATAAGGTAGATAAAGACAAAAGAGACATTTTACTACAATTATTAAAATCAAATGGGTGTTGTCTGTAGAGTGTAATGTAAATGTATGAATAATGAAGGAAAATATGATAAAATGTTACGTCAAAATGTCAAAAGGTTACTTTTGACTAATTATTTTTGTTTTGTTTTCAGATTTAAATTCCAGGTTCATTCAACTATTAAACTGCAACAGTGGCACTCCAGGTTAAATCTAGGAACAGACTACTTTTAAAAATGATATCATATATTTAAAAAGATTTAAATCCAACTCAAACAAACTCAAACTAATGGCTATTAATAGGTATATGACTAATCTAAGTTATTTAACTTTCCAATCATTTAGCCATAAAAAGAGTCAAAAGAAGAAAAAATAATTCCACATGGCTTATTGCTGCTTATTGATAAACCAAGAGATGTCACGTGGTTTCATTTATAAACAAATAAAACCTTTGAAAAAACAAAATTTAGGAGAATTTGTTTATCAGTCACAAGGCACGCAGTTTTAAAGACAGGCTAAAAACATATGCAGTTACTACCATCAAGTTTTTTACTTAGTAAATCATTGTATTAATAAAGTATCCATGTGTCATTTACTTGACCTTTATCTACTAAATATATATTACAACAGAATTTCTTAACACAAACCATGTGTAAAATTTTGTCAAACATAATTATTCTTACCAAACTAGGGTGACCAGATTTGTTTGGCTCTGGTCACCTTAGAGATAATGTGACAGGTTCCTCATTTGAAAAATAAGTTATATTGATTAACTCATTTAGTCATAGTTGTCTTTGTCAAGGGAATGTTGTACAAGTCGTTTGTGTCATGTTGACTGTCTCCTGTTTTCTGGGCTGAATCTTCCATTGCAGCTTGATGTCAGCTGGTTCCTCACTTGCTAGTTTTGCACTTAGCTAAGAAGGAATAAAATAATTGGCATTTTCTGGCAACATTTTCTTCTGTGTGAAATTCAATATAACCTCAAATCAGAGTTTTCTTCTATCGTTCCTACTTCTAAAAAACAATGGAGAAGAGAAAACAATTACCTGTTGGAGGACCTGGGTGTTAATAGTGTGATCTGTCAAGTTAGTGTCAGTTTGAATCCTTATTTTAACCACAGTTGTATGCACCACTGTATCTGAAGAATATAAAATATAAAATCACAGCTGTGGAGCAAAGGGCTAGGAAGCTAAGTGAGGCTCCACTCAGACTTGAGCTCAGATCACCGGATTCAAAGTCCAGAGTGCTAACCATTACACCATGGAACCCTGCTGAAAGCAGAAAAAAGTTCTTTGTCAAACACCCATAAAACTGTAGTTCCTGGTAAAGTGATGGGGATTTTTACATGGCCGACGACAGTTTGGGTGTCATACCTGCTGCGAATCCCACCTTGACGTGACCCCGACAGAGGCTTGCAGGTCCTCGTTAGTATAGTGGACAGTATCTCCGCCTGTCACGCGGAAGACCGGGGTTCGATTTCCAGACGGGGAGTGAGCAGTCTCCTTCTCTGCTCTGCCTTTTACCTGGAATGACCACACACCCGTTAATCGCACGCTACGTGCATTTTTTTTGCACAGAGTCCATCATTCAAAAAGACCCTGTGGAATTTCTCCACCAGATCCTAGTCGATCTAAAAATCTAGTCCTATAATGGGTTTGAAACAACATCAATTCCACCTGTGCACTCACAAGTCAAAAATGTCTTCTAGGCAAGAGCTCCCATGAGAAGAGAAGCTAGTCCAAGAGAACTCTGCTTGTCCAGCGTTTTCTCTGCTTTACTTGCGTCCCTATTAACAAATAAGTCTCGTGTGTTTGTCTTCTGTAGGTTGTGTGCTAGCCTGACAAAGAACATCAAAGAGCTTGTCAACAAGAAGATCAGCTCCCATTTGAAGAGATGCTATCTCGAGATCACAATTTGGATTGTCAATATAACCATAAATGGGGGAATGCTTGAAAAATGACACAAATGGGAGTTCCCCGCTTCTCACTAGTCCTACATGATCTGTCATAAAAGTCCTCAAATTTAAGAAGGCATCGAATTGCCCCTCTAATGACGAGTGGGCATGCACGCTCCGTTTCCGTAGTGTAGTGGTTATCACGTTCGCCTAACACGCGAAAGGTCCCTGGTCCGAAACCAGGCGGAAACATGCTTCTTTGTTTCCCGATACAAAAGTGTCTGCCTGCAGGCATTGCTTTATCTTATGGGGTTGTACTGCTGTTTGGGACAAAGAGGAGAGAAAGTACTCAAATCTTGTACAGGGCTCTGACGCTTGTAACCTTTGGATGCTCATGTTGCTAAAAAGTTGTCTATAGCCCAAATTTCAGGAAATTTCACACAAATCAACATGTCTCCAGTCACCATATTTACTGAAGATGCAGGCACAGACTAAGCTCTTGGAAATGAGTGTCTCTAGCTGGCCTGCCCAGCACTTGGGCCTATTTTCAGCCAATGCACAACGCCATCAACCGCATGGCCTCTTTAGGCAACAGTTCTGCTGCTCGAGGTTCTGGGCTTCTTAGGGCAGCATATGTCGAGCTGCGCTTGCTTCAGAGAAGTCCTAAATGTCAAAAGTTTAAGTGAGCCTAACATCGAGTCTATAGTTCAGATTCCTTGCTAGCGAGCGTCTGTCTCTTCTCCACGGTTCCTTCCGTTCAAGGGCATGATAGTAACCTGCCATCAGATTTGTCAGATTGGCCAGATTACTGATTGAGACACATTCCAAAGCAAAGCAAGCCATCGCTCACCGTTTCCGTAGTGTAGTGGTTATCACATTCGCCTCACACGCGAAAGGTCCCCGGTCCGAAACCGGGCGGAAACATGGGTGTTTTGCTTCTTAGGTCACAAGGGAATTGATGTTCACTGTTTAGACAACTCTGCTTGTCCAGCATTTTCTGTGTTTTACTTGCGTCCCTACTGAGAAATAAGACTCCTAGTTTTGTCTTCTATAGGTTGTGTGCTAGCCAAGCAAAGGACATCAAAGAGCTTGTCAACCAGAAGCGGCAACAGAGTTAGAAGTGAGAAGAGTACAAGGGGAATTGTTGCCTTGAGTCACGGTGGCCAATGAAAGATACAGCAGGACGCTGAAGTGGAAAGTGCAGTACAAGAGCATGAGCGAGGTTTGGTGCGGCATGAAGACCACGCGCAGATGGGATCAGCCAACAGAATAGGAGTGGAATTGACTGGGCCACTAACTTGTTCTTTAAGTCATTAGACTCTCATGCTAGCTTGTGCTAATGCTAATGCGGAGCAAAGGGCTAGAAAGCCAAATGAGGCTCCACTGAGACTTGAACTCAGATCACTGGATTCAGAGTCCAGAGTGCTAACCGTTACACCATGGAACCCTGCTGAAAGCAGAAAAAAGTTCTTTGTCAAACACCCATAAAACTGCAGTTCCTGGTAAAGTGATGGGGATTTTTACATGGCCGACGACAGTTTGCGTGTCATACCTGCTGCGAATCCGACCTTGACGTGACCCCGACAGAGGCTTGCAGGTCCTCGTTAGTATAGTGGACAGTATCTCCGCCTGTCACGCGGAAGACCGGGGTTCGATTCCCCGACGGGGAGTGAGCAGTCTCCTTCTCTGCTCTGCCTTTTACCTGGAATGACCACACACCCGTTAATCGCACGCTACGTGCATTTTTTTTGCACAGAGTCCATCATTCAAAAAGACCCTGTGGAATTTCTCCACCAGATCCTAGTCGATCTAACAATCTAGTCCTATAATGGGTTTGAAAAAACATCAATTCCACCTGTGCACTCACAAGTCAAAAATGTCTTCTAGGCAAGAGCTCCCATGAGAAGAGAAGCTAGTCCAAGAGAACTCTGCTTGTCCAGCGTTTTCTCTGCTTTACTTGCGTCCCTATTAACAAATAAGTCTCGTGTGTTTGTCTTCTGTAGGTTGTGTGCTAGCCTGACAAAGAACATCAAAGAGCTTGTCAACAAGAAGATCAGCTCCCATTTGAAGAGATGCTATCTCGAGATCACAATTTGGATTGTCAATATAACCATAAATGGGGGAATGCTTGAAAAATGACACAAATGGGAGTTCCCCGCTTCTCACTAGTCCTACATGATCTGTCATAAAAGTCCTCAAATTTAAGAAGGCATCGAATTGCCCCTCTAATGAGGAGAGGGCATGCACGCTCCGTTTCCGTAGTGTAGTGGTTATCACGTTCGCCTAACACGCGAAAGGTCCCTGGTCCGAAACCAGGCGGAAACATGCTTCTTTGTTTCCCGATACAAAAGTGTCTGCCTGCAGGCATTGCTTTATCTTATGGGGTTGTACTGCTGTTTGGGACAAAGAGGAGAGAAAGTACTCAAATCTTGTACAGGGCTCTGACGCTTGTAACCTTTGGATGCTCATGTTGCTAAAAAGTTGTCTATAGCCCAAATTTCAGGAAATTTCACACAAATCAACATGTCTCCAGTCACCATATTTACTGAAGATGCAGGCACAGACTAAGCTCTTGGAAATGAGTGTCTCTAGCTGGCCTGCCCAGCACTTGGGCCTATTTTCAGCCAATGCACAACGCCATCAACCGCATGGCCTCTTTAGGCAACAGTTCTGCTGCTCGAGGTTCTGGGCTTCTTAGGGCAGCATATGTCGAGCTGCGCTTGCTTCAGAGAAGTCCTAAATGTCAAAAGTTTAAGTGAGCCTAACATCGAGTCTATAGTTCAGATTCCTTGCTAGCGAGCGTCTGTCTCTTCTCCACGGTTCCTTCCGTTCAAGGGCATGATAGTAACCTGCCATCAGATTTGTCAGATTGGCCAGATTACTGATTGAGACACATTCCAAAGCAAAGCAAGCCATCGCTCACCGTTTCCGTAGTGTAGTGGTTATCACATTCGCCTCACACGCGAAAGGTCCCCGGTCCGAAACCGGGCGGAAACATGGGTGTTTTGCTTCTTAGGTCACAAGGGAATTGATGTTCACTGTTTAGACAACTCTGCTTGTCCAGCATTTTCTGTGTTTTACTTGCGTCCCTACTGAGAAATAAGACTCCTAGTTTTGTCTTCTATAGGTTGTGTGCTAGCCAAGCAAAGGACATCAAAGAGCTTGTCAACCAGAAGCTCAGAGGTCGGGGCAACAGAGTTAGAAGTGAGAAGAGTACAAGGGGAATTGTTGCCTTGAGTCACGGTGGCCAATGAAAGATACAGCAGGACGCTGAAGTGGAAAGTGCAGTACAAGAGCATGAGCGAGGTTTGGTGCGGCATGAAGACCACGCGCAGATGGGATCAGCCAACAGAAGAGGAGTAGAATTGACTGGGCCACTAACTTGTTCTTTAAGTCATTAGACTCTCATGTTAGCTTGTGCTAATGCTAATGCAGCTGTGGAGCAAAGGGCTAGGAAGCTAAGTGAGGCTCCACTGAGACTTGAACTCAGATCACTGGATTCAGAGTCCAGAGTGCTAACCGTTACACCATGGAACCCTGCTGAAAGCAGAAAAAAGTTCTTTGTCAAACACCCATAAAACTGCAGTTCCTGGTAAAGTGATGGGGATTTTTACATGGCCGACGACAGTTTGCGTGTCATACCTGCTGCGAATCCCACCTTGACGTGACCCCGACAGAGGCTTGCAGGTCCTCGTTAGTATAGTGGACAGTATCTCCGCCTGTCACGCGGAAGACCGGGGTTCGATTCCCCGACGGGGAGTGAGCAGTCTCCTTCTCTGCTCTGCCTTTTACCTGGAATGACCACACACCCGTTAATCGCACGCTACGTACATTTCTTTGCACAGAGTCCATCATTCAAAAAGACCCTGTGGAATTTCTCCACCAGATCCTAGTCGATCTAAAAATCTAGTCCTATAATGGGTTTGAAACAACATCAATTCCACCTGTGCACTTGTAACCCTGGTTAACATAGCTAACAACAAATAAAAGCCTGTTAGTATAAACAGTCATAAGAAATATATTACAGGTGATAAATAGTCAATAAATAGATCATAATGGTTAGAAAATTCATTAAAAACATCAGCAATGATATAATTCATGTTATAGGATTTCATTTGTGTTTAAAAACATGTTAAAAGGGTACAGAACTTGCTAATTCATGGTGTTTTATGTTAATTCAGGTAAAATGGCTAAAATATGTGTTGAGACTCTTATTGTGAAAGGGCACGCTGCAGCGTGACTCCTGTGATAGCCACACCCAATCGGGTTGTTCCTTCTTTTTTTGATGCTAGAGAGGGAGAAATGCAGACAGTCCTTGCAGAGCTGCTGCTTAAATGAGTGAAAAAATAGTAAAAACAAGCCAGAAATCTACTTAAAGCCATTTTTGTGCTCTGGAGAATGTATTTTTGTTTTTCCGACCTGTTCTTGCCTTGGTGACGTTGTGAACATAACCAAACGGGACTTGGTGAGTTAAGAAATTGTATTTTATTTCATGCAAGAAATGTTTTGTTGTATTATACTGCTCATTTCATGCAAATGGAGAGCCAAGGTAGCAGATTTATGTTGTTTTATGTTAAAAACGGTGGATTCGTGCTTAAACGACACACAGGCTGTACTTCAAAGGCCTTTGACGGTGTTTCAGCGCGCCATATTGGCGTCACCTCATTTACGTCTAAATAAGCTGGAAAAAACGGACTTTTACTGTTATTTAAGGGCTACCCGTGTGTTATTTTCGAATGTTTATGCACTTTATTTTGTTGTTATGGTAGGCCATTAAGGTTTGGATCGGGAAATGCCGAGCTAGAATCGGAGTTTGATCCGCTGAGCGAGAAACAAGATGGCGAGCCACCCACGGACCCATTGAACTGTACCGAGCAGGAAAAAGGAAAACGCCCCCTGCTGGACGTTGAGCTCTTTCGCTGAAAAAACTGGTAGGATTAATCCATACACCTCTGCAAAAGAACAGAGGACTTTCAAAGCACTGGATAATCATTCGGAGTAATTCCAGGATTAATAGTTAAAGGACACAGAGACAACTTTCTTTTGTTTATTTGTTTAAGGGATTTATCCAGCCTTTTGCTGAATTGTTTTCAGTTTTACATTTATTTATTTATTTTTGTAATTTATTTTGGTCAACCTTACATTTTAATGCTGTAATGGTGTTAATGGAAATGTAAATAATTTTGTTGGGTTAAAACAAAATAAGAACTGGTTGAAATTTAAAGGTGAACCTGGACCAAGATTAAATTAAATCTTGGGCCTAAAGAACTGAACTTGATTTAAAATAACACAGTGTTAATGCAAATAGATCAAAGGATAAACTTGAACTTAGAACTTGAAATAAATAAGACGATAACCTAGGTTGAAAATAACATCCTTCTAAAGCCAAATAAAAGGTTTTGAGATAAATAGGATGAACTAACAGAACATACTGAACAAAAAAGGGAAAGAAAATATCTTGTTTTCCTTAAATGTGTGATGTTGAATGTTTTGTGTAATGTGTGTTAACTGTCTATTCTCTGTCTTCACAAAATAATAAGCCGGCAATTTAAACGTATTTACTGGTCTGTGGTCTTTATTACATGCTACGCTCATTACTGCTCTAGTAGTCGAACCTAACTGGTCCTAGTATACTGTAACAACTCCAGAAGTGTTACACACTCACAAGTCAAAAATGTCTTCTAGGCAAGAGCTCCCATGAGAAGAGAAGCTAGTCCAAGAGAACTCTGCTTGTCCAGCGTTTTCTCTGCTTTACTTGCGTCCCTATTAACAAATAAGTCTCGTGTGTTTGTCTTCTGTAGGTTGTGTGCTAGCCTGACAAAGAACATCAAAGAGCTTGTCAACAAGAAGATCAGCTCCCATTTGAAGAGATGCTATCTCGAGATCACAATTTGGATTGTCAATATAACCATAAATGGGGGAATGCTTGAAAAATGACACAAATGGGAGTTCCCCGCTTCTCACTAGTCCTACATGATCTGTCATAAAAGTCCTCAAATTTAAGAAGGCATCGAATTGCCCCTCTAATGATGAGAGGGCATGCACGCTCTGTTTCCGTAGTGTAGTGGTTATCACGTTCGCCTCACACGCGAAAGGTCCCTGGTCCGAAACCGGGCGGAAACATGGGTCTTTTGCTTCTTTGGTCACAAGGGAATTGATGTTCACTGTTTAGACAACTCTGCTTGTCACGTCGTCTGTCAATCTCTATTGTAAACCACAGCAAAAGCAGGTAAGGGTTCTCTGCCATTTAATGTTTCAACCATTGTCATCTGTTTTGCGGCTAGGCAGGGAGCTCATCCATTTTATTGTTTTTTGATAAATAGATCTTGCTTTGTTTTTGAGTTAGAAAGGGGGTGTTTTGTGTTGGAGTCAAATCGTTAAATGTTGTCATTGTGTTACTTAAATTTGTAAGTTTTAGTTCAAGCAGCATGCCCAAAGACATTCTTTTGTATCCAACCACTTCTCCAGCCAGTTTGTTGGTGGGGCAGGCTGTAGTGTTTTATTATAGGGACATCCTATCTGAAGGTTCCGTTTTTTGGTTAGTAAGCTTCCTGCTTTTATGATCCTTCTGTGGGCAGGGCACGTGCTTACACATGCACACACATAGTGCCTTATCTTTTGTTACCATGGGGTGGGGGGGGGGGGTTTACAATGGGTGGTGCTTGTATTCACTGTATTCAATAAAAGGCAGAAAGGAAGGCTTTTTATTTTATACTGGCTAGGAGACAGGTGAGGACCATTCAGCTCCAAGAGCCTGGTTCCGACCAGCCTCCCTTGCTAGCAAGTAAAAGCTGTTTGTGTTGCTTTCTTGTTGTTAACTGGAATAAGTTTCTAAATCAGCGGGGCCTGCGGAAGCGCAGACCCAACATTGTTTGTTTTTGAGATGGTGGTCTTGATGCAGTGGCTGACGCGCTGCAACACATCATAGCTGTGGCTTATGAGGCAGACCTGACACACAGAAGAAAAGGAAAAGACTCTCTCACATGGGGAGAGCCCCTAGAGGTCAGCGACCGTAACACCCTTCCACATAATATTTTACATAGAATAAAACAAACTTTCTTTTAACACATATCGCCATGTTCATCAGGGAGGTCAACACTGCATCCTGGAAAGTGCATCAGCCATTACATCAGGGGTGTCCAAACTCCGATCCATTTTTAACCCTTTAAGACCTACCATAGAACCAAGTCCGCCAGAGCTTATAGTATATTTTTACATGCTGTGGAGCCATTATTTGGAGCATTTCAAGTTGCTATACATCAATACAACCATTATAGCCCAAATGTTAATAATATGTATGCATTAAGTGCATAGTAATTACATAAATTGCAAAAAAGTGCAATAAACTACAAAAAATTGAAAATCGTTTTTGATTTTTTAACATATATTTCTAGTTAGAGAAATTTAAGAGGCTTATCCCTCAAAACTGTAAATAGAAAAAAGTTGCACAAACTAGTTTCCCACCAAAGGAAATTTATTTTAAGTGTCTTCATAGTTTTATTTTTGAGATACACCAATTTTCATATACTGCAGGAAAAACGAAAAAATATATTATACTGCAAATTTGCAAAATAACAGCATATGCATCAAAATAAACTATTTCCAGCAGTGCAATATGAGTCCTTAGCATCCCAGAAACGACACAGAAAGTCATAAAGTCAAACATAACTTTTAAAAACACCAGTATAGGCTCATAAGGCCACGATGGTTAAAAACTACATTTCCGCAAAATGACGTCTCTTCCGGTTTCGGGCAGGTCATGCGGTCATGTGATAGTTCACGCTGATGGAGTAGGAAGTGTTACGAACAGCTGATCGGATCGGCAAAGTGTGTTTCTGGAATATTATATTTTTGTTGCTGCAAGTGCTTTTTAATGCAGTTTTTGCAAAGCTATATGTGGAAGAAAACTGTGACCTAGGACAAGCTGATGGCATAAGATGTAAGTACAACTCCTCTGGTTTCATATGCAAAAAAAATGATTGCGCTAGCTTACGTGGTTGCAGTGCTACCGGGATTTAAAAATAGTTACGCAAAATGGAGCGTGTCCGTTCCGACCGGCTTTAAAGGGTTAATTGGCCCACAAGTAATTTTATAAATAGAATAGAATATGGCCCGCACTTCAACTTTTGCTTGAGTGTATTGCACTTCTTAGTTTTAACACCAGGGGGAGCTGCTGTTGATCAAGGCAGTTGCTCCACCAAAAAGGACAATCACAGAAGAAATTTACCCCAAGTTACTAAAGATGGCAGAACCAAAGAAGCGAAAGGTAGAAAGTGAATGCAGAAAATTTCAGACACGGTGGGAGAGTGAATATTTCTTCAAAGAATTCAAGGGGAAGTGTGTCTGTTTGATCTGCACTGAAACTATGGCAGTTATGAAAGAGTATAATGTACGATGTCATTATGAAACCAAACATCAGGCCTATGCATCCTACACTGGTGCTGAGCGAGAGCAGAAATTAAAGCAAAGTGTAGCTCTCCTGCGGGGTCAGCAACAGTATTTTTTTCGTGCTCAAAAGGTCCAGGAAAAGGCTACAATAGCCAGCTATGAGGTCGCCCAACTCATCATTTATTGCGGGGAGTGGATGAGAGCACGAGCGCTTTAGGTGAGTAAAAAATATATTCCACAGTACCCGTGTGTTAATGTGCAGGTACACATGCTTCAAATATCAATAATGCACATCAATTCTGTCACTACCCTGCTTTTGTGCACCACTTTCTTAAATGCGTTTTTCTCGTTAACACACAGAGTACACACCACTGTGCACAGCGCACGCACACGCGAAGTCAGCTGATCTCATCTGATGCAGATCTGCTCCTTGATCAAGTGACATTTGTCTGGATTTTTGCCACGAGTGGCGATCAGCACCGCAGCTGGATGGCCCGATTTACATACCCAGCACAGCTGATACTCACAGAATAATTTACTAAAATTATATGGACTCCTGTTATTAAATCCAGTTCAGTCTGTTAATGTTGATAACGGTTTCAAACCAACGTTAATAGGTGTGTTGCTAAGCCTAATAACTTAAATAACAAACTTGAAATGTACCCGTCCCATTTTCTGAGGCTGCTGTTATGAGAATGAGCTACCAAAGCTTTTTCTGAATAAATCAATAAAGATCCATTTATGGAAAGCTGTTTTGTCTTTAATTATATTCAACAATATAACATATTTGACCACTTTTAAGTGATTTTTCTAACTTTAATACACTAAAGTTAAGGTTATATACCTCATTTCTAGTAAGTGGCCCAGCCCCTCCTATATTTTTATGTTTGTGGCCCTCAGTGAAAAAGTTTGGACACTCCTGCATTACATTGTCCACACCATACCAAGATGGCGCCGCGTATGGATGCCCTGGTACTTCAGTGCGTTACTTCTGTTTTGTTTTTGTGCATAACTTGTGTGTCTGGGCACTCCTCTGGATATTCTTACACCAGGGAAGAGCTTCTTAACTACAGGACTACAACACCTGTGGATTTAATTCCAATTTTTGTCGCATCTGCGGCAAATTTACTACAGACCTTGATCAGGAAAGTGAGACGCCGAAGGAAAGCGAGCCGGCGAACTCGTGCGTCTGAGGAGACGCGGACTGCGAACTGCTCTTCCTGGGATCTTCCTTTCCAACGTACGCTCACTCCGGAATAAGATGGACGAGCTGGCCCTGATGAGAACCATGAACAGAGACTTTGCCTCCTCCTGTGTCTTATGTTTTACGGAGTCGTGGCTATGTGAGGACATCCCGGACTGCGCGCTTAAGTTGGAGGGTTTTCATCTGCTGCGCGCAGACCGGCAGGCCTCTCTGTCTGGTAAGACCACAGGTGGAGGTGTCTGCTTCTACATTAATAGTGGCTAGTGCACAGATGTAACAGTGATTGCTCAGCACTGCTCTTCCTTTCTGGAATACCTTTTTATTCACTACAAACCGTTTTATTCTCCGTGGGAGTTTGCTTCATTCATCTTGGCCGCTGTTTACGTCCCGCCAGATGCGGATGTGCAGGCAGCTCAGTGCGCCCTCGTGGAGCAGATACTGCACATGGAGCGGACATTCCCGGACTCTCTCATTATTGCTCTTGGGGGCTTTAACAAAGCCAATCTGAGCCAAGAGCTTCCCAAATACAAGCAGTATATTAAATGCCCGACCAGAGAGGAGAGGACATTGGACCACTCTTACAGCACGATCAGCAGGGCCTATTGCGCGGTGCCCCGCGCTTCACTCGGACTTTCGGACCACGTCATGATCCACCTGATCCCCGCATACAGACAGAGGCTGAAGCTCTCCAAACCTGTCGTGAGGACTAAAAAACTGTGGAGCAACGAGGCTGTGGAGGAGCTTCGCACGTGTTTGGAGTCTATAGACTGGGACACAATGAATAATAATAATAATAATGGATTAGATTTATATAGCGCTTTTCAAGGCACCCAAAGCACTTTACAATGCCACTATTCATTCACTCTCACATTCACACACTGGTGGAGGCAAGCTACAGTTGTAGCCACAGCTGCCCTGGGGCAGACTGACAGAAGCGAGGCTGCCATGGACCTACTGGCCAGCACCAGTAGGCGGTAGGGTAAAGTGTCTTGCCCAAGGACACAACGACCAGGACAGAGAGCCCGGGGATCAAACCAGCGACCTTCCGGTTCCCAACCCCCTAAGCCATGGTCTCCCTATGAAGGTTGCTTCTAACAGCTTGGATGAGTTTACAGACACTGTCACCTCCTATATCCACTTCTGTGAGGACAGCATTGTGCCATCATGCACCAGGGTGAGTTATAACAATGACAAACCCTGGTTTACTCCTAAACTCAAAAAGCTGTGGCTGGAAAAGACAAAAGAGTTCAGAAGCGGAGACAGGGACTGCTACAGAGAGGCCAAGTACAGGTTCACTAAAGAAGTGGACATTGCTAAACATCAGCACTCTGAGAAGATGCAGCAGCAGATCTCAGAGAATGACTCGGCCTCTGTGTGGAAAAGTTTTAGGAATATCACCAACTACAAGCCTAAAACCCCCCACTCCACTGATGACTTGCTCTTAGCCAACACCCTTAACGACTTTTACTGCCGTTTTGACGAGCCATCAAGCAGCCTTCACACCTCCAACGGCCCCAACAATAGAGACACTTTGGACACTCATTCCCCCACCTCTCCCCCCTCCATAGAGCCATTACCACCATCAAACACTTCACCTACAACACCCCCCTCCATACCCCACACCAAGGAGGATTTCACACCACCATCTCCCACTACAACCCTTCATATTCATGAAGCAGATGTAAGGAAGCAGTTTAAGAGTCCTGGACCAGACGGTGTGTCTCCTGCCACCCTCAGACACTGTGCAAATGAGCTGGCCCCAGTGTTTTCTGGCATTTTCAACTCCTCACTGCAGGCATGTCATGTGCCTGCCTGCTTCAAGTCCTTTACCATAATCCCTGTCCCCAAGAAACCAAGGATCACTGGACTAAATGACTACAGACCTGTGGCTCTGACATCTGTGGTCATGAAGTCATTTGAGCGCCTGGTTCTCTCCTACCTGAAGACCCTCACGGCCCCCCTCCTGGACCCCTGCAGTTTGCATACAGAGCCAACAGGTCTGTAGACGATGCTATCAACATGGCTCTACACTTCATCCTGCAGCATCTGGACTCCCCAGGAACCTACGCCAGGATCCTGTTTGTGGACTTCAGCTCTGCCTTCAACACTATCCTTCCAGACCATCTCCAAGGCAAGCTTTCCCAGATGAATGTGCCTGATCCCATCTGCCGGTGGATCACTGACTTCCTGACGGACAGGAAGCAGCATGTGAGGCTGGGAAAGAATGTCTCGGACTCCCGGGCCATCAGCACCGGCTCCCCTCAGGGCTGTGTTCTTTCTCCTCTGCTCTTCTCCCTGTACACCAACTGCTGCACCTCCACCCACCAGTCTGTCAAGCTAATCAAGTTTGCAGATGACACCACCGTTATTGGGCTCATCTCGGACGGGGATGAGTCTGCCTACAGGAGGGAGGTTGAACGTCTGGTGTCCTGGTGCAGCCACAACAACCTGGTGCTGAATGTCCAGAAGACGGTGGAGATTATTGTGGACTTCAGGAAGCACACAGCCCCACTCCCCCCCCCCCCCCCCCCCCCCCCCCATCATCCTGACTGACACCCTCATCACCTCTGTGGACTCATTCCGCTTCCTGGGTACCACCATCACCCAGGACCTGAAGTGGGAGCCCATCATCACCTCCGTCATAAAGAAAGCCCAGCAGAGGATGTACTTCCTGAGGCAGCTGAAGAAATTCAACCTGCCAACACGGACGATGATGCAATTGTACACTGCAATCATCGAGTCCACCTCCATCAACATCAACGTGTGGTATGCTGGAGCCTCTATCAGGGACAAACAGAGACTGCAGCGTGTTGTGCGCTCTGCTGAGAAGGTGATTGGCTGCAGACTCCCATCTCTGCAGGACCTGTACACCTCCAGGACACTGGGGCGTGCAGCTCGGATCACAGCTGACCCTTCTCACCCTGGACACAGTCTGTTTGACCTGCTCCCCTCAGGCAGGAGGCTCCGGTCCATTCGCACCAGAACCTCTCGCCATAAGAACAGTTTCTTCCCCTCTGCTGTTGGACTCATGAACAATAACCATATGACTGTTCCCACCACTAACACATGACCCTACGCTGTGTTCAAAGCATCATTCCATGTTTGGCACTGATCACCACCTGCACTCATGTATAAATCTATCTACTTAGCACTTCTAATTTTAATTTTTATGTTTATTTAAGCGTCATCTGACAGTATGTTTTGCACTAAGTACCGCAGAAATTTCCTAATGTTGTAAACCTGCTCAACATTTGGCAATAAACTCATTCTGAGTCTGACCTGTCTTATGTCTGATGTCTGGATTGTATTCTTGAACAAGCAAAGCCCATCTTATCAATCTCTGGTTGTGGTTGTACATGCACTCCAGAAATACCAAAGGGTTATGGTCGGTATACACCATAACAGGAGTTGCGGTGGATCTTACATAAACATCAAAATGGTTAAAGTTTCTTTCTCAATGGTGGAGTAGTTAAGTTGGTGAGGCTTGGACTTAGCTGAGAAGTAGGCAACTTGGTGACTGATGCCATCTGCTTCATCGTGTAGCAGTACTGCTACACGTTGAAGGCCTTGCTGAAACCTGGAGCCAGTATAGGGGCACTGCAAAGGAGAGACTTGGCACAGTTAAATACATGTTGACACTCTCCATTTATACTGCACAAATGACTTATAGGAGCCACTACTGTCGACAAATTCTGGCAGAAACTGCTATAGTAGCCCACTAGACCCAAGAATCACCTGAGCTCTCGTATTGTGGTGGGCATTTAATTTATTTTGCCTGAAATGCCAGAATCTCAGGTTAAACCTCAGAAAATTTCAGCAACCACCAAACAGCTAGATGTCGTCTTTCTCACCCGACGGCACAGACAGCTCACTGATTCTGATGTTTCGGTGGGTCCGTGCTTTGTGTTTAGTGCTAGATTCTGAAGCTGTAGGTTTTATCTCTCGCTCTCAAGGAATAAAAATGTATGGTCTCCTTATAGTAAAACATGACATCCACGGGTATTTTTGTTCTCTATGGTTATTCCCAGACGATGTAACAAAGCTGTCACAGCTGCAACGGCAGATGTCTGGGGTTGTGATAAGGGCCGAAAACACAGGCACTTACGTAGATGCGAGTGAGAGTGAGCTTTATTTTTTGAGGTGAACAGTAGTGATGTGTCCTGTGTGTCGAAGCGTCGAATCGTGTGTCGGGTAATCTCGGGGGCGTTTTTGTGAAGCGCGTATCGAGGCTTGCATTGATTACGTATGCAGTGACGTTCGAGGCCTCGCGGGCAGTCCGTACCACGTGACTGATTCAGGGACTGGTTCACCGGTTCGCACCAGATTCGAAATAAAATGGGCAGAAAAACAGCTGATTCCCCATCACACTGTGTTGTGGAATTGAATTACGTACGTGTCTCTCCTAATAAAGTATGCACACAGTAATAAATATCACAAATGATAAACACCAAAATATAAATCAACAACACTACACATCCTATAATCTGATTTCTGTCTTTTAGTTTATTAAAAAGTGAAGCACCAAACACTAGTTTGTGTCATTATCCAGATGTACATAAGCATGATTACACAGGTACTAGGAGCGGGTTTTGATTATCGATTAAAATCGATTCTAGCTTGGATAACGTGATATCGATTCATTAAAATCCTGAATCGATTTTTAATATAAATATTACTACATTTCAACCACCACCAAACAGCTAAAACAGTAAATGAGAGGAGGTACACCGATTCTGCACAAAGACTTAAACACAAGGCGCGGACCGCTGACGGATCAGAATCAGTGAGATGTCGCCTTTCTCACCAGACGGCACGGACACGGTCGGGGCTGAAAGCCGACAGTTCACTGATTCTAATCCGTCGGCGGGTCCGTGCTTCGTGTTTACGCCTTTTTTGCGCTGATTCTGAAGCTGCAGGTTTTATTTCTCTTCAAACAATATTGACCGAACCAGCAGAAAAAGGAGATCCAAACTACGCTTCACATAAACATTGTCATGAATTTCCTCTGACTTTTGCTGTTTTGCTTTCACCAGCATAAAATCACACTTCATGCACAGCTTTCTCTCTCTCACACACACTCACTCTCTCTCTCTCCCTCTCTCTCTCTCTCTCTCTCTCTCACTCACACACACACACACACACACACACACACACACACACACACACACACACACACACACACACACACTTCAAGAACAGTTTCCCATCTAAAAATCTGTTTTCTGCATTATTCGCTTGTTTGTTACTCATAAGACCTCCGTTGTTTGTCAGCCGCTGTTCTTTCCCATTTAAATACTTCCGAAAAGAAAACCTAATTTCTGCCGTTCAATAGGCTACTAAAATAATTTAAACTTTTTAACATTATGCAAAATTGCAAAACGTTAAGGTGTGTCTCTAATAAAACCTCTATTTGCTCTGCTTCAATTCAGCAGCATCAGGTAATGTTCATTTGTTGATTGATGGTTTTCTTTTGGTTTTGATCTACTGCTGAATATTTTTATAAAATCGTTTTTCTGTTTTAGCCTCAGCTATGTTGACACAAAGGCATCTGCTGTGATGCTTACACATTAGATAAAGTCTCGAAAGTGTCAGCTTTCTTTTTATAGTTATACAAATATGCAAATGTCCTGATCTATGATCTGAATTATACTATTGACTGACTGTCTGAGGCTAACAGTTACACAATCATACCAAAACGCTGTCCTGATACTTTCCACTTTCTCTTTTGTATCACACATACTGAGACAATATTCGGGATAAATAACCAAGAAAACAATTTATTTATTCAGTTTAGAGGTTTACACATCATTATAATCACAGAGCCCGCTTCACTTGAATTGTCCACTTGATGGCGCAGTAGAGCAAATGAATCATCACAATGCTTCGAACCATTGGTCGACCAATTGGGTGGAAAGCTTCAGTTCATGTGAGGCTTCATCTCACCATCACTAGTGAACAGGATAAAGAGAAACCTAACCTCAAACCTACATGCGGTGGAAACACAGGGAAATAACACAGACCAGCAACAAGCAGGAGAAAACACAGGGCTTATATACTCACAGGAGCAATCAGGGAATGGGATACAGGAAAGCAACACAGCTGGGAGAAATCAGAGTTGATGAGACAGGGGAAACGTAAACTGAACACACTGACATTAGACAAGGCGGCTTCAAAGTAAAATAGGAAATACAACAGGTATGCACAGACACAAACTTAACACAAGATATGTCAACAGGGAGGGAACACAAAGATGTGGGACCAGGGCAGGCACAGAGACACAGAACAAAAGGAGCTTGAAATACAAAACAGAAACAAAACCTGAGAGCAAGAAATTCCCAACAAGAATGAATCTAAAACACAAGATAATAATCAAAACCAAAACCAATGAGTCCGCAGACTCAGGACCATGACAAAAGCAATAATAAGAATTAACTTTGACTCGGCTGTTGCTGAGAACTTTTGTAAATTAAAACATCGAAGAACAGTCAATTAAAATATTTACACTTAAAGTTAACATCTGAAAACTGGAGAAGTGGAGAACAAAAGAACGGCAGGACTTGATACTGTCAATGAGAGATGAACAGTATCTGAAAGATATGTTCTTAAGAAGTGGGGGAAAATGCAGTTAAGACCTGAAATAGGACCTGAGAGATGCATCTGGCCCTTCAGTTGATCCACTGACTATTCACTGAAATCTCATAAAAATGGTTTTCAGGGAAGTGTGGTTGTCAGTATCAAGAAGCCATTCTTAAGGAATGGAAGTATACGGAGGAAGTGAGTATAGAAGTAGAACAGTGAGTTTCTACAGCCATGATGGAAAGTTGGGTTGTTTTGTGTTTTTGTTTGTTTTTTTGTTGTTGTTGTTTTGTGGTGTTGGTAATAATACATTTTTTTTTCTTTTACTGTTTCACAAAGGGCTAAAAAGTCATTGAAAATTTTTGAAAAATGTATTCAAGCAATTTGGCAGGACAAAGTAAAAGCAGAATTAAAAACAAGAATAATCACAAAATAATAATGAAATCACATCAGTTATACTATGTAATTAACCTACTCTGATTTTGTTCTTATCTTTGGTAAGAGTATGAGTACACTTTGGCCACAGATGTCCTTATCTCTGTGTCTGTGCTAATGGAAAGGATCTAACAGGGAAGCAGGGTGCATTGAATATTCAATCCTTTAGGAGTATAGAGAGACCCCAAACCTTCTTAATATTGGGAGAAGCAGCAAGAAGCTTGGAAAGCTGCAATTCAGCCAGGGGTCTCTTTACCCCAAGTTACTCAACAAGCATTACTTCATGTTATAGTGTTATTTGTCATCATAGTGATTGGTTTACCAGACCGATTACCTACAGACTATTTACTGACATTCAAATAGTAAATTCAGCCCCACAATTTTAAAACAATTTTATTGCAACGATACAAATTCCTCAAACATCAACAATGAACACGGCTGAATATAATAACCTTTTTGTGGTTACTGCCAACTATTTCTTTTAATTTATATAATACATTAATAAAGGGGACAATATTAAATAACAGCAACATATCAGCATCTCTTTGATAATGTGGCAAAGTTTAAGGCATATGTTGCATATACAGTGCCATGAAAAACTAATTTTCCCCCTTTGGCATTCCTTAGTTTTTTGCATATTTCCCACACTTAAATATTTTGCATAATTAATTTTTAATTTTAGACAATGTACATCCAGCTATCAAGGTTCAAAGGACTGTTTTTAAATGAACTTGATTATCCACAAATGGAGAAAACTGAACAGTGGTGAAACTTCCCAGGCATGGCTGGCCTACCGAAATTACTCCAAAAGTGCATTGTCCCAATATGTCCCAAGGAGAGAACCACTACTCACTACTCACAACACACCACATTTGCTACAAAAAAATGTTAATCCCCAAAACCTTTGAAAAATATCATTTGGACTAATGAGTTAAAAGTTGAACATTTTGAAAGATTTTCACCGTGCTATTCCAAGTGAAAAGCTGTTCAAGCTGTTCCCACCACTAACACGTGATCCTACACTGTGTTCACTGCATCATTCCATGTTTGCACTGATCACCACCTGCACTCATGTATAAATCTATCTACTTAGCACTTTTAATTTTTATTTTTATGTTTATTTAAGGATTGTCTGACAGTAGGTTTTGCACTAAGTACCACAGCAGTTTCCTAATGTTGTAAACCTGCTCAACATTTGGCAATAAAACCCATTCTGATTCTGAAAAGAACATCACATCAACAAAAATAGTGCTGGTAGTGTAATCCTTTGGGGCTGCTTTTCTCCTTTGGTATCTGAATGACTTTTTGTAGTTTAAAATTGGAAAATAATAATAATAATAATTTTTCTAAAAAATTCAAAAATCCTGAAGGAGAATATCTGGCCATCAATTTCTGTCCTGAATCTTAAGCACACTTGGGTTACAAAGCTGAGCAGTGATCCAAAACACACCTAGTTCCTCTAAGTTTCTCTGTTTTCCTCATTCTCTTGTTTCTTGGGTTGAATCTTCCACTGCAGTTTGAAATCAGTCAATCCTTGATTTCTTAGCTTGGCTCCTAGCTGTGACAGAATAGAAAGATAAGTAGGTGGTTTCATCATTTTATTGAAGCTATCTGTCAGTATATTTATCCATTGCTTTTTCTTTGTAGTTTGTTTGCTTTACTTTAAATTTTTCCAGAAGCAAAAACAAAAATTTTACCTGTTGGAGTATCTGGACATTAATTGCAGAGTCAGTTAAGTCAACATCAGTCAAAAAATTAGTCTTCACTGTCGTCCTCAACTTTGCAACTTAGCAGGAAACATGTAACCAAAAAATAAAAGTAAGTTTTGACAAACTGAGAAACAGGAGTTGTTGTTAGTCAGGGTATGTTTTTTTGTTTGTTTGTTTATTTGTTTTGTGTGTGTTATTGAACATTTACCTTGATGGCAAATGAAAACATAATTCATTGTACATATGTCGTCATCCCACTTGTGGAGGTTATTCTCCACCACACAATGCTGGTTACCTTGAGGGTCATTTGGGCTGGAACTTTGCCAGTTTTTAAAGGAGCTCTGACTCTTGTCAGACCAGGTCCATGGCACTCTGTACAGACCGATCCAAATGTCGTTGCTGTTTGGTTTTAATGAACTGACCTCAGCGTTCTCTTCACTGTTTTCGATCACTGCCAAGTCCATGCTTAGTTTTATGCAGTGTTCTCGAGCAGAGGGCCATGTTTTTGCAATAGAGATGTACATGTAGTTTTTCTTGTTTTGCTGTGTAACTGCAGCAGATAGAACATAAGCCAGTAAGCGGGAAAGAAAGTGTTTAAGCATTCAAGTAATCATGGCAGATGACAGATGATGCTGAATTTATTATGGATATCAAATAGTTAACATTGTAAATGAAAGAGTAAAAATTTTGGATAATCAATTTAATGTTTTCAAATCACTACTCAGACTTTTTGAGTTAGGGGTTTTCTTATATTTTATACAACAAATCTTCAGTGATGTTTTCTGTGAAATCTACTAGTAAAAAATGCAGGTTAAGTCATTAGTGAGGTCAGAAACCCATGAATGAAAATATTTTCTTACCATTGTAGCAAACGAAACTTGTGTTTGCGCCACAGTTTTTATCAAACCACTTTCCTTCAAGACCCATCATTACACAAGTTTCATTTCCTTGATAATTATCTGGATTGGTATAGTACCAGTTGTTGTAAACAGTTTTGCTCGTTTCACCAGTTACTGCCCATCTCCAGGAGTTGGTGTCATTGCCTAGCGTATTCTTCCAGGATTTGGGATCATCCTGCAGTCCAATCCATGCACAGTCGTAGGAAAAAGTTGAATTTAGCCTGCTTATATCATCCATGCTTTCGAAGGTGGCCAGGTCAGTGTACTTCTCTCTGCAGTATTGTTGAGCATCTTTCCAGTTCATTTTTTTGTCAACGTAGTAGTACTTACGAGGAGGGAACTTTGAGCAGGAGCAGAGACTAAACCCTAACATTGGTAATAGATAGTATAAGTAGTATTAAGTTAATTATTTGCATAATACACACAAGAAAAGGATAAACAAACATTAAAGAGCCCTTAGTGCGATCTTTGTAACTACATTTACAGGCTACACAGGGGTACCAGTCTACTAATATAAAAACAAGGAGGCCAGTAATGTTGCAGTAATGCCCAAATATTATAAGATCAATATTGAATTCAATATTTGCCATTGAATTGCCATATCCTAGCATATTTTACTTTGTTGCTGGGGTCATAACTGCTGGATTACTTGAAGATGAAACAATAATTCAGGTTTATTTCAACCATGGCATATTTTCCTATTTAGTCAGAAAGCTAACATTCAGTTTTAGAATTTAGCAACTCAGCGCTGAGTTGCTCCTGCAGACTTGATTTTGGTCTCTTTTATGGATTCCAGTTCAAATAACAATGGCCAACACTGTAACACTGTGAGGAATCATGAAATCGTTTTTCACCAGTATATGTCCTTCTGTGTGCATATTAAACAAATATATTGGAATGCTTTCTTGCATTTACACAATATCTCTTCATAACCTTCAGCTGATCCAAAATGCTGAAGCAAGGGTAATGACAAGGACTATAAAAAGAGACAATGTTTCCCCCATATGGGCTTAATTGACGTGCAAGCTAAATTGAAAACAGTTTTTATTTTTAGTTGCATGAAAGCACTTCAACAAGCCACTTTTCTCTGTAGGTAGCTGAATAACTTAAGTCACATTTTACCTTTAATGTAAGTTCCCCATAAAAGTAATGTTACTCAACTCGTGGTTATGTGTGCTCTGCTGGTCTCCATTGAAACAGACACATGGAGGAGAGCAGATGCTCATAAAATACTAGAAGAGAGACGTAAAGTTCTTGTTCATGAAAACTTATGAGTGAAAGTTGAGGCAGTGTCTGCATGGGAGTAGCTCATGTTATGCACAGAGTCAAAATTATAGCTTTAGATTTCTATATTTAATTTTGAGGAATAGAGATCATTTGTAGGGGTTCATTCAATGCCTCTTTGCACCTCCTCAAAGTTTTAACAAAATGAAACATAAGATTTTTTTGACACACTGTTTTTGAGGTAATGGAAAATGTCCTGCTATGGCTTCTTTTTCAACTTTACAATTCAAATCACACATTTCCATTATGCAAATTTGGGGATCTTACCAAAGAGAAGGAGAGTCAGTTTTGGGAAACAGCCCATTTCGGATTTCACTGGCGAGAGGAGGAATATAGGTCAACACAAATAAAAACAAAAAACAAACAAAAAAACCCAACAACTTTAAAGCCACTTTTCATTATATCTGTTCCCGGTTTTCTCTGATGTGTTAATCCACAAAAGAATGACATAGCATGCTTTTGAGAATGAGAATAAAGTCAGAAAATAATGACTTTAAAAGTTTTCTTTGGGAATATATAAAAAAGAACATAATATGAGAACACACTACATTACTTACTTAAATAGTAATAAATAAATGTTTAAAGATTACAGTAAAAGTTGTTCTAACAGTCTTATTGCCCAGACAAATAATTTATTTACTTATTTTACTCTAGACAAAAGAAAAAGAACAGAATTTCTATAGTAGCTTGTGGAAAAAAATAGAAACTTTCCTGTCATTTAATTGTTTATCTATTACTTCATTATGTCGATTACTTTAAAGAGTCCAAAATTTAAACCTTCTGTCACATTTTTGAAAGATATCAGTTAGGCTGGATTGGAGCTTCTGGCCCCCACGCCTTACACGTCTTACACGTCTGCCTTAGCCTCACAGACAGGTTTTTTGGGTTTTTTTTTGGTGTGGCAGCTACTTCAACCATTATCCCTGCCACACCAATTTTGTCCACAAAGAGCAAGATCAGTCTTAATCATGCAACCTTTCATTAGTTTTGATGTTGTGACTGATCAGTCTAAGTTTGTATTGTATTGATGAGGATTTTTTTTTCAATAGAAATAACAGAAAATAGTGAAAATTTGGAAATTAGAATTCCCAAATCATGTCTTCAAGTCAGTCCAGACCCCAGATTTATTCACCCTAAAAGCCGTTATCTTTGTATTTTCGGGAGTTTGACGAAATGATCTTTCTTTTTTTCTGTTTATTATTAGTTAATATATAACTAAAAAGAGACAACCACTGTTCATTTATTAACATATAATATATGCAATAGAATAAGTGCATATTGTTCTATCTATAATTTAGGCAAAAAAAAGGCACAATAACAAAATCTAAATGTTTTGAAACACTCAAATTCTGGAAATATAAAGATATACTTACAAGTTTGGTCAAAACTGTTTTAAGGTTGAGATCTGAATGCTCCACGTATGAATACAGGCAATGAATTTACCACCCTTTAAATGGTTAGTCTTGGACCTTATTGGACCTGAGAGATGCATCTGGCCCTTCAGTTGATCCACTGACTATTCACTGAAATCTCATAAAAAATCTCATAAAAATGGTTTTCAGGGAAGTGTGGTTGTCAGTATCAAGAAGCCATTCTTAAGGAATGGAAGTATACGGAGGAAGTGAGTATAGAAGTAGAACAGTGAGTTTCTACAGCCATGATGGAAAGTTGGGTTGTTTTGTGTTTTTGTTTGTTTTTGTTGTTGTTGTTGTTTTGTGGTGTTGGTAATAATACATTTTTTTTCTTTTACTGTTTCACAAAGGGCTAAAAAGTCATTGAAAATTTTTGAAAAATGTATTCAAGCAATTTGGCAGGACAAAGCAAAAGCAGAATTAAAAACAAGAATAATCACAAAATAATAATGAAATCACATCAGTTATACTATGTAATTAACCTACTCTGATTTTGTTCTTATCTTTGGTAAGAGTGTGAGTACACTTTGGCCACAGATGTCGTTATCTCTGTGTCTGTGCTAATGGAAAGGATCTAACAGGGAAGCAGGGTGCATTGAATATTCAATCCTTCAGGAGTATAGAGAGACCCCAAACCTTCTTAATATTGGGAGAAGCAGCAAGAAGCTTGGAAAGCTGCAATTCAGCCAGGGGTCTCTTTACCCCAAGCTACTCAACAAGCATTACTTCATGTTATAGTGTTATTTGTCATCATAGTGATTGTTTACCAGACCGATTACCTACAGACTATTTACTGACATTCAAATAGTAAATTCAGCCCCACAATTTTAAAACAATTTTATTGCAACGATACAAATTCCTCAAACATCAACAATGAACACGGCTGAATATAATAACCTTTTTGTGTTTACTGCCAACTATTTCTTTTAATTTATATAATACATTAATAAAGGGGACAATATTAATAACAGCAACATATCAGCATCTCTTTGATAATGTGGCAAAGTTTAAGGCATATGTTGCATATACAGTGCCATGAAAAACTAATTTTCCCCCTTTGGCATTCCTTAGTTTTTTGCATATTTCCCACACTTAAATATTTTGCACAATTAATTTTTAATTTTAGACAATGTACATCCAGCTATCAAGGTTCAAAGGACTGTTTTTAAATGAACTTGATTATCCACAAATGGAGAAAACTGAACAGTGGTGAAACTTCCCAGGCATGGCTGGCCTACCGAAATTACTCCAAAAGTGCATTGTCCCAATGTCCCAAGGAGAGAACCACTACTCACTACTCACAACACACCGCATTTGCTACAAAAAAATGTTAATCCCCAAAACCTTTGAAAAATATCATTTGGACTAATGAGTTAAAAGTTGAACATTTTGGAAGATTTTCACCGTGCTTTCCAATGAAAAGCTGTTCAAGCTGTTCCCACCACTAACACGTGATCCTACACTGTGTTCACTGCATCATTCCATGTTTGCACTGATCGCCACCTGCACTCATGTATAAATCTATCTACTTAGCACTTTTAATTTTTATTTTTATGTTTATTTAAGCATTGTCTGACAGTAGGTTTTGCACTAAGTACCACAGCAGTTTCCTAATGTTGTAAACCTGCTCAACATTTGGCAATAAAACCCATTCTGATTCTGAAAAGAACATCACATCAACAAAAATAGTGCTGGTAGTGTAATCCTTTGGGGCTGCTTTTCTCCTTTGGTATCTGAATGACTTTTTGTAGTTTAAAATTGGAAAAAAAAATAAAATAATTTGTCTAAAAACTCAAAAATCCTGAAGGAGAATATCTGGCCATCAATTTCTGTCCTGAATCTTAAGCACACTTGGGTTACAAAGCTGAGCAGTGATCCAAAACACACCTAGTTCCTCTAAGTTTCTCTGTTTTCCTCATTCTCTTGTTTCTTGGGTTGAATCTTCCACTGCAGTTTGAAATCAGTCAATCCTTGATTTGTTAGCTTGGCTCCTAGCTGTGACAGAATAGAAAGATAAGTAGGTGGTTTCATCATTTTATTGAAGCTATCTGTCAGTATATTTATCCATTGCTTTTTCTTTGTAGTTTGTTTGCTTTACTTTAAATTTTTCCAGAAGCAAAAACAAAAATTTTACCTGTTGAGTATCTGGACATTAATTGCAGAGTCAGTTAAGTCAACATCAGTCAAAAAAGTAATCTTCACTGTCGTCCTCAACTTTGCAACTTAGCAGGAAACATGTAACCAAAAAATAAAAGTAAGTTTTGACAAACTGAGAAACAGGAGTTGTTGTTAGTCAGGGTATGTTTTTTTGTTTGTTTGTTTATTTGTTTTGTGTGTGTTATTGAACATTTACCTTGATGGCAAATGAAAACATAATTCATTGTACATATGTCGTCATCCCACTTGTGGAGGTTATTCTCCACCACACAATGCTGGTTACCTTGAGGGTCATTTGGGCTGGAACTTTGCCAGTTTTTAAAGGAGCTCTGACTCTTGTCAGACCAGGTCCATGGCACTCTGTACAGACCGATCCAAATCTCAACACTGTTTGGTTTTAATGAACTGACCTCAGCATTCTCATCACTGTTTTCGATCACTGCCAAGTCCATGCTTAGTTTTATGCAGTGTTCTCGAGCAGAGGGCCATGTTTTTGCAATAGAGATGTACATGTAGTTTTTCTTGTTTTGCTGTGTAAACTGCAGCAGATAGAACATAAGCCAGTAAGCGGGAAAGAAAGTGTTTAAGCATTCAAGTAATCATGGCAGATGACAGATGATGCTGAATTATTATGGATATCAAATAGTTAACATTGTAAATGAAAGAGTAAAAATTTTGGATAATCAATTTAATGTTTTCAAATCACTACTCAAACTTTTTGAGTTAGGGGTTTTCTTATATTTTATACAACAAATCTTCAGTGATGTTTTCTGTGAAATCTACTAGTAAAAAATGCAGGTTAAGTCATTAGTGAGGTCAGAAACCCATGAATGAAAATATTTTCTTACCATTGTAGCAAACGAAACTTGTGTTTGCGCCACAGTTTTTATCAAAACCACTTTCCTTCAAGACCCATCATTACACAAGTTTCATTTCCTTGATAATTATCTGGATTGGTATAGTACCAGTTGTTGTAAACAGTTTTGCTCGTTTCACCAGTTACTGCCCATCTCCAGGAGTTGGTGTCATTGCCTAGCGTATTCAAATCAAATCAAATCAAATCAAATCAAATCACTTTTATTGTCACATCACATGTGCAGGTACATTGGTACAGCACATGTGAGTGAAATTCTTGTGTGCGAGCTTCACAAGCAACAGAGTTGTGCAAAATACAATAATGTAAACAAGCAAAATACAAGAATGGCTACATCTGAAACTAATAAATATATGTACAATATATAATAGTATATGCATTCTTCCAGAATTTGGGATCATCCTGCAGTCCAATCCATGCACAGTCGTAGGAAAAAGTTGAATTTAGCCTGCTTATATCATCCATGTTTTCGAAGGTGGCCAGGTCTGTGTACTTCTCTCTGCAGTATTGTTGAGCGTCGTTCCAGCTCATTTTTTTGTCAACGTAGTAGTACTTACGAGGAGGGAAACTTTGAGCAAGAGCAGAGACTAAACCCTAACATTGGTAATAGATAGTATAAGTAGTATTAAGTTAATTATTTGCATAATACACACAAGAAAAAGGATAAACAAACATTAAAGAGCCCTTAGTGCGATCTTTGTAACTACATTTACAGGCTACACAGGGGTACCAGTCTACTAATATAAAAACAAGGAGGCCAGTAATGTTGCAGTAATGCCCAAATATTATAAGATCAATATTGAATTCAATATTTGCCATTGAATTGCCATATCCTAGCATATTTTTACTTTGTTGCTGGGGTCATAACTGCTGGATTACTTGAAGATGAAACAATAATTCAGGTTTATTTCAACCATGGCATATTTTCCTATTTAGTCAGAAGCTAACATTCAGTTTTAGAATTTAGCAACTCAGTGCTGAGTTGCTCCTGCAGACTTGATTTTGGTCTCTTTTATGGATTCCAGTTCAAATAACAATGGCCAACACTGTAACACTGTGAGGAATCATGAAATCGTTTTTCACCCAGTATATGTCCTTCTGTGTGTATATTAAACAAATATATTGGAATGCTTTTCTTGCATTTACACAATATCTCTTCATAACCTTCAGCTGATCCAAAATGCTGAAGCAAGGGTAATGACAAGGACTATAAAAAGAGACAATGTTTCCCCCATATGGGCTTAATTGACGTGCAAGCTAAATTGAAAACAGTTTTTATTTTTAGTTGCATGAAAGCACTTCAACAAGCCACTTTTCCTCTGTAGGTAGCTGAATAACTTAAGTCACATTTTACCTTTAATGTAAGTTCCCCATAAAAGTAATGTTACTCAACTCGTGGTTATGTGTGCTCTGCTGGTCTCCATTGAAACAGACACATGGAGGAGAGCAGATGCTCATAAAATACTAGAAGAGAGACGTAAAGTTCTTGTTCATGAAAACTTATGAGTGAAAGTTGAGGCAGTGTCTGCATGGGAGTAGCTCATGTTATGCACAGAGTCAAAATTATAGCTTTAGATTTCTATATTTAATTTTGAGGAATAGAGATCATTTGTAGGGGTTCATTCAATGCCTCTTTGCACCTCCTCAAAGTTTTAACAAAATGAAACATAAGATTTTTTTGACACACTGTTTTTTGAGGGTAATGGAAAATGTCCTGCTATGGCTTCTTTTTCAACTTTACAATTCAAATCACACATTTCCATTATGCAAATTTGGGGATCTTACCAAAGAGAAGGAGAGTCAGTTTTGGGAAACAGCCCATTTCGGATTTCACTGGAGAGAGGAGAAATATAGGTCAACACAAATAAAAACAAAAAACAAAACAAAAAAAACCCAACAACTTTAAAGCCACTTTTCATTATATCTGTTCCCGGTTTTTCTCTGATGTGTTAATCCACAAAAGAATGACATAGCATGCTTTTTGAGAATGAGAATAAAGTCAGAAAATAATGACTTTAAAAGTTTTCTTTGGGAATATATAAAAAAGAACATAATATGAGAACACACAAATTACAGTAAAAGTTGTTCTAACAGTCTTATTGCCCAGACAAATAATTTATTTACTTATTTTACTCTAGACAAAAGAAAAAAAACAGAATTTCTATAGTAGCTTGTGGAAAAAAATAGAAACTTTCCTGTCATTTAATTGTTTATCTATTACTTCATTATGTCGATTACTTTAAAGAGTCCAAAATTTAAACCTTCTGTCACATTTTTGAAAGATGTCAGTTTAGGCTGGATTGGAGCTTCTGGCCCCACGCCTACACGTCTTACACGTCTGCCTTAGCCTCACAGACAGGTTTTTTGGGGGGGGGGTTTCGAAAAAAAAACCCTCATCAATACAATACAAACTTACACTGATCAGTCACAACATTAAAACTAATGAAAGGTTGCATGATTAAGACTGATCTTGCTCTTTGTGTAGAAAATTGGTGTGGCAGGGATAATGGTTGAAGTAGCTGCCACACCAATTTTAGCTCATTGGTCCAGGCTCCATTTTTCACCACTATTGCAGCACAATTTTGTTGAGTTGATTTCTTCAGTGTCTGACCAAATCCAGAGTGGATCAATAGAGAAGCCGATCTCCCCTTCTTCATCCTCAGGTGTCAGCATTGTACTGACATCATCATTGGTTTCACTGTCACAGATTTGCACCAGAGTTGAATGTTTGCTTATACAGTTGGTTTTGGCATCATTCCAAGTCCTCTGATTGTCATCGAAAATATACTCGCTGCCTGTTTAAGAAACAAGTTATGCACATCTTTGTAATGTTCCATGAATATGTAGATTAAAGTATATTTGCTAATGCTACCGCACGCCTCATCACTGTCTCACTGTACTCATGCATGCCCTGCAACAGCCTCATACACATCTGCCACTCCTGACTTTCACCTCCGTAACTATTTCACTTTGTCTTTGCTAACCTCGTCTGGTGACAGATATAATTTGTATACGTATATAACTCTACATTACTACAACTTAAAAGGGATTTTCCTTCAATGCTCCTTGGAACAAATTACAACAGGATCGGAAGCTGTACAACTTAACTGGACTAAAGGGTTTTAAATAAATTCTTAGGATAATGGAGAAAGCCTCATTGGATGACTATTCCTGTTCTTAATCTTCTGGTTTTAGTTGGAGATTTAGGTAACTGCCAATCATTCATCCGCTGATCATTCCAAACAGCCACACCTTTAGCTGTGAAGCACCTTTGTAAACGCCTTTAATGTTGATTGTTACATCAAGGAGTTTGTAGGGTGGACTGCCTTTTATTTTGACCACAGTTTTCTCCTGTTTATCTTAGTTGGGAGCAAAGTTATTGTCCTTTGGGTTGATTTTTTTGTGTGTGTGATTTCCAAATGAAGTTCTCCCAAGCATTGAAACTTGTATTGAAAAAATGTTCATTACCCAAAGCTTTTAAATGCAGTCCTTTTTGGTGACATCTGGAGGCGAAACATGAAGAGCAACCTCAGCTAAAATCATTTTGATGAATAAATGTTGTGGTCTTCATGTTGTGGTCTGGCCAACCCTAGACAGGCCATACTACACATCTTTAGAAGTTGTTCTTTTGTTGAGAACTTTCAATTTTATTTAAATAAACATTTGCACAGCCAGAAATTGTTTACAGAGGCATAATGTAACTACAATGCCTATGTGAAGGCTGTGAAATACATCAGTGAAGTGCAGGGCTGATGTTTGCAATTGTTAAGTTTGCCACTAGGTGAGAGTAGGACTCTTTCGATACTAACAGTTTATTTACAGGTGAAAACTGTGCACAACAAGAGTTGTGCAATCACTGCAGCTCCCGGTGCACCGGTTCCACAGATTTCCCAAACGGGGAGGAGAACAGAAGATAGGTTTCTTTCAAGGATTTGTTAGACAGTCTTTACTCATGAGCTGGGGTTTCACTGTCATTGAAAGATCCAGCATTGACTGAAGTAGCCACTCCTGGAGGGAGGGGTAGAGAGCTAGAGAAGGAGAAACAGCTAGAAGTGCCAGGTCAGACCGGTGAGTACAGAGGGACAGTAATAATTATGATCGGAATCAGAGCTATCAAATGATTTTAAGCTTTTATTAAGATTTGATTATGGTGAGGAACATTTAAACCTCTTACAGTGTAATTAATCAATTTTAACTGATGTATTTAAGGATATTTTTATTTATCTATTTATTGTTTCATGAGGCTGTTCAATAACAGTGTGTCCATATAAATGACAAAATATTCATTATAACTGGCAAATTTAAATGATGTCTTGGGTTCTTCCTCACAATAGAGCGGAGAGTGAAACAGGAGACTCACCGATGTATTGGTGAAGCATCTTTTTTTTTGTTAGTCCTTTATTTATCCAGGTAAAGAATCTCATTGAGATTAAAAATCTCAGTTCCAAGAGAAACCTGGCATCATGGCAACAAAAGTCACACACCACATAAGTATATAACATTTAAAACAAATACAATATCCCATACCAACATGTGTAAAATATACAATAACAGAGTACATTAAAAACAATCACACTGAGTAAAAGTGATGTGGACTCTGTACTGATCTGTTGTGGTGAAGGCAGAGTATAGTTTGAAATAAAAGCTGTCAATTTACATGTTGATCTATATTCCTACCCTCACCTATGATACCTGGATAGATGAATTCAATAGAATAAATATTCCTAAATAGCTAAGTCACTATATCACTCCAATGTTTTCTCTTCTTGGGGTATCAAATAATTTGTTTTTATGTTTTTTACTTTTACTTAGTGGCAGGGCTCCCTTTTGAGAAAGGGGTGAAATGAACCCCTCACTGCCATCCTGTTCCAAAATTCTGTTAGCCAGGCCTTTCCATCTAACTGGACTTTCTAATTTGTCTTTCGCTGTAGTGAAAGACTTGAATGTTGTTGTAATGAATAATGAATAAATATTTTAAAGACAACATACAAAAAAAAATCCACGTTCACCTTTCATATATTAAAATAGAAGTTGTAGTCTACTGTTAATGCAGACTGAATCATCAGCAGAAGAAAAAAATTAAGAAGATCAGTGGAGTCCATGTACCAGTAACACATGGATTCCACTTTCACAAGTACATGATTTCAATTCAATTCAATTTTATTTATACAGTGCCAAATCAAAACAACAGTAACCTCTAGGCGTTTTATATTGCTAGAGGAATATAGATCAACATGTAAAGGTAGACCCTACAATAATAAATACAGAGAAAAACCCAACAATCATATGACCTTGTATAAACAAGCACTTTAGTAATAGCAGGAAGGAAAAACTCCATTTTAATAGGAAAAACAGGGCTCAGGGAGGGAAAACAGGATAAAAGACATGCTGTGGAAGAGAGACAGAGATTAATAAAATGTATGATTCAGTGCAGAGCGGTCTATTAATACAGTGAGTGAGAATGGTGACTGAAGAAGAAATACTCAATGCATCATGGGAATCCCTCCACAGCCTACACCTATTGCAGCATAACTAAGGGAGGATTCAGGGTCACCCAATCCAGGTCTAACTATATGCTTTACCAAAAAGGGTCATTTTAAGCTGAATCTTAAAAGTAGAGATAGTGTCTGTCTATGGGATGATATGGTACTATAATCTTTGAATTTACTATATTCACACCTCCAGTTGATTACTCTTGAGATT